>NC_060130.1:173302477-173659977 GCF_021461395.2 Schistocerca americana
GTTTTGACTTGCCCAAGATGTTCACAGTTAATACCGTAATTATATACTATCGGGTTCTTTCTGTTTTTGTAGGTATCATATTACATTTGTCCACATTCAAAGAGAAAAAATGGTTCAAATGGCTCTGAGCACTATGGGACTTAACTTCTGAGGTCATCAGTCCCCTAGAACTTAGAACTACTTAAACCTAACTAACCTAAGCACATCACACACAGCCATGCCCGAGGCAGGATTCGAACCTGCGACCGTAGCGGTCGCGCGGTTCCAGATTGAAGCTCCTAGAACCGCTTGGCCACAACATTCAAAGAGAACTGGACTCTACTGCACCTAAGCCGCACGGGATTAGCCGAACGGTCGGAGGCGCTGCGGTCACCCGGACTGTGCGGCTGATCCCGGCGGAGGTTCGAGTCCTCCCTCGGGCGCGGGTGTGTGTGTTTGTCCTTAGGATAATTTAGGTTAAGTAGTGTGTAAGCTTAGGGACTGATGACCTTAGCAGTTAAGTCCCATAAGATTTCACACACATTTGAACATACTGCACCTAATGTAAACATTGTCAGTCTTTCTGTAATTCCGTACCATCGTCAAATAACGATGCCTCTGTGGCCAACGGAAGCTTCAGCGGGAAGTCTTATAGTGCAGATGATTCTATCTGCTCAATCACATGTGTGTATTCAGGACATTGGAGGTCCTGTCAGCTTCCATGGGGCACACCCGACCTACTCAGCTTCCCGACTCTGAAGACTCACATCTTGCGACGTGTGTACGCCAGTCTTCTCTTCGTCCAGTATTAGTTCTATTCTCAAACTGCAAGTGTCCCGATGTTCAGATGGGTATTGAGTACAAAAGTGGGAAGGCGATGTGAAGTGTTCCCGTTCGAATCTCGCGTAGGATCGAGCGCTAGGGGATGGGTGTCATTAGGCAGAGAAGCAGCTCCCGCTGCCGTGGTGTGCTCCACTCCCCCCATTCCGGCAGGAATGTGCGGCCTGGCCTCGGGTGTGACCAAGTCGGCTATATATATATCCGGGGCCTCCAGGCTACCGCGGCAGCGGAGGCGGAGGTGCTGACTCAGCGCAGAGACCCCCGCCCTGCCTCTCTGTACATCACACCTTACACAAGACGTGTTTCGCCTCTCATCTGACAACCACGTCTGCCTTCAGTAATACACCCAGTAGCGCCACGTTCCTTCACAACGGCAACAATTTATTCTGTCCAGACATATTACGCACTGAAAGTCGTAATTTGATCTAAGAGATGTGCGAATCTGCAGCAGTTTCTGTGTGGCCAGGGCAGAGGCTGAGAACGCCAATAAGAAGAGCATTTCTGGCGTACGCCGTTCTAGGTGCAATGCATTTCATTTTTGAAATCACGTTCTCACCAGCAGCCTTGTTGTTACTGCTGGGTTACAAACATATTTGACATTAATATTAAGAGAAAACGATATTTCCGAGAACTTCAGAATTCTCATAAAAACGTATCCAGTAATAGTAAAATCCGGTAAATTATTACTTCTCTTGGCTTTTACACAAACAGTGTGATGATTGATGTGTATACTCCATATAATAGATTTCAGATTTATTTCTCAAAAAAATGGCTGTGAGCACTATGGGACTTATGAGGTCATCAGTCCCCTGCAACTTAGAACTACTTAAACGCCGGCCGAAGTGGCCGTGCGGTTAAAGGCGCTGCAGTCTGGAACCGCAAGACCGCTACGGTCGCAGGTTCGAATCCTGCCTCGGGCATGGATGTTCGTGATGTCCTTAGGTTAGTTAGGTTTAACTAGTTCTAAGTTCTAGGGGACTAATGACCTCAGAAGTTGAGTCCCATAGTGCTCAGAGCCATTTGAACTACTTAAACCTAACTAACCTAAGGACATCACACACATCCATGCCCGAGGCAGGATTCGAACCTGCGACCGTAGCGGTCGCGCGGTTCCAGACTGTAGCGCCTAGAACCGCTCCGCTACGCCGGCCGGCGCTACCAACGGAGACGTTCAGTTGAGCAGCGAGGAGTTTGTGTGATTCGTCGATCACCTCGAATGGCTGTATCAGTACGTTCCAGCGACACGACCTCCGAATTCTAAAAGTATAGAAAACAGTACTGCTCTGTATACATTTAGAATTCGAATGTTTGCCTTTAAAGTTCTGTCTCATATGTTTACATTCATAGCATACACTACACATTTTAAGTAATGACTAATGCAGTATGGTGGCTTAAACCATTTTAACCCTTCACCCATGAATATGGTCAAAGACCGAAACCGGTAGAGTTTCGGTTTAAAATAAAAATAGCCGATGGTTCAAATATGCATTTTTTGCATTACTTACCGGCTGTTGGCAGTCATCTTCCAAAAATGTTTAATTTTTTTTTAGTCACTATTGGACTGGCAAGTAATGAAGAGATTCTGCGCCAAATACCGTAGTGTCTCGTGTAGTGATAACTCGTGATCTGTTGACGATATTTGTCTCTCGGATGGTTCGGCTACCCACTTGACGCTCTGCCAGACAGGTGGACACTGGATTTTGTCCTCTTCCTTCTGTCAAGAAATGGTTCAAATGGCTCTGAGCACTATGGGACTTAACTGCTGTGGTCATCAGTCCCCTGGAACTCAGAACTACTTAAACCTAACTAACCTAAGGACATCACACACAACCATGCCCGAGGCAGGATTCGAACCTGCGACCATAGCGGTCACGCGGGATCAGACTGTAGCGCCTAGAACCGCACGGCCACTCCGGCCGGCTTCCTTCTGTCATCATAATCAATAGCTAAACAACACTCGACACTCACTTGTCTCAGTCATCGATACGATAGAGTTTCGCATGTTACGCGACGTCGGACGTGCTAGCTGTCTGAATGGCGTCTGCTTGAAAGTCTTAAAACAGGCACAGAGCAATTTGGAAAGTAAAAGAGGTCGAAACTTTCCATTTTTTCTTTCATTCTACATTTCAAACCAGTTTAACAACCACAGTTTCGTCCTTGAGCTTATAATGTGATTGCATATCTCCTATAACGAAAGTGAGACCCTACTACGAGTGACGTGTCTGCCAAAGGCCGGGCCCCGTACAAATCTAATTGCGTGGCCTGAAATATGAAAAAGATGGTGGCTGGGTGTTCTATATGCGTCTGGGACAGGAAGCTAGTGGGCGAGCTCTCGGACTCCTTCCAGAACGGCCCTGGCGTCTCATTTACCTCTCTGCTAGCGGCGCCCGCGTTCGCCCTGTCCCGTGACAACTGACTCATTCGCGAGGCGCGCGCAAAACGACTCATTTGTCAAAATGGCGTGATGGCTGGTGCCTGGTGCCTGGACAGTTCTGCTCTGCCAGCGTACTGCAGCCGTGTCGTCTTGACTGTGCGAGCGGCCTCGTCGAGATGGCAGGATATTTCTGATGTACATTTGGGCACTTGATGACGGTGCAACGGCGCGCTGCCAAAGTGCCCGGAGTTCTGGCTTCAGCTCCTCTTCAATACCGAGATGACTTTACAGCAGGTTTTCATCGCCATTCTCTCCAGTTTGCTGCTTCCTGTTCAGTTTTGTGTGGAGATAGCACTCTAGGACTCAGTTCGTCCGTACACATCATCTTCGGCCCGTCTCTGTCTGGCTGTCTGGTTTGTAGTTAACCCCACATGCCGAAGTAAGTGACCTACTCAGAATTCGCGTCATGGACAACGGTGTTCCATAGCCACGGTACGCTCTCTGTTCGCTGAAAAAGCTTTTCATATGTTAGTGTGGCTCTCTGTGGTGTCTTAAGCATCCGGTGGTAATTTTACATCTCCAAAGCACCGATTCTTCTCACCTACCGTACTTAAAACTGTCCCACATCCGTAAACATTCCAGCTATAAGTCGCAATAAACTATTTACTTAACTCGATGTTGATGTTATTTGATGCGAAAGCTTAAAAAGAAAGTTGCCGTTTATGCGGTGTCTCTCGACTCAGGGATTAGCTGGTTTGAATTCTGGTGGTGGAAGAATTTCACTGCCAGTATTTGTTTGGCAAAGGGAGAGGGTAGATGGCGTAACGTTGCTGATCACCAGTCTTTGGGTCAGTGCCCTGGATTAAATTCCAAACCTCTTTGCAGTGACTCTTGAAATGAGGATATGTGATGAAGACGGTGATCCGTCTGTCGGATGAGAACGGTAAACTCGGCGGTCCCGAGTCGGCTATGTGCCGGTACCGAGTTTCAACCTTTCCCTTCCCTTCATACATAACGACACATACCCAACACTACACTGTACAAGTACTTATCAGTCATCCATGCGACACTGATACGACACTTCGTAAGAGGTCGGAGGAAGCCAATGCAAACCACGTCTTTTAGGACACTGCTTAAAACAACAATATAGATTTCCTGCGTCAGCTCCGCTGCGCTCATTTTCTGATTTGACTTTGCAGCCGAGTGTATTGCGCAGGTAAGATCTTTCAGGTCTCATTTTCTTGCCGTTATCGTGCTTTTGCCTTAAGTGAAATTCTTCAGTCTGGTCCAGCCGTTCACTGTCAAATGGTTCAAATGGCTCTGAGCACTATGGGACTTAACATCTGTGGTCATCAGTCCCCTAGAACTTAGAACTACTTAAACCTAACTAACCTAAGGACATCACACACATCCATGCCCGAGGCAGGATTCGAACCTGCGACCGTAGCGGTCGCGCCGTTCACTGTCGATAATTGTGGTAAACCCCTGAAGGCGTTGTGGTAATTCGCTGGACTTGCATTCGTGAGGACGCCGCTTCAAATCCCCCTTCGGTCAATCAGATTTAGGCTTTCAGTAATTTCCCTAAGTCGCTTACGGCGAATGCCGGGCTAATTCTTTGGAAGGGCACGGATGATTTCCTTCCCCGATCCGAGCTGCTTCCCAGTCTGTGACCTCGTCGTAGATGAGACTTCAAACCTTAATCTTCCTTCCTTCCTTCCTTTACTCACTGCAAATTGTTTAGATTTTCCATTGTCCATTTTTAGGCTGTATTTAGTGCTAAGAATGGACGTAATTACACTAAAAGTGTCTGATGGTTCTCTTTCACTTTAATTGATAACTGTGCACTAACGACAGAAAAAGTATTATGGCTATTCTGCACTTTCATTCCTAGTGCGTCGTCCAGTTTTTACTGCCTTTCCTTAAAACTTACTGGCAGAATGCAATAAGCTGTGTATATGAAAGTAGGCACCCTTCTCGCATACGACGGATGCCTGCCGTGAAATTTACGGTGGCCGTCGAAATAATCTCGATGCGTCATTGTTTTAGGTAAGTTTTTACAACGTGGAAAATCAACGTTGTACCAGCATGAGGTAGTTTAACGTCCCGTCAAAGAAGATACTATTAGAGACGGAGAAGAAGATCGGATTGGGGAATATGGGGTGATGAATACAGCCGTGTCCCGTCAAGGGCATCATTCCGGCACTTACCTTCAATAAAGTGGAGGGATAAATTCAGGTGTCTGGACGGGGATTTGAATTGTCGTTCTCCCGAGTGCGAGTCCAATGTATCACTGCGCCACGTCGCTATGTCGACGTTGTAAGTCGCTTGCATCGCCCCTCTGTTATCGGAACTGTATTAAGCAAATGAGTGCTGTTATCACCTCAGCTACAGGTTCGCTTTTCCTTTCGTACTGTTGAGAATAACATCCCATCGAGACAGAGGATACTGGAAGCGGAAGGCCAGCTCAGCCGTATTGAAGGAAAGAGATACTTGAATGTCTCCTCGAGAGTGACATAATTAGAGACGTAGTATCAGCACATACGAGAAAAATGACAATAGAATTCCGCCATTGTCGTGTTGTAAGAAACATATCAGCATTCGCCTGAGATAATATATGGGAAACACGTCAGAATGACCAGACCGGGATTCGAGCTTTGCTCGTACCAAGTATGAGTCCAAAGCCCCGACAACGGCGCCTGCTGACTTGGTTAGATGGACAAGAGTGAACTTGTGTCGTTTCATAAAAAAATGTACATTTCACTTGATAAATCTTAAACATTCATTACTATCAACAAATGCTTTTATGTAAATTACTAAAATTGAACAAATTATGGAAGAAGGAAGAACTAGGGGATTAATTTAAAAAAAACTAAATCTACATTTCAATAATTCTGTAAGGTTTTGTTACATACGTCTCTTTAAAATAGTCTCTTTACTTTTACAATACTTTGCTGTTACTCGATTTACTCCTTTTCATTAAAAAGTATAAAGAAGGTATCAACTGTGAGCGCAAATAACTAATTTAGTCTAGAAAAAATGCATTAGTCTTGAGAGTAATAGTGCGAATATGAAGAACCCTACTCTGCTGTCCGCTGTAGCATAGTAAACGAAAACAGTTATCAACCCTAAATTTGGATTGAACCTGCAACTGTTTTACAAGACAGGATTGTATTAGAGATAGTATGTATGTTACCTCCGACCTGTGGACCGACGTCTAGGTGGCGGGAGGGGGGGAGGGGGGGGGGGACGTATAGTTTAATATGCTTCCAAGCGACAGTACAGTACGACCTTTACACGTTCACGAAGTATTAAAAGGGGGGGGGGGGAGGAGAAGTGTTACATCAAAGCAAAAGGCCTTGGATACATTCGACGACGGATCACACCCTCCATAACAGTGTACAGTAGCACCGAACAAATTGGTGTAGTGATCTAGCAGCGGGGCTCAAACTCCCGAAGCCCATACAAGTTATCTGTAGTATCCATAAACAGATTAACCGAATGCCACGATGGTTCCTCCGAAAAGCAAAAAGCAGATTTCCTTTCGCATTTTAAACTTCTCTGAGCCTGTGGTCATCTCTAACGTTTTCGCCGTCGAAGGTACGTCAAGCTAATTTTCCTCCATTCCTTCGTCTTCTGCTGTTCCCTTTAATCATACAATGCGACTGCCCGAAGAGTTTCTTGAACACGCCACGCCTGCTTCTCTCCCCAGCCGAGCTAATGCTTTGTGTCTGATGACCTCAGTGTGGCAAGATGTACGCATCTTACTTTGATCATTATTTCTCATATCTGCGCGAGTACTTTGTGCAGTTCCCTATAAATGGTATTTATACCGTTATTTGTAGCTCTCTCCCACTCCTCTTGCGAATAGAGGATGAAATAAATTTGCTTCTGTGCACTTCCATCCGGTAGCTCACTTGTTCTCTCTTAATTTGTTAAAATGGGCCATAGGTCAAATACATGATGGCGGCAGTGGCTTGCGGAGGAAACATTTTGACAGGAATTTAAGTCTCCCATAGAGTTGTGTATGCTCTCTGTTATAGTAAAGAGAAAACATCCCGGCCTGGCAAAGAGATGGCGTCGATATCAATGAATCCCTTTTTGCTATGTTTCTACACTACCGCAAGTGAAATGGCAAGTTAATCTACATTTTTTAAAGTAGTTAGGTTTACTTTAAATCGATAAGCTAGGATACAATGGTCTCTCGATGTTTTCGGTTTATCATCAACCGAAACTTATCTCAAGGTGTTGGATGGTTTACAGGTGGTGTGCTCATTCATGTTCAATTCTTATGAAATTAGTTACCGAATTCAAATATGGTTGTACTTGTCATGAAGATTATGTTATTTCCAGACACGCTAAAACTGCAAACACTGACGAAAACGCAGAGAAAGTTCAAAATGTGTTGTTGGAGGTCGACGATTAAAAGGTGAATGAAGTGGGTGACACCATAGGCAAATCAGAAGAAAGTGTGCGATACGTATTAGACGAAGAATCAACTTTGAGAAAGCTTTCTGCGAGTAGGGCGTCGCATTTGTTGAAAGCTTTCCGGAGGTTCTGGAGGTAAAAGTGGAAACAAATTTCCAAGAAATATTTCGAGCACTACAAACGATTAAGTGCACAGATTTGTTATCTAACATGACACTTGAACCTACTACTTGACGACAGAAAAGAAACAACGTCTCGAGCAGTGGGTAGAAGCCGGTGGTACTTCACAAAAGTATAGGCCATGTCGAATTCCTCTGTCGGAAAGGTTATGACCAGTGTTTCCTGGGATGCAATTTTCCATATTGATCACCTTCCAAAGAAGGAGATAAAATACTACGCAAGTCTTCTGCCCCAAGTAGTTGCTAATATACGTGGTCAGAAGCCTGAACGGAACGAGAGAGAATAATCTGTTATCTGGTCTGTGCACTTGAACACCAAAATACCGCGGCAGTGGGAGAACTGAGGGATTCGATTTCAGTTGTCTGGCGCCCACCGATTCCACGCGTGTCTAGGAAACGTTTGGGTTTCAGTGTAGAGATTGTCAGTAATTTGCAGGCCAGTCAGGAGTATCGCATCAGGGATGCTATGTGCTCTCCGGAATGTCTGTATATTTATTCCGAAAGCCAATGGATACTGCATGGCGGAGGGTACTTCGTACAAATACTCTTCAGTTCTCAGATTGAGCTAGGGGAATAATGATAAATCAGTGCGCGTCCTAATGTTTCTTACTCTCACTATTCAAAAGCGAGATGTAGGACGGTAGTGGCGGAATCGTCGTACAGCCTTCGTCGAACACCGGTTCTCTAAGTTAACCGAACACAGTTTCGCGAGAATCACGCCGCCTATCTTCCAAAGATTTCAATTTCAGTTCGTCAAGTAACCTGTTACACTTTCGTATGGTCTGTACCGAGCTATGGCGAACCTAGCACCAAAGTAGGTGGTCTATCTCGAGCAATATTCTTGGAAAAAAGTCCAATAAAGTGTGTGGATCAAAAATATGATTAAGTAGGGGGGAAAAGTCATATTGGGTATCCTTTACCATTACTAGTAGTTTCGCTTCCTGTTCCACTTGCAAAGAGAGCGGTGGACAAATGACTGGTGATATGCCTCCGTATGAACCCGATTTTTCGCATTTTATCTTCGTCGGGACCCCGGGTTCGATTCCCGGCGGGGTCAGGCATTTTCACCTGCTTCGAGATGATTAGGTGTTTGTGCTGTCCTCATTTCATTTCATCATCATTCATCAAAGTGGCGAGATTGGACTGAGCAAAGGTTGGGAATTTGTACCGGCCGTGAGGGCCGAGCGCATCTAGGCGCTACAGTCTGGAACCGCGCGACTGCTACAGGCTCAGGTTCGAATCCTGCCTCGGGCATGGATGTGTGTGATGTCCTTAGGTTAGTTAGGTTTAAGTAGTTCTAAATTCTAGGGGACTGATGACCATAGATGTTAAGTCCCATAGTGCTCAGAGCCATTTGAACCATTTTGAACCAGAAATAATGTGACTTTGTCAAGCAACACACTACTAATGCTTTATCCGAATGTTAAAAGTTTGGTTTTCCTACTCATCCGCATTAACTTGCATTTATCTACATTTAGAGCCAGCTGCCATTCAACTCACCAACTAGAAATTTTGTCTAAGCCGTCTTGTCCCTTCCAAAAGTTATTGAACTTCAGCGCTTTCCCGTACACCACAGCATCATCAGCAAACAACCGCTGATTACTGCCCACCCTGTCCGCTAGATCATTCACGTATATAGAAAATAATAGCGGTCCTATCATACTTCCCTGGGGCATTCCTTGTCACATTCTCGAGGACAACGTACTGTGTTCTATTTCTTAAGAAGTCTTCGAACCACTCGCGTGCGTGGGAACCTATTCCACATGCTCTTTACCTTCGTGAAAAGGCCACAATCAGTGTATAACATAGGACTAAAGTCGTGGACACAGGTCAACAGACTATGGTTATGCGAGTATGTCATTTCCGCCTACGTACGACGAAGCCAATCTCTTTTTAGTGGAGCGTCATTTCCCTTCTGTCTTGCCTTACTGAACAAACTGTTGTTTGCTGCTTTCACCTGTGGACTCGTGAACCATGTTAAATTCATTGTTGGCAGCCAGTAGGGGCAGGCTGTGAGGGCACGCCATAAACCAACCCACACGGGCTATCTCTCAGGAAACTGAAAAATACCCTGTGTTAAAGGAAGATTAAGTTTTTAGTGCTTCGTGGCATTTTCAAAACTCCATCTCCGAATAGCTACTACAACCTATATCCTTTTGAATCTGCTTACTGTATTTGTCGCTTATCTCGCTCTCGCCCCTCCCTCCCTCCCAATCACTCACTTCCCTCCAATACTAGATTGATGATCCCTTAATGTCTTTGAATGTTTCCTATCAACCGATTCCGTCTTTTGCTCAAGTTGTGCCACGACTTTCTTGTCTTCCCAATTCTATTCAGTACCTTCTCATTAGTTTCATAATCTATGTCTCTAATCTTCAACAGTCTTCTATAGCACCACATTTCAAAAGTCTGTATTCTCTTCCCGCTAAACTGTTTATCATCCAGGTTTCACTTCCATACATGGTTACACTCCAGACAAATCCTTTCAGAAGACTTCCTAACACTTAAATCTATATTCCATGTTAATAAATTTCTCTTCTTCAGAAATGCTTTTCTTGCCTTTACTAGTCTATATTTTATACCCTCTCTACTTCGGTCATCGTGAGTTATTTTGCAAAACTCATCTGTTACTTAAAGTGTCTCGTTTCCTAATCTACTTCCCTCAGCATCATCAGATTTAATTCGACTACATTCCATTATCCTTGTTTTGCTTTCGTTGAAGTTCATCTTCTATCCTCCTTTCAAGACAACGTCTATTCTGTTCTGCTGCTCTTCCAAGTTCTTTGTTGGCTCTGACAGAATTACAATGTCATCGGCGAACGTAAAAGTTTTTTTTTCTTTTCCCTGGACTTTAATTCCTACTCCAAATTTTTCTTTGGTTTTCTTTACTGCTGCTCAATGTACAGATTGAAAAACATCGGGTTTCGGCTACAACCTCTTCTCAACCAGTGCTTCCATTTCATGCCGCTCGATTCTTAAAACTGCCTTCTGGTTTCTCTGCAAGTTGAAAAACAGCCTCTCGTTCCCTGTATTTTACCTCTGCTACCTCCAGAACTCCAAAGCGAGTATTCCAATCAACATTGTCAAAAGTTTCCTTCAAGTCTACAAATGCTGTAAATAGAGGTTTGCCTTTCCTTAACCTATCTTGTAAGATAAATCGTAGAGTCAGTATTGCCTCGCGTGTTCCTACATTTCTCCGGAATCCAAACTGATCTTCCACAATGTCGGCTTCTACCAGTTTCTCCCATTCTTCTTCTGTAAAGAATTCTGCAGCCATGACTTACTAAACTGATAGTTCGGTCCAGAATGAGATTTTCGCTCTGCAGCGGAGTGTGCGCTGATATGAAACTTCCTGGTAGATTAAAACTGTGTACCAGATAGAGACTCGAACTCGGGATCTTTGCCTTTCGCGGGCAAGTGCTTTACCGTCTGAGCTACCCAAGCACGACTCACGCCCCGTCCTCACATCTTTACTTCTACCAGTACCTCGTCTCCTACCTTCCAAACTTTTATAGAAGCTCTCCTGCGTCTCCCGAGTTCGAGTCTCGGTCCGGCACACAGTTTTAATCTGCCAGGAAGTTTCATATCAGCGCGCACTCCGCTGCAGAGTGAAAATCTCATTCTGAAAACATCCCCTAGCCTGTGGCTAAGCCATGTCTCCACAATTTCCTTTCTTTCAAGAGTGCTAATTCTGCAAGGTTCGCAGGAGAGCTTAAGTTTGGAAGGTAGGAGACGAGGTACATCTACATCTACATTTATTCTCCGCAAGCCACCGAACGGTGTGTGGCGGAGGGCACTTTACGTGCCACTGTCATTACCTCCCTTTCCTGTTCCAGTCGCGTATGGTTCGCGGGAAGAACGACTGCCGGAAAGCCTCCGTGCGCGCTCGAATCTCTCTAATTTTACGTTCGTCATCTCCCCGGGAGGTATAAGTAGGGGGAAGCAATGTATTCGATACCTCATCCAGAAACGCACCCTCTATAAACCTGGACAGCAAGCTACACCGCGATGCAGAGCGCCTCTCTTGCAGAGTCTTCCACTTGAGTTTGCTAAACATCTCCGTAACGCTATCACACTTACCAAATAACCCTGTGACGAAACGCGCCGCTCCTCTTTGGATCTTCTCTATCTCCTCTGTCAACCCGACCTGCTACGGATCCCACACTGATGAGCAATACTAAAGTATAGGTCGAACGAGTGTTTTGTAAGCCACCTCCTTTGTTGACGGACTACATTTTCTAAGGACTCTCCCAATGAATCTCAACCTCGCACCCGCCTTACCAACAATTAATTTTATATGATCATTCCACTTCAAATCGTTCCGCACGCATACTCCCAGATATTTTACAGAAGTAACTGCTACCAGTGTTTTTCCGCTATCATATAATCATACAATAAAGGATCCTTCTTTCTATGTATTAGCAATACATTACGTTTGTCTATGTTAAGGGTCAGTTGCCACTCCCTGCACCAAGTGCCTATCCGTTGCAGATCTTCCTGCATTTCGCTGCAATTTTCTAATGCTGCAACTTCTCTGTGTACTACAGCATCATCCGCGAAAAGCCGCATGGAACTTCCGACACTATCTATTAGGTAGAAGTAATGCTGTGAGGACGCGGCGTGAGTCGTGCTTTGGTAGTTCAGATGGTAGAGCACTTGCCTGCGAAAGGTCCGAGTTCGGGTCTCGGTCCGGTACACAGTTTTAATCTGATATATCGGCAATTTCAGGTCTCTCAGCAACTGCTTTCTTTAGATTCGGAATTATTTTATTCTTATTGAAGTCTGAGGGTATTTCGACCGACTCTTTAGAGAATAACCGATGTGTCCTTAACAGGTGGCTTGCGGAGAATAAATGTAGATGTAGATGTACCTCGTCTCCTACCTTCCAAACTTTACAGAAGCTCTCCTGCGAACCTTGCGAAACTAGCACCCCTGAAAGAGAGGATATTGCGGAGACATGGCTTAACCACAGCCTAGGGGATGTTTCCAGAATGAGATTTTCACTCTGCAGCTGAGTGTGCGCTGATATGAAACTTCCTGGCAGATTAAAGCTGTGTGCCGGACCGAGACTCGAACTCGGGAGACGCAGGAGAGCTTCTGTAAAGTTTGGGAGGTAGGAGACGAGGTACTGGTTGAAGTAACGCTGTGGGGACGCGGCGTGAGTCGTTCTTGGGTAGCTCAGATGGTAGAGCACTTGCCCGCGAAAGACAAAGGTCCCGAGTTCGAGTCTCGGCCCGGCACACAGATTTAATCTGATAATTCGGTAATTTTCAGGTCTCTCAGCACTGCTTTCTTTAGAATCGGAATTATTGTATTGTTATTGAAGTCTGAGGGTATTTCGACCGTCTTACACACCAGATGCAAGAGTTTTTGTCACGGCTGATTCCTCCGAGACTATCAGAGACTGACGGAATACCGTTTTCTCCGGGGACTTATTTGGATTTAGATCTTTCAGGGCTCATAGGATTAATGCTACTACATTCTCCGGAAGTTATTTGAAAAATTTTGGAATTAATATATGTAAGAATAGATATATATATTTTAATGTAGTTATTTTGCGGAGAGGGAGCAGGATCGTGGCACTAGTAGCGCCCCCTCCAATCCCCCCGCCCTCGGATCCGCGCCTGCGTATTTCAAAACTCTTATTCAATTCTCCTTTTCCGGAAGAAAGCTGCGGTATCTGAAAATTCCACGTCGGGGGCCGATTTCCGGCACCCGAATCGCGAATGCCGGGCATCGGAAGAGCGAGGTGTGCGAAGTAATTGGCCACGGAGGAGTGGCAGGGGGCGACGCGTCTTTTCTGGAACAAGATGGCGGCGGAGCTGCCCCCTCTGGCGCGGCGCGCGCGGCCCGCGGGCTCAGTCAGTATGTTCGCCTGGGACGGCGCGGAGGCCGGTGCTCACGACCAGTGCACGTGGACCGAGCTGTCGCAGCTCTTCCGCGCCTTCTACAAGCGCGTCACCATCAGTGAGGTGGACCACGAGGAGCGACCCATCTGCTTCAGCGCTCCCACCGCAGGCCTCCGCCGGCCCGACCACCTCGACTTCTCTCCACTCAATTTCCTCGCCTGCTACTTCGTCAGCTCTCACAAAGGTTCTCTTTTCTACACGCGTCGGCTACTGGCTCATTTCCCCCAACGCCCTCGCAGCGGTTGCTATACTGGAGTTCTAAGAACTCCCTTTTGGTACCTTCTTTCCCATTTTGTTCGTCTTTAGAGATTCCAGAGCTTCTATTTTGACGATTTAACACTAAACTCGCTATAGGTAGTTATATGATTACCGTAGACTAGCATATGTAAGTCTTCCACTCAGCGAGCACTGTCCTGCAGGAGAACTCGCACCGCCGCTTTAGCCCCTAGGCGTCGCCCAATCGGTTCTTTGTTCCTATACTTCCCTTGGACGTAAGAGACAAACTACATAGTTTGCGTTCTAACCATTTTACACAATAACCTTAGTTTTACCTTAATGAAAGTTCATATTTACTAGTTTAGTTAAAAATTCATGTACCGAGTGTATTAAGTTTTGTTGCATTATTACACAGGAAAGAAGTAGTCGCGTACCTATGTATTCGATCGGTATGAGAGGATTGAGGAGCTAATAACTGTGTACTGAGACGCCTTTAAAATCGCAATAATCATTATGGAGTTCTGGAGAAGAGGTTGCTAAATAGAGTCGAGCAGATTATGATTGTTGTCCCAATCTGAGATGGCAAAGGCACGGCAGTCACTCATTGAGACACATTTCTTATGATATTACAACTCCCCGCCCCCCTTCATTTTAAGAGATTAGACATTGTTGTCTTACAATGGAAACAAACATTGTTACAGTGTAGAAAGAGTGTCTTTATTAGGTCCATTAGCAGAAAGCATTACACTACAATGAATATTTGTAGGGCAACGCTCCGTGGTTTGTGGGTAGTGTTGTTGCCTCGTGGAGGCGTGGTCATGGAGTCCAGTCTCGCCTAGGCCATGCATGTGGATTTTTAACTGGCATCACTTTACGTGTCCTGCATAGCCAATGGATTTGAAGTGATGGTATGCAAAATAATCACAGTAAGCTATCAATATATGTAATAACAATGTCTAATTGTGTTGATGCATAAATAAAGGGCAACATTGAATTAATAATTGTTGGGCTACAAACCATAAACAAAGGAAGTAAAATAGCTGGATGGACATAAAAAAATTTGCACTTTATACTAAAAGTCCAAATCGTAAGCATACATTTCCAAACTTTTACGCCTAGAATGAACAGTAAACTTAAATGAACTTTTTTTCGGGCTTATATTAAAAAGACCGTGAGCTGCTCACAGCAATGAAACTACTCCAAAAGTGTCACTAAATTTAACAAACTGTTCTTAAAATTTAAATATAAACACAGACCATAGTCTCCAAAAACCTGCACTAGCTTTCTGGTGCCGCGAGAGCTTCGGTGCAAGTATAATTAAACAAAGTATTATTATTTCTCGTTAGAACCATAATTGATGACACTATGGATCTAGAACGTTTAATCTCGTGAACTATTTAGAGAATAACCGATGTGTCCTTAACGGGTGTTAGGCTATAAATTTCAAAGGTTCGGTCATAACATTCTGATTTTTACCGTCTGGTAGTGAACGCGACTTCGTCCTCCGATGACGTTTTGTGTACATGAAAACTGCCAAGTGGCAGCATGATCTGTATGGCATGTGAAGCTATACGAGATACCCTTTACAATAATTGGCTGCCGGCGCCTGTGGCCGAGCGGTTCTAGGCGCTTCAGTCCGGAACCACAGGGCTGCTACGGTCGCAGGTTCGAACCCTGCCTCGGGCATGGATGTGTGTGGTGTCCTTAGGTCAATTAGGTTTAAGTAGTTCTAAGTCTAGGGGACTGATGACCTCGGATGTTAAGTCCCATAGTGCTTAGAGCCATTTGAATAGTTGGCTGGGTAAGTTGGTTCGTACTATGATATTACCACGCAACCACTCGTAGGACCGCGCCTAATAAACATCTGTGCTGTTGAACTCAGTCAAGTTGATGCTGTTGGTTGGTTTCACTAAAGAAAAGCTACACCAAAAATTTCATCCACTCAGGCTGTTCTACATGATTATATAACTAACAGCTTCAGGTGTACACAGACAATAATTCACATTCCGTTTAAGAAACTGAGAAAATTGTTACGTCACTAGGGTGAAACCCGTATGGTATGGCAGACTTGTTGCAGTAGCTTTGAGCTGTAGAGAGATAAACCAGCCAAGCAACCGCCGTAATGTCGTAGACTTTTCTGCTTCTATCATCAGAAAAATGAGCACGACACCCCATATTTCTTCAAATATCTACAATACATTCGTTTTAACCAAAATGAAAACATGTTCTTTGAGGAAAGTAGTGAGCATGGACACGATAGCTCTTTCTCTCGCCTTCTTCAGCTTCTATAAACTCTAGGGACCACTTTGATATGCATGGCAGAGGGTAATTGGCATGGTACCACGTGTTACGATTTCTTGCCGTTCCAACCGCACAGGGAATGCGAGAAAAATGGATGCTGAAATGCCACTGTGCGTGCTGTAATAGGTCCAACTCTGTCTTCATCGCCCTTACTTGACATGTACGCTGGGGGCTGAAAAATATGTTTATACTCTTCAATTGATACTGATTTTTCGCTCGATGTTTTATGTCATCTTCAAGAGTCTGCCAGCTCTGGTTTCTCATTATTTCCACAACGTTCTTACGTGAGTCAGGCAGACTTGTGACCATTCGTGCCCGCCTCCCCCCCGCCCCCCTGCTGAGCATACGTTAATAAATGTTAGTTGATATGATCCCCACATACATGAGCAATATTTTAAAGTGATTGGTAAGCTGTCTCCTGTGTAGCCTGTCTACATTTTCCCAGTTAATTGCATTGAACCGAATCGAACCGAACCGAAGTCTGTGCCTTACTTACAGTTCAGCTTGTGTGATCATTACTTTCTTCTCTCTCTCTCTCTCTCTCTCTCTCTCTCTCTCTGTGTGTGTGTGTGTGTGTGTGTGTGTGTGTGTGTGTGTGTGTAAGTGTGTGTGTGTGTGTGTGTGTGTGTGTGTGTGTGCATAATTCTACATTTCTGTATTTTCAACCTTTGCACTACTTTGAAATCTTATCAAGATATCGTCAAATATTTTTTGCAGCTCTTTTCAGACCGCACTTTGTTATAGACAAACTGCATTATGTGCGAAAAGTGAGGTTTTTATTAATATTGTCTGAAAAGTCATTTTTATACAACATGAACAACAAGGGTATCTTTCCAAATGACTGAACTTCCCCCATCTAAAGCTAATAGCGCGCCTACAGAACTAAGATATTTTTGCGTTGCTCGCGTACTGCAAGAACCATTGGCGACGTTAAACGGAATCATTCGCGAAGCACTTGCTTTAGAATGAATGAATACATAGTTACTTGCGTGAGTACTGATGTCCACGGAGTGGGTTGTGCTAAATCCACATAGATTAAATATAATATTATCCTAATCAGAGACGCATGGGCTCTAATTTCAGAACTTATGATTTGAGTAAAGGTATTTGCTGCTGACAGTATCAGACTAAAAAAGTAAAAGCTTCAGGAGTCTACTCTTGGTCATTATCAGCACCATATTTCTGACATTGGGAATTTTCACGTGCACATAGCACTACAGAATTTCACAGTAGTTCAGAGTCTACGTGACACTCCATGCTCTGCTGCGACTGGCTAGGTAAGCCAGTTCACGTGTCGCAGAAATGTAAGGCCATTACACCGTCTAGAGACCACGCCTAGTGAAGCATCGTCACAGAAAAGGGAGTACCAGGGAGCTAGTCAGGGCGCTAATGACCATTGAAGTTGTGCGCCCTAAAACCACAAAAAAAAAAAGGGAGCTAGTGATTCAACAGGCCATTCAACACTGCCGGTCCTCTGATCAAATGGGACCGAGCGGCATGGTGAAGTGGTCGAATACTGGGATCGAATTAAGACAGTAGAGGAGCGCCGATCGATAGCCACAGTGATATAGACGCTAGTCATACGTATGCGCAAGCATAGTCTACCTTGCTATGTATGATGGAAGGGGCGCATCATTTTCTCCATCCCATCTGCCCCCCTCCCCCGTTTTTCCAGTTGCGAATGGTCCGCGGGAACAAAACTGTTTTGTAAGACAATTTTTCTGATTTTTCTGATTTTTAGCGACATGATCATTCCATGAAATACATGTGTGAGGAAACAGTACTTGCGCTGGGATTACTGTGATTCAATTCACGCCTGACCACACTGATCTTAACTTCCACCTTGTCCCTAAAAGCACTTCACATGAATAGTAGAATGCTTCCTTGAACAAGGCCACTGACAATTTCCATCTTCATCCTTGCCCCCTCTACACTAGCGCCTAGTCTGTAATGCCCTCGTCATCGAAACATTAAATTTGACTTACTTACCTCCCTTTTGAGAGAAGTGTGGTTGCATTCTTAATATGACTCTCCGACAGTGGTTTCCAGAGTGATGTGTTAAAGACAATGAGAGCACTTTCTTTCGTTTGCTGTCCACTGAGTGATCTGTCTGGAATAAATTTTCTGTCTGCAGGAGGTTTGTGATAATGGAAAAAGGAAGAGGGAACAAAATGAAACACAAAATAGCTAATGCTGAAAGCATTCTCAAAATATCAATTTCGTGGTCTAACTTAAACAGATTGTTTGTACTAAAGCATGGGTATCAGATGAATAACTTGTTTTTTAAAGGTTGCCTCGTGCAAGATTTAGATTAGCTACTAGGAAAAAAAAGAAGTGTGTTAATCTGTGTGTCTCTACAGGTAGAGCGGCACTCAGAAAACTCTCTCTCTCTCTCTCTCTCTCTCTCTCTCTCTCTCTCTCTCTCTCTGAAATTCGTTTGTTTATTGTTAAATGATTTCATGAACATAAAAGGAGTAACTCTTAGTGCTGGTTTGCGATAGTGAAAATGAGAAAAACAGTACTGCCAAGGCTGAAACTGGCAGCTGATGATTCTAGTATAGCATTGATTAAAGCAATGGAACTGCAATTAAGTAAGAGAGAACTAAGAAACATCATGTTATTTTTTCTCTTTTCTTGATACACAGATCTACACATTTACATTTTGACTGAAGGTATACCAGATTCTGAATGCACACATCCATCTTCTAAAACATGCCACGAACCCCGTTATAAGTGTCACTTAACAAAAATATTAGAATGCATATGCTGAAACACTGTTGATCAGTAACAATTTAAATTAATTTTCATGCAGAATATGTATCAATAGAACAAGTAGTTTGCTGCTACACCCTAATATACTTTTGTTCCCCTGATGTTTCTTCTGCTTAAAACTTAGTGCTATTGAAATACAGAACTTGAACACAGACCCTTACCCCTGTCTCTGTCACTCTGTACCATATACTTGTCACATTGATGATTGTATAGCCCAAGTGATTGTATAAATCCTATGCTGTTGGCGAGTGAAGAGGTCGAACCTTACCAAAGGAGACATTGTATAGGGGTGAAGTTAATAAAGAAATTTAAAAACCTTTGTAAAATGGTATTTACTGAGGATTATGTTTACATACATGAAGAATGACTGGGACGGGTATGCAGTTCACTTGTAGTTATCACCACCTGTGTTGTGACTTATTATACATAAACATGTATTTTCATACTCCAGCCACCCACCCACTACCAGTTACCCATATCACTGCAGAGTTGACTAGCATCTATATATCACTATCGGCGTCATTGAAAAACTGCTGAATTCATAAAACTTAATGAGGTCGTCTGTACAGAATTTATAAATCTGTTGTCCCCATTTTCAGCCGCAATTTGCTGTGTTACCCTTGAGCAGAGAGGTGTTCACACAGACTGTATAAGACTGCAGGTCATATCAGTCTACAGGAATTTCAGAAGATCTGATCCATTTAACTATCACTCTGCATTACTGTCTTCAACTGCAAGATATCTCATTCACAGATGGAGTCATTTCTGTCATACAACGGCTTGGATTAACAGAGAGTGAGCATACAAAGTGAAACGGCCATAGTGTCTTACCTACGGATAAAGCAAATAAATAGCAGGCTCCTGTGTATAACTACAGTTCTGTTTTAATAATGGCACTACATCACAAAAATGAATCATAAACTGTTTACAGCGAGTAGTCAAGGAATATCCCACAGCCCCGTACATACCACACCTTCCAGATGACACTGGGAAATATAAGGATACCCCACCATTTCGAATTTACAAATGACTGATAACAGAAAAACCATGATTTGTAGACTATAGATATGTGCACAACTGTTTATCAGTGTGATTTCTCTGTGGCAAACCAAGCTGTAAGCCAGCTTCACACTTTTCTTGGTTTATAAACTGCTTTGATTTTTCATGACAACAGCATTTCAACCATTTCCATTAAGCTGTAATTGTGCTTCCTTCAGTCCTATTTCAGAAACTTTGGAAAGAAACTGTGAAAATATTTAGCCCATATATGTCCCACAAATTGAAATTTCAAATTTCTTGCATTGAATCACACCACCTCCACTGCTTCCCCCCCCTTTCTTCCCCCCTCCCCCTCCCACTCTCCTCCCTTACCTTTCTTCCAAGGCTGTCCAAAACGCTGAAAATTCATTATCATCCTTGAGCCTCCAATTGGGTCTTAATCGTTCACATGTATCGAAATTCAACCTTGTTTTACTGATTACAAAATAAGGAAGTTGTTTGAATGAGTCCTGTGGAGTTATGCATGAGGCACTAACCTCTTATCAAAAAGGAGAGATTTTATAAATCAGTGGAGGCAAATGCCAGAACAATTGATGAAACATTTGCCATGTGCTTGCTTTACCTAAATTATGTATTTATCACTTAGTGCACCTGTTTTACATCAAAAGTCTGATTAAGTATATGTAAGTTTTTTGAAGACATTGTTTGTATTAATGACTTGCCAAAAACACATGGCCAATCAGAACTGGAACCAGGGACAAATCTGACGCACAGGAGCAGCAGTTCTTAATAATGAGGCAATCTACAATGACAGGGGAGAAGGATGAGCACACAGAATCACATTTGATTAGTGAATGTGATTATCACAACTTGATTTGTTGCTGATAGATTATAAAAACTCTGCTTAGACCTGAAGGTTTATATTGCAGAACAAAGCAATTTGAATACATTAGCACCTACTCATCATATGTCATCTTGGGGTAGTCAAGTCATTTCAGTTGTTTATATGAAAATAACAGCCCCTTTTATATGAACAGACTTTGTAAATGCAAGCAGTATAGCTATTGCAATAGATGTTTCTAAAACGTTAGAATGAATTTTGAACTATTGTTATGGTTAATGAGAATTCTCTGTTTGCCACTGAGTCCTTGTATGACAGATGCAAATTGTGTGTGTTCCTATTTAAAGTGGTCATTATTTGCATTTATGTAAACAGAACAGATTTAAATAATTTGCTTTTACAGTTCATTAAGTCTATAACGGTGTGTACAATCATAATAAACAGTACAATAACTGTGTTTTTTAGAGTAAGAAGTGGTGGATAGTTGACAAACTTATGATATCGTCTAAATTGATGTAAAATAATAATAAAAATGGAAATAGGTTGCCCATTGACCATTTTTCTTTGATGCCATGTTGAACTGGTCTGAAACATTGCTCATTTTACAAAACACACATGTCATACTTTCATTTAATTTTTGACAGTTATTAAAACTCAAAATCATAGTAGCACACTGTACAAAAAAATGTGTGTACTTGTCCTTCGTCGTGATTTGACATTTAATTGCCACGCCCCCCTTAATAAGGGAGCCAATTATGAAAAAGTGAAAATATGTTGTATGGCATCCCAAATTAATGTTTATGTAACTTGAAAATTTTTAATTGTAATGTAAGCAACAAATAATATGAAGTCAATGTTTGTAAAAACTATCAAATTTACAAATGTTCAAAATTACTGCCAAAAAGTAGCTATAACTTTCGAGGAACTTTATTTATGGGCAACTGAATCTCTTATACCACCCAGCTGTGTAAGGTTTTGTGGTATACAAAGCGTTTTTCAGAGTACCTTGAAGATAAAAAAATCTAATGTTGTTAAATTATCACCCCTTGGTACACGTTCAACACCACCTAGACCAGCCCACCACCAAACAGACCAACCAGTTATCCAGAAGTGACTCTAATGTTCATAGTAGTGAGACAGTGCATCTTCCTGTTTTGAAAAATAGAACTAGAAAAATGACTACCTGCACTTACACATATATTATCAGTTCAAAAATAGACATTTCCATCCGCATCTTCATATTTATTGATATTGATAATATTCAAAGAGTGTAAACATTATACCAGAATGTGTGTTTGGGTGGGTGGAATACTCTTGATGCTAAACTAATGTCTCTCATAACCACCGCACTTTCATATTACATATTAATTTGATGTTCACAGCTGAGATAAAGATGCCGAGTGGAAATATTGACAAGCCCATCATTGAAGACAATCGTGATGGAACAGTGAGCATAAAGTATGATCCACGTGAGGAAGGACTGCACGAGCTTTCTGTGAAATACAATGGAGAACATGTCCAAGGTAAATCAATATGAAATGAAATAATTAAACTGGAGCAATCTTAATCTAGTACATAAATTTTCTTTGCATCTTAATTTGATAGTGCCTACACAAAAATATCTGTATTTAAAAGACTTTTCTTTTCCACCTGTCAATAAATTTGAGAGTAATTTTCATGAAAATGCTTTGTAATAGTAACATTGTTTGGATCCACATTTAAACCTGTAGCTGTTTGCTTGTGTAAACTTCCATTACTCAAATGTGTGATATTATTTTAATAGCAGAACAAACAAATTGTAAAATTTGAGGACTGTGAAAATGAAATAAGAAAATTATGAAATTTAATACTGGATATTTAAAATTAAACATCTTAGTCAAGTAAGTCCAAGAGTTCTGGGAATTATGATAAGAGGCCCAGCTATACGGACTTAAAGACAGACAAATGAAACAATGTATCTGGGTTCGTTTGTTTGTCTTTAAAATTAACTTGTATTTGACTGTGGCAGACAAATACATAATTTAATTTTACTGAGCAAGGTTTTGGCATTGGATTTGAGGCTCTTAATCATATGAAACAAGTTTCTGTGTTCTGTTACTGAACATTTTTATGTATGTTGTAGTTGTAACTAAGTTAAAGAAACAGCAAAGACAAGACTTAATACCAGTTGCTGGACATGAACCATGTGGCCCTTTTCTCATCCTCTTTTTTTTTTTAGTAGCGAGACAAGAGTCACCAGAACAAACAAAAATAATGATATATTTTTTTTTTTAAATCTGCAGGATCACCGTTTAAATTCCATGTAGACTCCATTACGAGTGGCTATGTCACAGCATATGGACCAGGACTGACACATGGAGTCAGTGGAGAACCTTCAAATTTCACCATATCAACAAAAGGAGCTGGAGCAGGTAACTCATCTGATAATTTTGCTAAAGTGAAAAGGAGAAAATACTAGAATCTGCATCAAATAGACACACACAAATGACCATTTTATACAGACAGCTTCCTTGTTTCTCATCTTCTTGCCATTGCAATACTTGTATAGTTATGCTGCAAAATTGTTATTGGCCTTGCATTTCAGTGGTGTTTCTTTTTCTAAATTTCAACAGTAGAAGTTACTTTATTTTTGTAAAAACAGTTTCATTGTACTTCCTGATTATTTTTTTACAATAGAACAAGTAACTGATTTGTATTAGTACTCACTACAATTCAATAATTATTCCATATTGCTCACTTAAAACAGTTTTTTTAGATTACTTACCTCAGGTGGCCTCAACATTGTTTTGTTGTCTAGGCATCCAGCTTTTTTTCTAGTGAAACCTGTACACTTATTGAATTAAAGTAACAGAATTCGAGTCTCAGATTTTACATACTTTTTGAGTAAAGTTGTCACTTCCATAAATTTCCTCTTAACAATATATGTAAATGGCAGAAAACATTACATTATTTCTCAGCTTGGACCTATCCCCTCTTGTAATTTCAAACAATATTGAACTGTCTACTGCAATTATAATTATCTGTGCTTGTGAAATCCATTACCAAGATGTGTTTATGCCTGCAGTTAGGTCCCAATAACAGGTGTGCAGTAGGTAAAGAACTTTGATCCAGAATTCAGCCAGTTGTTGTTGTTCAAATTTGTAGTTTAAATCCTGTTTTTAACAAATCAAATTTTAGTGACTACACGTAATATTGTAACACTCACTTTAGGGCCATCAGCATTTATTGAACACAAATAAACTTCTTTAACAACAGACTAAAATTGTCTATTAGTTTACAAAACCAAACAGTAATAGTTAGACAGAGTCTGATAAAGTCCAAACACTACTATTTTGTACATATTTATATTTGTGGTGTCTTTTCTTCTGGACATGTCTGAAAGAGCAGACATGACACATATAAATAAGTACATATAGGGACTAAATGGTACCTTCTGTGTGGACGCATTTATTCATCCAAACCATTGCAGTACTCAGCTGAATAGCTGTGAGCAAATAGGGGATAATTAACAGAGAACACCACATCTGCATTTGGGCTAGATGGGAGGCATGCTCAGATGGCCTAGGCAGTTCAAGCAACTATTCTAGAGAAGTGGAGCATCTAGGTTAGAGTTGTGGCCCGGCATAGATTTTCACATGTCACCATTGCATTTAATGCATGTGTGTATGCAGCTGAGATGTGAAAAATTTCTTTCATCCTACTATTTTAATATGCATGTGTTAGGCATGGCAGTTGTGGAAACCACACATTTGTAAGTTGAGGCACTATGCAACACAACTATAAAGAGCATTAGTAGTAATTATTCACTCGTAGAGATGTAAAGTGAGGAAACAGCAACTGAGAGAGTCCACCACTGAGCAACCTTATATTTGCCCTTTTGGGAATTTCAAGTCACCAGACTGTGATATTGGTGGTGTTCACATCACAGGGGCCTTTGCTGCATGTGGGTGATGTTGCACATACTGATTCATCCGTATTTCCCATTTGCATGTCTGGCAGAGTTACTAAAAATACTTTAGATGCAAACATTAGCTCTGAAATACCTAAAATTATTTGGCCCCTAAGATGACCAGCTCATATGACATAATGCTCTTTGATCGAGCTTGTGAGACACGAAGGTGATAGAGACTCAGGTCAAATTCAAGTGGCAAACTAACGACCATCGGTTGTTACATCAGTCAGCATGAGTGTGCTTTTAAGGCAGTTTCTCATGCTTCTTTTGGCAAATGCTGGGCAGGTCCCCACATTCACCTCAGAGTATACGATACAAAAACGGTAATAACATGATATCACACAGAACTAAGTTAATGCAATTCAGACAGATGACACACAGGACTTACATCACTTAGGTTACTTTGACAAATGTGGTGTCAGGAAGGGGATCCAGCCACAAAGTTAAATGATAGAATAAGATTTGCTGAATCCTGAAAAAGTGAGCCCCATATTAAATGGGATAAATGCTACAAAAAAGTTGCAGAATGTATACGTAGGCATATATAATGCAGTTCGTGTTCAAACTAAGTCTGCTGTTCAGTGGTTGAATTAGTATGTATGCGCTATATTTTTATATCATTCGTTGAATAGCAACAGGCTTACTGATGCTATAAATCAATATTTTGTCAGACTTCACTATGAAACTGAGTAAAAGACCTGGTGTTACTGTTGGCCTTTACTCCATAGCCTTGGCATTAATTCACATTTTGTTCAGATACTTCTAGCAGAGCAGGACAGCATGAATGATGGTTAAATTGATATCACACCAAGTCTCACCCCTCCTGGAGGAGGAGGAAAAAGAAAACTTGAGAACTTAGTGTAGCTGGTTCAGGACAATTTGCTTATAAATAATCAGTGAAATATAATACATAAAGTAGAGTAGTTCCCGTAATGAACAGTCTTTGTGATGTGAACTGAGTCATCTACTTGATGGTCACACTTTCTTCCTATCTTGTTTATTGATAAGTGAAAAAATATATTTGATAGAACTACAACAGAAAGTAGTAAGGTTTTGCTTGCCTCAACACCTTGTTATCAATATCAACTGCTTCTGCACATGGTTTTGAGTACTCCTTCACTTACGTTTAACAAAAAAAATCAATACTCCAACTACTCGATTTAATAAATTGAAACTGACATATCTTGTGAGATGCTTATGCTTATTTTTACATACCACTTGTTCCCAAGTTATGGTTCATAATGCAGTAAAGTAATATGGTTTCAAATGTAAATGTTTTATTTTATACGAAGCTCTTGCATTATTACTATAACTTTACCTCTGCTCTTTATATTATTTTTTAAAATCAAGTCTCACCTCACCTCTCAAGAAGAAGAAGAAGAAGAGAGGAGAAGAAGAATATAATTATAAAATATTAGTCTGTCATGGATATTTAACAGCTTATAATATACTATCACTCTTTATCAAGATGCACTTAAATATCATTTCTCTTGAGAAACCCCTCGCATTATGTGCAAATCCTTAAACAATCTCTATATATTTCCTTTGTCTACAAACTTTTATCAAATGATAATAAAGACTGACTGACTGATTGATATACTATTATTAGGCTTACAATAAAAGCAGTCTGAAGATGCAGATAACAAACATAATTTAAGGAGTTTCAGCTAACATCTATCTCCTTCTTGCTTGAAAATGATTTGCAGAATCTCCACATGACTTTACCACTTGAAAGTTCAAAAACTTAGCTGTTCTCAAATGCCAAAGACATTCAAAAGTAACAGAAGCCATTCAGGAAACAACCCCTTTGCAAGGAAGGTAATATGCCAGAAATTGATAAAAAGTGAAGTACCTAGAGTTGCCGCTATATGTCTTGTATTAGTCAATTTCCTCCTCCTGCCCCCTTCTCTCGTACCAATTCCCCCTCCCCATGTCTCTGTTTATCTGCTCCACCCCCCTTCTCTTTCCACATTATCACCCCAGCCTCAGTAGGAGGTTGGTGGTTCTTACCCCCACTCTACTTCATTCCAGATGTTAAGTAATATGTGTACCAAGTTAGGTTGGAATAGATCCAGGGATTTAGGAGGTGATTTTTCATCTGTGTACATACACATCAAATATATTAATATATTTAACACACATTTGTACATTTTTACCTGTATCTCTAGCGAATTTTGCCTGCAATTCTCTCTCTCTCTCTCTCTCTCTCTCTCTCTCTCTCTCTCTCTCTCTCTCTCTCTCTTCCCCCCCCCCCCCCCCCCCCCCCCCACTCCTCTCTCTCAGCTTACATTCAGTCCTACTGCCCTCAAAATGTGCTGCGAATAGAGTTAGAAGAAGTAATAATTTTTTCCTTTCATCATTTTGTGGGGGGGGGGGGGGGGGGGGGGGGGGGGGGGGGTGTTGCAGTGAGAAAATAACTTGTGAAAGTTCGAAATTACGTGTAAAGTTTGTTGCAAGTCATTAAGTGCCCTCATTCTCAAAGTCTGGCTATTTGTGCATTGTGAACTACACTTCTCTTTTCGCCCCCTCCCTCACCACTTTTAGAGGTAGGTGGTTCTTACGTCCAAAGTGGTTCTTCCTCGGACTTACCCCTTTTTGAAGGTGCTGGAAAAGATCATGTACTGGTATGCCAGAAACATAAAATAACTTTCTCAAAGTAAGATACTTAATCAGTCTTAATTTGTATTCAAAAGGGTCTCTGCACTGAACATGCCATTTTCTGTAACTTGTCAAAAGCATTTGATTGTGTAGTTCTCAGTATTCTCCTGTATAAGCTCAATAATATGGTACCAGCGATATTATTGGTAAGTGGTTTTCGTTCTAACTAAAAGGTTGTGGAGTTTGCATTAAGAAACGTTGGGAGTGTACACAGTGAAACAGCATCTTTAAAATGAGTACTGGTAATCACTACAAATGTTCCATAGGGATCAATATCGGGTCTGTGTTCTTCGTGATTTTTCATGATATATCCAAGAAATAGAATAGAACTTTACTGAAAATGCAAGCATTATAATTAAGCCAATTTCAGAGTGGAATTTCTTGAAAATTAATAAGTGGCCACTGCAAATAGACTGTCACTGAATTTAGCTAAAATGCAATACATTCAATTCTGTACTATGCAAGACCAGACCACACCTTTAGGAACTATGCATGAGGATATTTCAATTAATGAAACACTATATTCTAAATTATTAGGTGTGTACATTGACAAAAAGCCAAACTGGAAGACACACATTGCAGATCTTAAACATCTAAGCTCTGCAACTTCTGCTTTCTGGATAATAATAAGTTTTGGAGATGAATATCAGAAAGTAGACTTGTGTTTTGATTTAATGATATAATATGTGATGTTCACTGTAAAAGCTCCCATAGACCCCTCTTTAAACAGTAAATTTTGTTGTAGAAAAGTTCTTGTCGAATATAAATCCTTCAGGATTAAAGGAGACTCTGAATACTTCAGGATTAAAGGAGACAACTCACCAAAAAACAATAAATGTTCTAGGAAAGTTGTTGTAGATGCTCTTTGGTGAGTTGTCTCCTTTAACCCTGAAGTATTCAGAGTACATTTTCTCACATAGGTTTTTTGTCAACAATGAATCACAGTTTGGAAACACCACCACCTTTCTTCAGTATAATACTACAAGGAGGAGAAATGATTTACATTGTCATTCACTCCGCCTTATTGTGACAGCCTTATGAATATTTTACCACCTACAAAGTGATGTACAAATTCAAGAGATAATAAAACTAACTTCAAACCAAGATGGAACACAGTTACATAAAAATCTCTGTATGACTGGAGCCCACAGGGATACCATCTATGTATGCAGATGAGTTGCTGTAATATTTAGAAAATAGGAAAAAATTACTAATGGAAATAAAGACTTGTAGGTTGAGTTGTGCCTGGGTAGCTCAGAGTCTCGTTTAAGTCCTGGTCAGTTCAGTTTCATCTGTCAGGAGATTTCACACCTGGGTAGCAGTTTTACCATTGCCACTCAAATTACCATACACCTTACAGTTTACTCTTTAATGTTAGTGGTGTGGTTTTAAGGTTCTATATCACAGAGATTATCATCATAATCATATTCTTTATTGTTTCAGGTGGACTATCATTGGCCGTTGAAGGACCAAGCAAGGCAGAAATTAGCTGTCATGATAATAAGGATGGCACAGTTTCTGTTTCTTATCTTCCGACCGCTCCTGGTGAATATAAAATTTCAGTCAAGTTTGGAGAGAAGCACATAAAAGGGAGCCCTTATAATGCAAAGATCACAGGTACTGTAGCACATAGTTTATATAGATATTATTCATAAAGATAAAGGTTCTTGTTACCATATTTAACTTTTACCATGTATAGACAGTTTATAGTGATCTCTGTAGTCCGTAAAGTCTCTCTTCTCTCTCTCTCTCTGTCTCTCTCTCTCTCTCTCTCTCTCTCTCTCTCTCTCTCCCCCTCTCTCTCTCTCTCTCCCCCTCTCCCTCTCCCTCCCCCCCCCACCCCCACCCCTCTTTCCCCCCTATATTTTTGCTCATTAAAATTGCAAAACTGGCAAGGATAGAAAATAATGAAAATTCACTTATTATGTGTGTACAGTGTAGTAGGAAATAGACAAAATAAATTTTTTTACTATTTTTGGGGGTATACATGGTGCAAAATTTAGTACACAGAGTTGCCATCTCTCCAGACTATAACTGAACTAACTCAGCTGGGCATAAATTTGAACTGAGTGAGGAGGACATAAAGGCCAGTTATTCCGTGCTGCTTCAGCCTTATTTGAGAGTTCAGCAGTCACAGTGGTTAGTGAGCGGTGGTGAGCCAGTTTTTCAGCAACCTATGTCCAGATGTTTTCACAGTGTGAGAGGCATGGAGAAAATTGTAGCCAGGACAACAGTCACACCTTCTGTATTGAGACATGTCAGGACAGCGTGGGCAACCTACTTTCTTGTGTTACCTTTTTGAAAGATGATGTGATGGAGACCTGTAAGATAAAGCATAGCCATCAACCTTTACATGTAAGAAATGAGATGATGATCATCCTGTTGTGTACCCAGTGGCTATCAAGCCAGGTCTGGGGCCTGTATGATGATGACAAATATAATTTGGAAATGTTTGTTCTCCTCAGAGCCTCTACACATAGATATATCCGCCTTGATGCAGTATACCCAACCAAGACTCATACGAAAAGATGTGGTGATTCTGCTCCTTTGTCAACTATAGTTGTTGGGGGCACCACTGTCTCTCTGCTGCTGCATCAAATGTAGTTGTTTTAATGGTCACTGTGTGGGCAGTCTGTGGTGTTTTACAATCCTCACACTGTCTGTATGGATACTTGTCTCGAAGCAAACACCTTTTGTGACTCAACGTGTGTGATGCAGTGCTGAGCAAACAGTGTGTAGTGTCTCTCAGGAACTAGTCATGAGGGCAGCTGAGATCCTGCATGACATTGTGACCCTCCTGAAACTATTTATTTCATATTCATGTGACAGCCATAGGATCCCAACTGCTGTGAGCAGTAATGTTGCAGAATATTAAACTGTAGTTTTTGATAGACCATTATCTTACTGCTGCTGAAACCTGATGTGCTAGTGCATGTTTCTCCTCCCTGTGTGAGGCATAGCATGCATGATATTCTCACAAATAACCAACCAACATCCAAATTTCTGTATACGAATCTCATCTTACAATCGTCCCTTATATACAGAATGTAAACAGCATTAGTCTTAACTGATTTGTGTGGGTGCACTAGATGGCATTCATTTGCATATCCAACCATGTAGTAAACTCCATCCAGTTTAACTTTTGTTGTATGCCGTCTTAAGGGTGCTATAGTTCTGGATTTTACGTGAATTTCTGTATTCTGGTGCCAAATATTTCTAACATCTTTATTGGCAACCTCCAGCAATAAATAAGAGCTAAAAGGCGTGCCACATATATTTGTACTATAATTTAATTGCTGTTAATATTCCAAGGACTATCTATTATCTACAGGGTGTGACAGAACTGACTAAGCAGTTTTAAGGAGCAATAAAAAGTAAATCTGGATGTATAGAGAGAAAATGTTTTTATTTTATAAATTAGTACAATATACTATTTTACATTCATTTAGTTTTGAAAATAATGTCCTCAAGATGGCAGCCGTTAGCATCAATACATTGTTGTAGACGATCCATGAAGTTTTGAGCAGCTCTTGCACACACATCGCGAGGTATGGAATTCACTTCATCAATAATATGCTCTTTTAACTCTGATACAGTGTGAGGGTGGCTTTTGAAAACCTTTTTCTTCAGATATCCCCAAATAAAGTAGTCACAAACTCTGAAATCTGGTGACCATGCAGGGCACCCAACATCACCCCTCAAAGAGACGAGGCATCCCGGAAACATTTATGTCAAAACATCAAGTGAAATTCGACCTGTTTGAGCAGTAGCTCCATCCTGTTGAAACCACAAGCCCCCAGTCCTTGTTCTTCAACAATCTCTTCCATTCTGGGATGAAGAAAATTTTGCAACATTGAAACATCACATGTGGCATTCACTATCAAGGTCGCTCTTTCCTCCTCAAAAAAGTAAGGACCTATGATTCCAGATTGTGATATGGCACACTACACTATCACTTTAGGAGAATGTTGTGGGTTCCAGGACCGAATTGTGTTTGCATTAGGAACGGCATTGTTGCGTGGAATGTTGAACTGTCGCCGAAAAACTCGTTGTGTAGCGATCACAGATCTGTTGTTTTCATAATAAGGGTGAACGGCAAAACCGCAATGTGCACCTGTCCAGACCATGTTGGCTATTGAAATGGGGTCAGTGATTGAACAAAGGCAGACCATGTGCAACTGCCTAGCCCTACCACAGCCCCAGCAGTAGTCGATAGAAACTCGTTAGTCGGTTCTGCTGCACCCTGTACTAATATTCTTGTGTGGATCATCAGGAGAATAATAGAAAAATTGTGGGATAGTAAGTGCAACATTAAGCGGATTACAGAAATCAGGGAAGATGTGGATGAGCTACAGATTACATTGGAAGACCTAAGAAACAAAACTGACAAAATCAGGAAACACACACAAACAAACCAAAATGCAAATGAGAATCAACAAACAGACAATAGGAAGGGTGATTTCCAATGAAGAAAGAAGGATGAGATCCAAGAGAATGAAGTAGTACTCGGCTGACAGGAAACTGAAAAATTGTTTGTGTAAAGTTGGTTAGAATGGTCCAATGAAGGCCATAAAATGTAAATAATAATATTCTTGTGTAAATTTTACATACAAATTACAAGATACAGTAATCGCAAAGTACAGTGGTATGATCTGCAGCTGGTACAAACTAGTTTTTCCATGTATTAATTAAGATTATTATTATTATTATTTGTAACCATTTTAAATATGAAAAGAGTAAAGCATATGCCTTTAATTTTAGTTAAGTAGTCTACCGTAAGTGATATTAATAAGTGTACCTTGCAGACACTTCTGTAAAGAACAGTTCTCCTTACTGATGGTTTTTCTTGATTCATTTTACACTCCTCATAGTTCTCTTTCTTGATGCAGTGTAAAAGTATGGCTTTAGAATAAAGCATTTCACTATCATAATGGGTCATTCCACGTCAAAGGGACCAATATTAAAAAAAAAGTCTGAATGTGACCATCTCAAAATCTAATAAAATTAAGTGTGAATATTCTACTTGGTATTTCAGTCCAGTATCTTCAGTGGTTCAATTTTTAGGGGCTTATAAAGAGAGGCTACTCACCTTCGCATCATATACGAAGGTGCAAATGTGGCAAGTTTGCTAGGCTTTTTTAAAAGTTCTAGCACACATTTGGGCATTTGCTTTACCATTCATAGACAACTTTTTACACTGAATTACACCATGGCAAAATGTGTGATTTAACCACACCTATATATAGATACAAGCTTCTAAAATGGTTAAAAAATTTGTCGTGCTATTCTGAGAGCCAAGGTTTGACCGACTACTGCTACTTTTCATATGAACCAATCACACCAAAACTTCAGGAGGTTATTCCTACCTATGATGTCTATATATGGATCAAATTTAACAAACATTGGATACTTAGAAGAAAATATATGCATCTGCAAAGTCGGCCAAAATTTTCTACATGCAAATTTTAGGATTTTTTTTTAGGGGGGGGGGGGAGGAGGCAATATCTCAACTGTGTGTTGTTCAATTCTCTTTCTCTTGTCATAGCTGGAAAGAGCATGCTTTAAGCTTTGAAAGCTATATTGTTTAATTTCTGGATCTTGCATATTGATGAGTAAGGATACCTATTCAAAAGTAGGGAAAATGGGTTATTAATAAATACAAAAAATTAATACAATTTGAAGTAGTAAATCAAAAAATGTGTAATTGTAATGGCTTTTAATGGCATAGGATTTGCCTGTGGTTTAAGGAATGTAACTGTGCTAATAAGAAGTGTTTTTACATTATTTTACAGTATAGAAAATAAAATAATAAAACCTGAGAAAATGCTCTTAAGATTATAAAGTCTAGAAGGTCATAATGGAATACTATGTTGCTTTAGAGCCTTTTAGCCCTACAAAGCATGGTGGTGCATATATGCCCTGTCATTTAGTTTCCATCAGCATTATAAAGCATCATTAGTTTTTAAGGCTCTATCCTCGCCTTTGTGATACATTGCTGAATCACCACTTTCAGTAGTTGCTTTCATTATTGGCAATTTTCTCTGTGTCAGTCTTCTGTGTGGTATAATCTTTGGCATTGACATTGTACAATCTTAGTGTTGAGTACTGAGTGCTAGAATAATCAATCATCATTGTTGTTGCCGAAGGTTAGCAGTAAAGCAATTTGTTTTGATGGCTCAATTTCTATATTTTGGCCCAGTTTCTATATTTTATATACAAACAAGACTGAGTCTTCTGTGCTTCAAACCTGGATATTCATGAGCTTTCAAAATTGCTCGTTATACCTTAATAAATTATTGTATAAAATGAACCAAGAGTCCCCTTCACCCAATTACTTTGGTGGATCAGATGGAACTGATTGTTGTATGTCATCACCATTCTATTATAACAATAGTTAACTACAATCAGTCAAGGAAATGTTACCAATGGACAGGAAGCTTCTATGACATAGGTCTGGGCTTGATTTTACTGAAGATGTCCAAATCTGTTCATAAAATAATGCGTTGTTGATGACAAAATTTTAGTGCCTGCAGAAGACTTGCTGCAACCCATTTGGTAAAGAAAAATGCGTAACTGAGAAGACTTTAACAGCAGTAACCATTGGAGTGTCTGATAGGTTGAAGTTAATGACTAATGAAGTTTTTAAATGTGGTCAGAAAATTTGTACCAAATGTAGAAACGAAGTGGCCCAAAAATAATTGTCCCACCAGGATAAGCAAGAATCACCATCCACTGAAGACATGGATGTTGTTGTTGCTTGCTTTACTGCTAATACTTCATTATCATCACGTGGAGACTCACCATTACAGCTTCAATGGATCAGCAAAAGCAATTGAATGAGATACATAAAGCACAAAGTTCTGAAAGCCCAAGGCAGCATTACTAAGGTAATTGCCACAGGTGCTGCTGTGAGCCAAGTAGATATTGCTCAAATACAAATGGAAGAGTGCTAAAAATATAAAGATATGAATATATTAATTGAAGAACTTAAGATTAAGCTTCAGGCTTCAAGAAATGGCAGTAAAGTTCAAATTTTGACCCTGGCCCCAAATAGCTGGACTATTCAAAAAATGGCTAAAGAATTTGCTGTTTCGACTAAAATGGAAAATAAGTCTAGGAAACTAAAGATGGAAGATGGGATTTTAGCAGCACCTGCAGACCAAAAAAGGAAAAAGTGCAATGATGAACTAAACCAAAATGTCCTCACTTTTTTTGGAGATGTTGAGTTTTTTGTTTACGGCCAGACAAAAAGGACTGTGTTGCAGTAAGAGTAAATAGGAAAAAGATTCACAAGCAGGAACACCTGCTCCTTTGAAACCTGAAAGAAATGTTCATTGTGTATTGTAAGCAGTATGAAAATCAACTGAGCTTCTCCAAATTTTTTGTGCTCAGCTCAAAATGATGCACTACATTGGTGCTTCTGGATCTCATTCAGTATGTGTATGTGCAGTTCATCAATATGTCAAATTAATGTTGGCTCAGAAACATGGTGTGAGGAATGTCCAGAAAAACTACAACTAGAGGCTTTTCTTGAAGATGCTTTGAAAGACTATGACCCTGAAGAAACAATGTAATATCACAGCAATGGGTACACACACACACACACACACACACACACACACACACACACACACACACACACACACCTCCATTGTGATACCACTGCTGTCCATGCCTTTCAAATAAAGTTAATAGCATATTTAAAGACAAACATTGTGAACATTTATTACTTTAGTGATGGTTCAGTTGCTCAATATAAGAATTTCAAAAATGTCGCCAATTTACGTCTGCTCAAAGTGATTTTTGGCATCCCTGCTGAATTTGTATTTTTTATTTTATTTTTTTAAAAAACATGCCAAGGCAAATCGCCTTGTTATGACATTGTGGGAACAGCAAAAAGACTAACAGCCTGTGCTAGTTTGCAGCGGCCCTTAGACAACCAGATATTGACTCCATATGATTCATTCAAATTCTGTGATGATGGTATTCCAGGCATACACTTTTTTTTATATACCAAAATAAGATTTTGAAAAAATTCCAGCTTATTATGATGCAAGGTTTGTCATGGAACATACAATATCTGGAACAAGAGAAAAACATCAGTTTAAGCCAATTAATTGTAATCAGCTCAGAGTAAGCAGAGTTTCCAATGATGCTACAGCATTCACAGTTAATGCCTCTGAAGCAGATGAAGAAATTGCAGCAGCCTCAATTGTGAGTTTAAAACCAGAACAGTATGTTGCTTGTATGTATGACAATTTTTGGTGGGTTGGAAAAGGGTGTGAAATTTCACATGAACAACAAGATGTCCTCCCCAGCTTGATGCACCCACATGTTTTGCTCGTTCCTTCCACTGGCCAACTGCTAAAGACACCTGCTGGATTCCTGAGAAACATATTTTCATGACTTTAGAAGCACCACCACCACCATCATCATAATCATCATCATCAGGAAGACAATACAGTTTTCCTCAATCTGTCCATGTCAAAATTGTAGAACTATTTAACCAAAACTGGAACTGACTATTAAGTGTTTTTGTTTTGCAAGTTTGCTGTGTTGCGTATTATGCTTGTTTTATGACATATGTTAAAATAATGTTTGAAACTTATTTATATACTTAAAAAATTTGATTGTGGGACTTAATGAGCAAAATGTTTTACTTTTCAATCTTCTTGAAGTGCTAAAATAATAACTTTTGAAATGTATTCTTACCATCAATATGCAAGATCCAGAAATTAAACAGTATAGCTTTGAAAGCTTAAAGCATGCTCTTTCCAGCTGTGGCAAGAGAAAGAGAATTGAACAAAAGACAGTTGAGATATTGCCCCCCAAAAATACTCAAAAATTTGTGCATAGAAAATTTTGGCCGACTTTGCAGGTGCGTATATTTTCTTCTAGGCATCCAATGTTGATTAAATTTTATACATGTATAGACATTATAGGTAGGAATAACCCTCTGAAGTTTTGTTGTGATTGGTTCATATGAAAAGCAGCAGCGGTCGGTCACACATCGGCTACCAGAATAGCACGGCGAATTTCTTAACCACTTTAGAGGCTTGTATCTATATATAGGTGTGGCTGAATCACAAATTTTTGCTGTGGTGTGCTTCAGCATAAAAAGTTGTCTATGTATGGTAAAGCAAATGACCAAATGTGTGCTTGAACTTTTAAAAAAGCCTAGCAAACTTGACACATTTGCACCTTCGTATATGATGCGAAGATGAGTAGCCTCTCTTTAAAAGCCCCTAAAAATTCAGTCATTGAAGATACTGAATTGAAATTTGGTATATGACCATCAAAGACCATACAGAACCTTCACAGCAAATTTCATTAGATTTGGAGATGGTCGAGTGGGAACCTCTGGTCCCCTTGACTTGGAATGACCCCAATGTTATTGAAAGTGTTAAAAATAAATAAGGAACCACACCCTTGTGGTATTCATTCAAGGCTTTACATTTAGTATATAGTGAAATTCTGCACATTTTTAGTTTGAATTTATTATGGATCTTTCAGGAATCATCAGTGATGTAAAACATACAGTAAAACCCCCCTTTTTACACTTTTCAGCGTACTGACAAAAAAAAAGGTATAAAATATAGGATATCACAGGACACCCAAGTGAAAATTAATAAATTACTCTTACTGCATTCTCTTTATATTGTTCTAAATATGAAATTAATACCATTTAACTTTTGCTTTTGGAAAAAAAACCTGACATAATTGTTTTAATTTCTTTCCAACGGTTATTAGCTCTACTCTTTTGTGAAACCACATTAAAAAGATATTTGTGCTCTAATGTGAGACTTTTTATTGGTATCATTTTAAATTACAGTAAATGAAGCTTGTAACACAATATTTGTTAAAACACTAAAGTTTGCAGTCTACATTAATGGAAACAATGGGCACGAAATCTGCAGTTTATTGCCAACAAGATCACATACTTCAGACCATCCTGGGAGAGGAAGAGTGCAGAAATTGCCATCATGTTATGGAGCATCTTGAGGAGTAATGTTTTGTCTGACATCAGGTCACACCAACCTAAGACTGTGTGCCTAGTATGGATTAGCATATTTCACACAGAAGTAACGATTCGTGAAAGCTCATTATAGAGATGGCTGTCTTCAAAAGCTGTGTTTATTTGTATAAATGACTGTGAAATTAATTTTAAAGCTGTTGTAGTAAAACACAGTGTGCAGAAGGAAGGTTGTTACTAGAGTCAGTACTGTTAGATCGCAATTATCATTAAGGCAGTGACTCGGCATATTTCCCACCCTTATGAACACTGTGAATGTATAATACAGGCAGCTATGATCCAACACCCTGAGAGTGAAAATCTTGCCTAACTGTGGTAATGTTATGTTACACTATCAGCAACTTTGCTTATAGTCTGTACTTCCTGCTTTGTTCCAAGGCTGACTTTCAGCAGGAATATAGTACACTCTTTGCAGAAATCTCTGTTAAAATCAATGTGAAAGGTTGGGATAACACCAAAATAAATTTCTGAAGATGTTTGGTACTATATCACTCTTTAAAATGATAATACAGATGTTAACATAAAAAACTTTCAACATGTGTGGTGGGCTCACTTTCTTAAGTTGTAGAACTGAGTATGTTATCTTAAATAGTAAGTGTTCATCAGACACGAATGTGATGTTAGTAATTCCTCAAGGAAGTATGGCAGACCCACTCTTACCTAAGTAGCATATATGGTGCGATCACAAAACGTGGTGAATGATTTTATCAGAAACAAAATAAGCTTATGTGGAATTTTATTTAATCTCCTTTAAAGTACTGTCTTTGCAAACAATGCACTTATCCTAATGTGGAGTCAATGACAGGACGCATTTCTGGATGGCTCCGTTTGGAAGAATGTTCAGCTGCTCTGTTATGACCCTCTCAATGTCACAAATGGTGGCAATATGTTTTTCTTTAAGCACAGTTTTAATTCGTGGGAAGAGCCAGAAGTCGCACTGTGCTAAACCTGGTAAGCAAGGTGGATGTGGTCAGACAAGAACACTTCAGGCAAAAACTCTTGAATAAAAAGGTGTTGCAGGGCACATTTTTATTATGAAGCAGGAAGTCAGTGGCCCATTTTTTGTGGTATTTTTCTTCGTACATCATTTTACAAACATTGCAGTACACCTTTGTAAAATTCGGCATTTACATTTATTCCACTTAGAATGAACTCTGATCACACTGTGCCGTCATTGTGTGTGTGTGTGTGTGTGTGGGGAGGGGGGGGGGGGGAGATATTATATTAAGTTTTCGACTGATGTGCCTTTTAAGAGTGAATAGAGTCATTGGTTATCCATAGTGAACTCTGAATTTTTTACTCAGGATCGTACCAATAGGCCCAAGTTTCATCTCAAATTACAACTTTCGACATGAAGTCCAGATCTGAATGAAGACTGTCCTTCAGCTCCATGCAAACTGACACACAATTTCCCTTCTGTTTGTCACTCAAAAATCTAAACTAATGGTAGTACCTCTGGCAGGAATTGATTAGAAACATCTCCCCTGAGACCATTGCAAACATATTCATTCTTCGGATTTTTAATTGTTCTTATTCATAAACTTGCTTCTTAACATCAAATATTGGATACTGGTGCATGTTATGGTTGTTGGACATCCTAGTTGAATATTGTCAATGTTCAATCAGTGAATAAAAATTGTAGACACAGTCTAAGAATACCATAGTAATGAACATTTGACCATATGATCATATCCAGTCTGACAAGGTTTTCCGATTGCAGTTTTTCCAGTGATATTGACCCTGTTGGGCCAAGTTGGCTATTAAAGCCATCTTTCAAGCTTGTCACTCTCATAACACCAATTGCATCATGCCCTTAAACAAATAGTTATCTGTCGACTGCGGATGACTTGAATGGATTACAATGCTACTTGTTTAAGATGGTTTTGTGCTACACGACTGTGATAACATGCTTAACTCTTGTCAGTCACTTTGTGACCTCCTGAATTGGTATAGTTGCAAATTTTCCTAACATAAGTGGAGAGTTACCCCTATACTTTGAGAATGAATGATTAATCTATTATTTGTGTAATTCCTTGCTGTACTGCAAAATATTTGTCAATCCAGAATAATTTTTCCGATTCATAAAAGTCCTTGAAATTAGTTTAATAACAATCTCTGTTTTTCTTAGAATCTGTAATAAGACAGTCTCAATTTTTTTTTTTTTTTGTGTTGAAATTTTATGACAACAATGTCATTATACTTACATGACTTAAATGACAGAGAAATGGCTGTAATCTGTACAGTACTTGTTTGGATATGTTAATTTTTGAGAGATTTCTTTTTATTTTTGCACACAGGTGAAGGCAGGAAAAGGAATCAGATTTCTGTAGGTTCGTGCAGTGAAGTGTCCTTCCCTGGTAAGGTGACTGATGCTGACATCCGATCTTTGAATGCGTCAATTCAAGCACCAAGTGGCCTTGAAGAGCCTTGCTTCTTGAAAAGACTGCCAAATGATAATATCGGTAAGTGCCTCTGAAACTATAATGTTATTTCTGATGTTAAATGACATTTGTCAATTAAATATACATTTTACTGAGTACTTGAAATAAAATTTCTTCAATTATCATATGTACATTAAGCTAGATCAAACAATGGAAAGTCGTGGTCAGAATATCAACAGCATTGTGAAAAGGATAGATTGCTACTCACTGTAAAGATGACACACTGAGTTGCATTTTAAGCTAGACTACTTAAATTTCAAATGTGTAAGTACTTTAAAAAGTATGACAACTCATGGTGATTTCATGTGGAGAGGGTAAGTACAAACTGATTTTTTCCCCTTCTAAGACATATTCAAAAAGGATCCTTTGAGTGACAAATATCTCAAGGGAGCTGTGTCTCATAGTCTCAATTTCTGAATCCAAATGCAGCCAGTGGATTAAATTAATGGAAGAGCTGGATTTGGGAAGAAACAGCTATAGTGCCTGGATGTTACTTAGACACCTCTGTGATGACAAAACTAAGACCTCAATACATAGCAATATTTACACGAATGAAATTGCAGGTCCACTTGTGGTGAGCAGCATGATCTGATCAGAGTACTGAATAAAAGCAAAACTATGGAGAAAAGCAGAGTCCTTGAACTATTCAAGCCATGCAAGAACACAAGTGATACCAACAACTACAAGGACTTTGTTGTGTCATTTATACAAGATCTTAGGATGAATGTTTTTGAATTGACTGTCTGACGGGGTAGACTCATTGCTAATACCAGAACAAGAAGACTTTTGACCAGGAAGAGGTACTTCCCAATTACTGCACCTCTTCAGTGGGCTCACAGTGCCTTGCTGTACACTCCTTAGTAAAGTCTATAGAGTGACAAACAACTATTAACTCATTCAAATGATTTAGTGCTTTCTGAAGAACAGACATTTTTTCATTGAAATGAACTAGTTCCTATACTCTGTAATATCTACACTATTGATAAGCCGTGCCCACAAGATGCAAAGAGGTTTTTTTGTAAACATGATGTTGCCCTATCTGCTTGAAAGGCAATGTTTGAAGATGCTGAAGGTAGGTTCAAATCCAGAGGAGTTGTGCAGATTGTTTTCTTACTCTCAAAAGAATCATGTAAATCAGTACACTGCTTTGCTCCAAAATATCCAGGAGTAACTCTTGACTGATCACCCACCTATAAGAATCACTGCTTAAACACCAAAAGGAAGGTATCAGTAAGGCACAATATTCTCTGGAAATTATCTGGAACAACCTGGGGGCCACATCCTCACATCTTAAGATCTTCAGCCGCAGCTCTTTGTTATTCAGCTGCAGAATACACCTGTCCCATTTGGTGCAGATCTAACCAAGTGAATCAAGTAGATGTTACCTTAAATGGAATCCAGACTCATTACAGCAGATGTCTACTAGGAGTGTGTATCCAGACTGGAGAAATCTTAAGACACTGAATTTGGGGACCTAGTCTTTATATGGGTATCAGTTGGCAAACCCAGAGGCCCAAGTTAAGAAAGAGCTTCCTTCATGTGACAGAAAGCCTCATTTAACCATCTTCATACATGAGACAAAATACATGGCATTCCTGATCCAGCCATCTTGCAGTATGGATGATACCTTCTGATAACTTCCCTTCAAGTCACAAGAAAAGTTGGTCCATATGGAAGATGATAAACAGGCTGCACCCTGGCATTGGCAGAATGAAGATAAAATTGAGAAAATGGGGATTTTTGTGCAACTTCTCATTATGTGAGTGTGGTGAAGAACAGACAAGAAACCACCTCATCTGCAAACTGTGCCCAAGTACATACTCTCTGCAGAATATGACTGATGTCACCAAGGAAGTATGTGAATTACCTACATACTGCTCACACCATATGCAATATGTATTTGTGTAGCATATAATTAACTGATGCCATTACCTGTTAGTAGAAATGTTAATACTTCTGGTATCAATTTGTTTGGAGGATTTTTGTTAATGTTTGCGAAACTGTTGTAGCTTAGTGTGTGTTTCTGGCATGATTAAACAAACTTCCAATTTATAGTTTCTAAAAATGGCACTTGTATACCTGATCTTTATTGGAGTTTGGATGATTGGATCTAATTTCCACTAAATATTGAAGCAAGACATTTTCAGAGCTCTATTTAATTTTGCAAATAGTATCTGAAATACTAAAAAAAGTATTTGGTTTATCATGCAGATTAAAAAAAAAGTTTCTCACCATTTGCTTGCATGCAATGGTGGTTTGATAAGTCTGGTAAAAAAGCAAGAAAAATTTTGTTTCATAAACAACAGACATTACTTCTCGACGTAGCCCCCTGTGAGGGATACATGCTTGGTCCAGTGATCCTCCAGCTTTTTCATCCTATCAGAAAAATAGGTTCTGCCAAACTCTGCAGAATACTCATAGACTGCACCATCATTTCCTCATTTTGTGAAAATTTCTTTCCTACAAGCCAAAGTTTTGAGTTTGGTATTGTGAAGTAGTCACTTATGGCTAATTCTGGTGAATAGCCAATAGGGTAGATGAGGAACCAATTAAAAGCCCAATTCATGCACTTTTGCCATTGTTATCCCTGATGTTTGGGATGGGCATTAGCATGGTGATAGAGCACCTTTTTGTGTACCAACCTTGGTCATTTTTCAGCCAGTGAAAGCTTCAGCAATCCAGCAATAAAGCATAATAAGGTCCACTTATAGTTCCACCTTTTTCCAAATAATCTATGAAGATTATTCTTTGGGAATCCTAAAAAAAGGAAGGATGGCCATCACCTTACTAGGTGAAAAACATGGTCTTTGCCTTATTTTGTGCATTTTCCCCAGCACTTATCAATTGCTTTGACTGTCGTTCTGACCCAGCTGGCTAATCATGGAACCAGGTTTCGTCAACAATCACAAACCAATGCAAAAAATCTTGCAGGTTGCAATTAAACATCACCGGACATTGTGTTGAATTGTTGTACTAGATGCACTTCTGGTAGACTATGAGCAATCATGGCACCCACCTTGCACACAGCTTCTTCATAGCCAATTCTTGTGCAGGATATTATGCACTTGCTCAGTTGAGATGCCTACAGTCTCAGAAATCTTACAAATTTTAATTCTGCAGTCCTGCATTATCGTATCATAGATCTTGTCAAGGGTTCTCTTTGTGGTGACCTCATTTGTAGGGGCAGAGCATACTTCTTCGGTGCTTGCCCAACCACATTTAAATTCATCAATCCAAAAGTAAATGATCTTCAGTGATGGTGCAGAATCCATGTGAACTTCATCTAAATCTGTTTTGATTTGTGAGTCTGTCCAACCCTTCAAATGATAATGTTTAATAACGGCACAAAACTTGGTTTTCTCCATTTTCAGTTGCAGTTAACACATTGACCAGTTCAGAATAATCAAGCCTATCAAACATGAAGGTGCCTCAAAAATGTTTCATTCTTTCATGGAAATTTACCAGACTTATCCAACCATCCTTGTCTGTTTTTATTGTTAATTATGGAACCACATAATAATTAGAAGATTTTAGGGGGGCAGAATGATTTTTGCCTATAAACATTTTGCAGTGGAAAAACTTTGCATGAGTAAAGTTACAAAAGAATTTAATTGATAATTTGAGCTAATTTTGTGTCCAGCCAGCTGAAATCTTGAGACTTGTAGCAAATAAAGCCAGCTAGGCTGATTTTTCCCTCAGTTTTTCAAAAGAGTTTTAGATACCAATCCCTAGGAAACAAATTTTCCAGTACTCCTAGGTATTAGAGATAACAGATAACAAGGATTCAAATTTTACAAACAGCTGGACTATAAAATTACAGTGAGCATGACGAAAAAATTTCTTAATAACAGACTCCAGAAGTCAAGTTGAGACTAGCAAATGTATAAAATGAATTAAATGCTCTGAAATTGAAAATATCTTCTCGTTTATATTCCTTGTGGTAGGTTTGAAAATCCTAGGTGGAAATATCAATGACAATGTTCACATCAGGTCTGGACATGCACAGATAGACTAATGATAAAGATGATGCCTTGTGATAAACAGGAAATTTGGGTTAGCCCCAGTCTGGTACAAATTTTCAGTTGTCCCTACATAACAATTAATATGAAATGTGTTCAGTGGTACTGTAGAACATAGGGCTGCTTACAGAGAGATATCTGGTAGAAGGGAGCTTGGACAAGTGGACAGGCCAAAGTGGAAGTCTGTAAACCAGTTAACAAGAAGTTGTTGGCAACAGTACTGTCACACTCAATCTGTGTAAAATACACTGCAAACATAATCCAGATAGCACAGTGACATTTTCTGTATCTGGATGGTGGATAGCTTTAGTGAGTGGCATGATGGCCAATGAAAAAAGTAAAGTGCTCAGGCTTTGGTGCCAGTTTTTAGTGGCTACATTATGCCACAGATTATACCTACCATACACGGTATGGCCACTCACACTGGTCAGCAGTGTGATACCCTCTTGGCCTGGTAGATAGTGTTGGAAGTGGTGTGTACTGTGCTTTATGGGTTATTGAGGGAGTAGAGCAGTTGCCCTGGTGTCCAGTAGCTAGATATCAATGGAGTTGACTATCCCGATGTCCTGCAGACATAGTGATGGCCGACCTATGTTGCATGTGGCATCTGCCTACTCGGAGTGCTCTGCTGCCAATTGTTATTGCCCAAAATACACCATTCTATGTCCAGTATATGCGATAGCTGAGGCCTGGTGAAGAGTACCGGTGCTTGGTAATGCATCAGTCATTGATCCTGCAGAAGGCTGGGTCTGTAGCAGGTGATCAGGCAGTTGTTGTGTGTGTGCCAGGTGGGATTGGATGGGGGAGGCAGAGGCACCTGTGGGACCTCCCTGGTGGTGGTTTCATACATAAGGTGGAACTGGGATGCTGCCACCACAGCACATGTCCAGGACTGAGCTTTCATAAAGTTTCAAACCCACACCCATATCCACACCAGGGCTCCAGGCAAGAAGGGCACTGGAAGAGGTACTCGCAGTGGTTTTTCTTCAGAGTGTAGCAGGTGGAACAGTATTTGCTGCTGGTGGCTGCGCATGGTCTCTGCTGGGATGCTCCTTTGATGTGTGTGGTCCTTCATGTTCTAAGAAACAGGGGCAGGAGGCTTAGAGGTATTCTCTCAAACTGTTTCCAAGACAGATAATGCTGCATTTATTCAGTTGTGTATCCTCTGGCATTTCCAATGGTTAACCTATTTTTATGCACTTAGTTGCTTCAGACAAGGTTTCATCAGTGCTCATTATCTGAGCTGTGATGTGTAGCACTTCCAGAATGTTTTAATAAATTCCTGCAACCCCATGTGCAGACTGAACAGACTATTTTTATCTTTATCAAATGCTAAATATTTCCCCATTGGAAGTTGTGACAGTGGACCAGGATTCACATATTTACTTGCAGACTTGTAATATATTATACAATTGTAGGAGCTGAGATATGGAGCCCATTGTTGTAAATGTGCTGAGTGGTTTTTCTGAAATATTGACTTTTGGGCCAAACAACAGAAGCAGCTTGTGGTCAGTTGATAAGTGGAATTTTGTTCCGCATAAATAAAAGTAGAATTTCTTTGTGGCAGAAACTATAGCTAAATCCTCCTTTTCAATGAGGGAGTAATTTCTTTGAATTGCTATTAAAGAATTGGATGCAAAGAGGATTGACTGTCCTGATCCATCTGTGCCAGCAATGCTCCAAGGCCACATTGTGAGGCATTTCTTTCCACTACAAGTATCTTTTCAGATACACACCCTAAAGATGATGGAGTATCTTTCCAGATGCATAGGTGGCCAGGGCATGATTCTGATCTTGGTTTTTTCTTATTGTCTGAAATGCTTTTTCATATGCCTTTTAACTATGAATGTAATGCTCTTCCATTGTAAAAGGTTTAAGTAATGCACTATATTGCCAGCTTTTGGGATGAATTTGACGTAATAATTTAGTTTTCCCAAGACAGTGTTTTGTTCTGGCTGATTCTATGGATGTGGTAGCATGTGTATTACCACTAGATACTTTGTGGGTCTGATGGCTGTTGTGTTGAGGACATGACCTAATTACTTAATCTCTTCTTTCAAAATAACTCCTGTTTTTCCAGCCTGCATTTCACACCAGAGATAGCTCACAGTAATGCCAATTTCTAGTAAACTTAAGTGTTGATTAATGTTACTGCTGCAGTGATCTGTACTTGAAATGATACTGTGTGCTTTTTGGCATAAAGTGTCGTGAGCATTTTGCAAAGTTGATTGGTTCCAAGGGTAGCACTGAGCTTCTATTATGTGTATTTCCATTGCAACAGTTTCCTCCATCGATTAATTGTGACACACCCTTGGCAAACTTCCAAATCTACTGTGTTTCTGGTAAACCTCATTACCAGAACGTCAATGTTTATTTATGACCAATACAACATGGTGCAGAGCAGTTTATGGATTGTTTACAAAGCTTGCTGTTTGTAGATGGAGTCCCTGCTCATATCGCATGCCTGGGGCATCATTGATGTGTGTCTTTGTTTCTGTCTAATATGCCAGATGACTGTAATGCATTTAATGCTCTGTGCACCATACTATTTCCAGTTGATGTTTTATCTGAACTTTAGGTTGATGAGCAACTTTAATGCTTTGAAAATCTATAATATCTAATCTAATTACCTGTACAGGAATTAAGTCTTGTCGTACCTCCTTATTTCACAAATGCTGCACAATCTTATCATGGCTAAGAGAGACCAGACATGATGGCTGACATTGTCAACATGTAAAGCCACATTTACATCCCAATCACCACAAATCTGTTACCTCGACCTTATAAGATTGATTCTCACTTCTGCATGTTTGATGAAATCTTAATTTCACTGTCACAGTTTGCACATGCTGCCTAGAGTATGCTGTTATCAAGTTGCACATTTCCACAAATGACAAAGTGACTGTGTCTGTTGGCAGGAGTTACAATGTGGAATAAACCTTTTTAGTCATTTAGATTATGACAGTGCATCGACAACCTGCAGGCACTCAAAACAACTGAATTGCAACAGAACTTCCTGCTTCTATAGTTCAGTGACACACAATGTTTAATTTTATTATACCTGTATGTTAAAGGCGTAGAAAACTCGTCAGCCAAGCAAACAATGCATGGTACTGCCAGGGTTAGTTAAACTTGGAGTATATTGTGAAAACTGAAGATCATGGTTTTCTTACGTTGATTACTAAGGTAAAGAGGATGGGTTGCTAAGTGATAATCTTTCCTAAAAGATTATTATGAGAGATTGTGGTAGGTGAGGAAATTTGTTGCTTCAAAGAACTAGAACATGAAAAATCTGAATTACAGGTAAGAGAGATCTCGTTCTAGGAAAAGAAAACAACTGAATGATGAAAGGGAATGTATTTTGATAGCACGTTTGGAATTTGGCTGTCCCGTAGGTTTAACTTGTCTGATTTAGATTATGTACATAATGAGACAAATAAACAACAATTCACAATTCTCAACTAGAGAAACATAGGGAAAGTTGGGTGCATCAGAACATTGCAAGGAAGCCTAAAGAAAAGCAGTGAGATTAACAAACTGTGAAAAAGGTATCCTTCTATTACGTATGTGGAGACAGTGTTTGTGCAGCAATTGCCGACGTGGAAAACCACCTTAAAAACCATCCACAGGCTGGCAGGCACACCAGACCTTGACACTAATCTGCTGGGCGGATTCGTGCCGGGGACCGGCATGCCTTCCCATCCGGGAAGCAGCACATCAGACCACACGGCTAGCCAGGCAGGGATAATTCTACTTTAGTTTAGCAGCTACGGGATAAATTGGGTTCAAAGTACCATGCTACAAGTTTTGTCAGACTAAGTGCTGGTCTTTGTCACATGACAGAAAGCTTAGCACAACCGTGAAAGGATTTTATCAAAGTCTGGGTGTTTATTATTGGAGGTACAGGAATAATGTTATATATGAACTGGATAAAACAGAATTAGCTACTGAACATGCAAACCAAAATCTCACCTCCTGCATTCTATTGGAGGATACATTGATAACTCAACCCCCTTTTTCATCTCCTCCTGTTCCATTCATTAACTGCTGTAAGCTCGAATGGCACTATTCATAAATACAATACTAAGACCAAAGTTGATATACACTGCACTCTGGTGAATCTAATTTGCCAAAGGAAGAAGCAAAATGCATGACTATAATGCTCTTTCCTCTTTTCCAATGTATCAATGAAATAAAATGTCTCAAAGACATTCATAATGTCTGTAAGTGCAAATTACAGTTTTTGTCCCCGATTACATAGTACGTTGGAGGTATTATTGAACAGAAACTGATAATCAATTACAAACCTGAGAATGTAATCACAGAAACAGTTATTTCAGAAATGTGTGACGTTGTTCATCAGTTGACACATTCTGCATGAACATTATATATAAACGCATAGCTAATGAAATGAACTTCAGGATAACACACTGCACGTACTCACTTCATGTAACCACTGAAAATGCTGGTATATATAGATTGTACTTGAGTGTACTTCAGTGGCAGCTTATAATGCTGGTAATTTATGCAACTCTGTAATTACAGAAACACATATCAGCTGTCTCTTCCAACATATGCCAATTGCCATATCTCTCGTGTTTAGGGAGGTCTTCAAAACTAATCTTGTGATGTGTACATTGAGTCAGCCCAGACTGTTAAAGAGGTGTTACATATAACATCTTGTGACAGTACAGAGTGTTGGTCGAGACACACTGTGAGCAGTCTCTGTTTAGGCTAATCTCACATAGACGTAACAAACAAAACCAGAATTTGAAATATCTTTGTATGCAACAGAGAAACAGCACCTAACGACTCTTTTGAGATCCTATCAGTACATGGTTTACATCAGAAAAATGTACACACACTTTGTACTGTTTCAGGAAATTTTTCAATCCTACAATATACTTTCTAGTTTAACTTTATATTCAGTATGGTGGTTGACATAATACTGGTATGTTGGCCTACAGCTTCATTATATTTCCATATATGAGACAGGGCAGGTTCCATAACTCAAACCAGTGTACAATGAAATTTTGCACACATCACTTAACTCTCATCCAACAATCCAACAGGTGCCCAGGTTACATGATTTTATTTTATTTTTTTATTGTACATTTCCACTTTTTTGCCACTTTTACTGTACAACCCCCCCCCCCCCCCCTACACACACACACAGGAGCATGAAGAACCTCGACTAGCCCTGGCATCCTATCCACTAATCTGCTCTCTCTTTCTCTCTCTTTCTCTCTCTCTCTCTCTCTCTCTCTCTCTCTCTCTCTCTCTCTCTCTCTGTATATGTATATATACATCGTATCCTATGTATATATCTCCTTAGATGTACATGTTTGATTGTCATTGGTTCAAAACATTTGGCAAGTTACAATGCTTCATACTTTTCACTTAGAAGTAATATATTTTTGAATCATGTCTTTGAAAATAATGTTCAAGCATAACATTTCACTTCTGTTAAAACACAGTTTTTCCTAATTCTAAATCAGATAAGGATTTTCAAATGCATCCTAATATTATTACATTTGATGTGGTGTGTGATAATTATTTCTGTATATTCCTGTTGTCCCTTATTAATAAGGATGTATATTGTGCATATTGTAAGGGTTTCAAAATTCGTCAAGTTCTTTTCCTAAAGAGCAGAACAACTAAAATTAGAAACTCTCATAAATGAATTTTATGAAAGAGGTGGCCTTCATAGATGTGACAACACTGTTTTGTGCACTTGGTACTAATATTCCAGTGAGGAGTATATGTGCTATCAAAGCAGAACTGTAAATTTCAGCTTTCAAAGGATTAAGTTGAACTCACAAATGACAAAGTATCAAAGAAGTGAATTAGTTTCTTACAGTTCACATGAATTACTTACAAACAGGAAATGCAAACCGATCTAAATTCTGGGTATTCAATTGCGGCCTTAGTTTTTATTCCTTGTGATAAAATGAAATTCTCAGTACATAAAGTTCTGATATGCTTGAATGGTACTGTTTTTCTGACATTGCACTCTATAGATGGATTCCTGTGAAATTAATTTATTCTCTTTGAATTGTTTATTAAATTAGTTAACAACCTACTGTTTCCCACTTCCAACATGTGAAATAACTGCACTTAGAAAATGTATGTTACAGGTATTTCATTTACACCAAGAGAAGTAGGTGAACATGTTGTCTCCGTAAAACGCCTGGGAAAGCACATTGCCAATTCACCATTCAAGATAAATGTTGGTGAACGGGAAGTTGGTGATGCAAAGAAAGTGAAAGTAACAGGTGCAGGTCTTACTGAAGGGAAAACTCACACAGACAACTCTTTCACCGTTGATACAAGAAGTGCAGGTAACTATCATTATTTAAAACAATCTTTTTCCTGTTGTATCCTATTAAAATTTCTCCATTAAGTCTCCCAACATCTGCAAAAGTCTTCGATCAACTAATAAAGAAACTCATTAAATTGCAGCAATTTGGTTTTCATAGTTTGTCTTTTTAAATATTACGTTCCACCAATTAGTATAACGTATGTATTCTGACGCTCTGTATTTTCCATAGATTGCAAATGATTTTTCAGATTAATATTTTCATCAAATAGTTAAAATGAACACTGTCACTAGAAATTATGCATTGTAATTAGTGAAACTACCCCTCTTCATATAGTCAGCTTTTTCTTTATTTACGTTTCACAAAAAATCGTGAATTATTTTTTGGGGTGAAATTTTGGCTGTACTTACACTGTTTCTGTATGGCAATCAAAGGTCCTGATTATACTTAACTGTCGTGGAGCACAACTATCAGGCTCACACCTTATTATTTTTATTAATTTGATAGCAGTTATTCTGAAGGAGTAGGAATTCTGCAGTTATTCGTCTATTTCTGTATTTTGACAGACATATTTCTGAATACAGTAATGTGCGGTAATTACTAATAAAATATGCTTAGTGTCATACAGTTGTCACTTTCTATAAAATTATTTGGTTATTAGACCACATCATGTTTTAAAATGTTAAAACATTTTTGCCAGTATTGCATATGGTCTTCATTAGCACACAATGTGACCTCATATATTTGGTAAATTTAGTAGTACAGAGATTCAAAGGTCTGGACTTACTGCTTTAATTAGCTGCAGTATTTTTTGTAGCATTTTAAGTGACTTCCGTGTGTGCCGAACTACTGAAAAATAAGTGTACCATGATCTGAATTCCTCAATTAAATGTGACTCTTAAACTAAATACTTGCCGGAACAAGTTCTGAATTTGGAAGGAGGTAATTGCATTCCACCACAATAGAATAATGTCAAATGCTGCAACCTTACATACTTTCGAGGTAAAAATAATAGGAGGAACCCATGACTGCCACTTTCTGGGATGTGTATTATTATTATTATTATTATTATTATTTAATTAGCATTACACATCGCTGTCATCAAAGCTTCAAATATTGTTACAAAATATCGAAGCAGCCACGTGATACCAGACCACTGCATAGGACTGTGCCCTATATTATATGTACTGATGAAACCAAACACGCTGTGCATGGTATATTATTGTTGGTACCAATTTAATCTCCAGCTGCAGTGGGCACTGCTACATTTGTTACATTTATGTGGTTCCATTAATCTCTGGATGATAACAGTCTCAGATATTGTTGAAATCTCAAATTTTATAGTGAATTAACGTGAAAAGTGTGCTGAGAACATTTAGTGCAACAAATCTGCCTCAAAGACTTGAAAGTTCTATTGTTAACAGTTGTCTATTTTATGTAAAAATGGCAAATTAACTGCTCACTTTCTGATGCTTAATTATTATTATTTTTTACTCAGGGTACGGTGGTCTGTCACTGTCAATTGAAGGTCCAAGTAAGGCAGAAATACAATGTAAAGATAATGAGGATGGAACCCTGAATATATCGTACAAGCCCACAGAACCTGGGTACTATATTGTGAATCTCAAATTTGCAGACCATCATGTAGAAGGCTCACCTTTTACAGTAAAGGTTTGTATGTATGCTCATGAATTAACTGAAGCAATTTCTGAAAAAAAAAAACTGGATATTATACAGATGATGTATTTACACTTTGTTGTCTTAGAATACAATATTATGGTTTATGGGTTTGAATTCTCACTATAACATTTGTTTTGTTGCTTAGGTGACGGGGGAAGGATCGAACAGGCAACGTGAGAAAATACAAAGACAGAGGGAAGCTGTTCCCATAACAGAAGTTGGTTCTGAGTGCAAACTGACATTCAAAATGCCAGGTAATTTGCTCATTGCTGCAAAACTGAAGTTTTATGACCAGATTACTGCATTCCTTTGAGAACTTTGCTACAGTGTGTTACAGCAGATGACATTCTTTTGGCTGCAATTACAATAGTGTCTTACATTGAAACAGGAATGATTAGGGAGATAACTGACATATCATGTACACCGAAATCATCTGTGTACATGCATTTTCCAAAGTTATGTTTACTCTAGATTTTTCTCAACCATTTTATCAGTAATGTTCCCATTTCGTGGAACGGACACAGCAATTACAAAGGACACCTTCTGTGTTCATTTGCTACTTAACAGGACCAGACTAAACAGCTGTTATGGGTAATCTGTGTATTATCTTTTATATTAGAAATGTTTGCTTGCAAGTTAAGTTCTTGCGCACCCAGTTGAAACTATGAGTTAATATACTCCATAGACTGAATTATTGTATATTTCAGTATGACAAAGACCTTTAAGATGATGTTACATGCTTTGCTTTTGGGTGTGTTCTAAAACAGTAAAAGCACATACACATCTCATGTAGTCCCATAGAGCCAGTGAAAAAGCACAACTGCAAATAGAGTTGTGCAAAGGAAAGTAGTATCAGTTTCAGATTGTTAAGGAGTCATTGTACAGATTGATGTATCAAGGAGGTCATTATCATCATACTAAAGTGAAGTCTTTTATGTAATATCACGTTGATGTTATTTGACACAAAGTACTGCTTTCGGGAGAGGCAATTCCCAGTGCTCTGAACAAGATGGATTCCTATTAGCCTGGATTATGAGTGAACTATCCCTGCCCCCCCCCCCTCCCCTTTTTCCCTCTGCATCTGCATAGATACTCTACAAGTGACTGTATGGTGCGTGACGGAGAGTACCATGTACCTGCTTGTTTCCCCTCCTGTTCCACTTGCAAATAGAGTGAGGGAAAAACAACTGTCTGTACGTCTCTGGGAGACTTGATATCTCGTATCTTATCTTCATGGTCCTTACATGCGATGTATGTTGGCAGCAATAGAATTGTTCAGTAGTCAGCATCAAATGCTGATTCTCTAAATTTTCTCAATAGAGGTTTTCAGAAAGAACATCGCCTGCCCTCCAGGGATTCCCGTTTGACTTCCTGAAACATCTCCGCAACACTTACATGTTGTGTAAACCTACCGGTAACAAATCTAGCAGCCTGCCTCTGAAATACTTCAATCCCCTCTTTCAATCTGACCCAGCACGGATAACAACCACTCAAGCAGTGCTCAAGAATAGGTACCACCAGTGTCCTGTAAGCAGTCTCTTTTACAGGAGAACCACTCTTTCCTAAAATGCTCCCAATAAACCGAAGTCGACCATTTGCCCCCTCTCCCTCAGTTTTCACATGCTCGTATCACTTTGCACTGTTATGCCCAGATATTTAAACGATTTGACTATGTCAAGCAAGACTCTAGGAATACTGTATCCAAACATTACAGGTTTGTTCTTCCTACTCATCCGCCCCTTTTCCATATTTAGGGCTAGCCCCAACAAATCTGCTCATTCCCCCGAAGTAATTTATGATTCTAAAAACTGAGAATGATGATACTTATATTAAAGTTTTTCTTTCATAGGTATTAGGAAGTGGGCTGTGTTAAGCACTGGGATAGTCCTTTTGAATATTTGTGGATTTAATAGTTTTCTGAACAGACATTTTTTTTTAATCCACACAAAGCTGCCTGTATTTACCTTATCTGGCTAAGGGAAAGGAGAAAAGATGCCTCTTGGCAATGAGACTAAGGTTTTAAATAAAAAATAAACTTTAGTTCTGATGTTCCATTTTAAGTTAATTCAAGTTGTCATTTTTTAAAATTTTATTTAATTTTTCTTTTCCCAATAGGTATATTCTACTTCTGATGCACGATTCCAGAGTAGAACAAGATGATACAGTGGTAAACACTGGACTCATATTCATCACAATTGTGGTTCAAATTCCTGTCCAGCCATCAGATTTAGGTCTTCTGTTATTTCCCTAAATCGCTTAATGTTGAATACATTTGCAGGGGTATGGCCAATTTCCTTCCCATTACAAGCTCTTGCTCTTTCCCTTATGACCTTATCACCAACAAAACTTCAAACACTAATTTTCTTGCCTCCCTGTTGATCACAAAATTTCACATCTACAAATTTTGTTAGCTATGGGAATAAGTGAAAGTGAGAACATGTCAAATCTTTGGGTCTGGGAGGATGTTCCAACAGTTTTTACTTCAAATTTCTCAATTTTTTGCCACCAATTAAAAACTCTTCATGAGTAGATGTGTCAGTCTTACATAAGGTGTTCCATTTCTTTCTTTTTGCAGTTGTGGCAACTGTTGTCACCTTTTGTTTCAGCCATTTAGTTCAAAGGACTTCGGTAGTATTTGTTGGCAGTTGTTTTACTTTTTATGTAATCTCTCAGAAAAATCCATTTTACATCCCAGAAACCATTTGACCTTAATCTTTTTAGGCAGATGCAATGAACTTTGCTTGTTTTGGTGCATGACCACTAACTTTTACCTACTGTTTTTGATTGCTTTTTCATTACTGGTACTAACTGGTAGTACTCTTTTTCATTTAGAGCTACAAATTGGGCCACAAAATAAGATGTATTCTGTTTAATGTGTTCATTACTATCATTTTCACATTTTTTGTTGTATTTCTTTATTGTTCAATACCACATTGAGAAAATGTACACAGTTTTTGTCTACGGTCACTGTCTTCAGACCTCCATCACATGGATGAACTTAAATATAAGTACACCAATGTTCAAATTCAACAGCCTGTTTCTTAACTGTTACAAAAGAAGGCAATTACTCCTTATAAACTCTCATAAATTTTGCACGAGTTTCCATTGGCAACAAACTGTTCATAATGAAGAATTTTATGAAAGCAAGGTGTTCCATTTTACATAAAAAAAACTATTTTGCAGAGTAAATTAACATTTACCTTGCCTTTTGCAAGCTGTACTCTTTTTCTGCCAGACTAGAAAATTTTAACTTAACCCTCACACCACCCATGGTCCCAGTGGAAGACACATTCCAGCAGTTACTTGCAGAAATTTAGGGAGGCCACAGATATTGTAAGTGAATTCCACCGGAATTTGAATTTATCAACTGAGCAATGTGGTGTATTGGATAAGGCAAAGAAATTAAATTTAAAGCATGACTGCACAATCTTGTTTATGTTTAGTGTCCTTTCTGTAAATTGTTTCAGACAAAAACTGGTCTTGACCTGTCAATAAGGCCATTAACACTTTATTTGCCCATCCTTGACCTAATGAGAAAGTTTCCATCTTTAATGACCATTTTGTCAGTGAGGCAATGAAGTTCACTTTCCTTCAGCCCCTCCCCCCCCCCCCCCCCCACCCCTTTTTTTTTTTTTTTTTTAAACCACCTCCTCAATTTTCTGTAAGTATCGCCACAGTTCTGCCTCATTTACTAATAAAGTATTTAATGAATGATGACAAATTGCATGAATTATTGGATATAATTAATGGGACAATTAAATACAGCTTCTTTAAAATATTATCAGGAAATACCTGTTTGGTCACTTCTCTCTTCTTTGATTAATAAATGCTTCATGAAACCTACAAGAAAGAAGCACCGGCATTATCAATTACAAAGTTGCCAGCACTCAATTAATATACATCCCTCAACTAATGTTAAATATTTCTAGCATGTCTGCTGGGTGATGAATTGTGGCCTCCTCCTAATGCTAGTCTCTCCTTTCAGGAATCACTGCTTTTGATCTTGCTGCTACTGTTACATCACCAGGAGGAGTAACTGAAGATGCTGAAATAAATGAAGTTGAAGATGGCTTGTATGCTGTACATTTTGTTCCAAAAGAGCTTGGTGTGCACACAGTGTCCGTGAAATATAAGGAAATGCACATTCCCGGTAAGACTCTTCAGATACTTACTACGTTTTGATCTGAGATGCCTGTTGTTGTAAGACTCTTTGCTGTCGGTAATATGTATCATATATGTAGACATTTAAAACAATATTGTCCATTTATGTAAAAAATGATGGTAGACAGACATCTGTTGTCACACTTTCTTCTATTAAACATGTTGCATTTATACAGAATGTGGAGAAATGGCTTTTACAAAGGTATTCAGAGGGTGATACAGTAAATGAAAACAGACTACTTTCAATTAAAAAGGAGTGTTCAGAAACAATTGGTCTCTAAAGACCTTAATGTATCAGATAAAAGTAAAACAATTCTACCCAATACAAGGAAAAAAAAAATCTGTTGCAAAGGAACTGTCAGCATTGACCAAATGTTCCTGCATTTGGTTGATGCGAGTCAAATGTGCCAAATTCTTCATTGCCTCCTTTCCTCCTCAAAACGTTCTGCAAATGTCAAACATTGTGATTTTGAGGCTAATAACTTCAAAGAACTTCAACTTTCAGGCATTTGTTGACATTAGATATTTTAATTAGTTTTCACTGCCAATTCTAATAAGTCATTTTCTTTTCATATTTTACATATATCTGATTTATAAATTTCACATTGGTGGCTATTTTCTTTTCAACTCACAACCACTGAAACCATGTGAAAAATGAAGTACCAATCTCAGTACCTCTCTATAGTAAAACATTCACTTGTATTCAATTTTTACAGAACTATTGCTCCCATTTACATGCTGTCAGTAGCTCAGTACAAGAAACATTACAAAGGCCTCACAACAACATATGGTACACTTTTTTCTTATTGTGAACATTTCTGAATGGAGATGTTAAGTGTTCTATGGCACATGCCATCAAGAAAGATCTTAGCAGTGAAATCATTTTCAGTGTGATGAGTGTGATACTTATTGAATTAAACAATAAAATTACAGATTTCCCAACAATATCTCGGTTAATATTACTTACTGTTTATTATGGCAAATTGCATATGTTAACCAGTAGTGAGGATGTAAAATGATAAATAACTTGTGGAGAGGGAGGAGGGGGGGGGGGGGGAGTAAGATAAAATGCCCACTGTCTCCCATATACAAGAATTCACTGTACACAAATCTGAATAGTGCTTGAACTCAAGAGAATGATGCTTCCTTTACAAGGAATGTGAAATTTCCTATGACATGAAGTCTTGTCAGCAGAATTAATATCTCTAACTAGGTCTGTTAAAATTGTTTGAAAACACATGGAAAATATTGTAGTGTATTATCACTGTGGTACACTCAGTGGGCAGATTGTGGTTTGGAATGAACTGTGCTGTAAGAAGTATATCAAAGTATAAATAAAAACAAATTATAGTCTTAATGTACTGAATTTTCTAATGGTCCTAATGTGACTGCCATAATCTATTTATTATCCTTTTTTATACTTGGCATGTAATGACAAATGTTAAGTTTCACTTGTGTGCCGGATGACAATACTGGCAGTGATAAATACTTTTCTGTTACAAATCTGTCCTGAAGACTTATTCCAAATATTTCTGTTTGCAGGGTCCCCTTTCCAGTTCACTGTTGGTCCTCTGAAGGATGGTGGTGCACACAGAGTTCATGCTGGAGGCCCAGGTCTGGAGCGTGGTGAGCAAGGCCAACCGTGCGAGTTCAATGTTTGGACCCGTGAAGCTGGTGCTGGCTCTCTTGCCATCTCAGTTGAGGGACCAAGCAAAGCTGAAATAGACTTCAAGGATCGCAAGGATGGTTCCTGCTATGTCAGCTACGTTGTCTCAGAGCCAGGTGTGTACAGTAATGAGTATTAAAAAAAAAGGTTAGTTTTGTACAACAATATTTAAATGAACTCCACATTTTTAGTCAACTTTTTGTGGCAGTTTTAAATATTACATGGTAGGAAGGAAGTTTTAATGTCCATTTCAAGGATTTCAAAACAACTTCCAATAAATTTGAGAACACACTCTCACTCCATAACTGTCTGGAAAATGTTTCTTAAACACCCACCGTCTTCCCCATCCCCTTTCAAAGGATTATGCTTATCGCAGATGTTTTTCAAATCCACAGGTGCGATATTATCATTACAAAACTTTCTGATCCTCAATAAAGTACTGTCTTTCAACGATAGCTACACACCTAGATAGTTTCCATTTTCATTGCACTTACTGTCAAATACAGTGTAACTGTAATAAAGTTGTTCTACAACTGAATTTTTAAAGTAGTGGCAAGCATCTATTACAGTCTGTTGAGTGTTATAGAACATCATTTGGATGGTACATGTATTCTAAGATGAGAACAGTTCACCTGATGTAAATAGATGTTTGATGTTAGTATACTTTCATTTAGTTAATTTATTGTGCTCATGTTATCACTGGATAATCATTATGAGCAATATACTAGCACTTTTTGTGACAATTTTACCATTAATAACTGGTAAAGGAAGAATAATTGCTTCTTGAAAAAGCAGTGTTGATGTCTTTTACATAAACATCTTTGTTGCATCAAATTTATCAGTGTTTCTTGTGGAACCCGTGATTTGTCTAGCATAGCCCCTTATACACTGCAGTTAAAGAAGAACTGAACAGTCCTCGCCCCCCCCCCCCCCCCCTCCCCTAAAGAGAAAAAGTCTGGTGCAAGTGCAAATTTTCATATTCAGAACTCTGTACTGTTTTGTATGATGTCCTACTTCTGCCAATAGATGTATGTTGTTCTTAGGTAACTGGAGATAAGTCATGGAATAAACTTGTGAATGATACTTCTGTCAAAAGCCAACATAAGACAGTTATGTATTTCTCCCTAGCCATTGTTTCAAGAATTTATGTACACAGTATCATACAACATTAAAATTTGCAATGTTTTTAATACAGCATCAGTCAGGGTGTTTGCAAATATGTGTTGGAATACTGGATATAAAAGTTAAGATTGTCAGGGTTGTTGAGGAATTCCATAACTAACTTGGGTAAAAAAATATGTTTTCACTTGATTGTATAATGTCTGAAGACCTAATTTAGAACTCCAAGAACTCAATTTTATGCTTTTGTTGGCCCTATGATGCAATGTGGACGTTCTATTTTTGTGAATGGGCAGTTCTGAATATAGCTTTTAGTATGAATGCCATAACTTGTCAGAGTAGAGGGGAAGAGCTAGAAAAAGCTACCACCTCCACAGCCTGTTCCTTTTAGAAAAGATCTTTGGGTTCCAGCCAAGTAGTCCCACCCATTTCAACATGTGCAACGTTGTCAAAAACTTGTCGAGATGCCAAGAATAATTATCTTGGTTCTAAATTTGCACCGATGAGCAAAGCACAGATTTGTGGAGAAAGAGCAGTGCTGGAGAGGCAACAGCAGCACTCTTGTGGAAGGTGCAGCAAGAGCAGTCTTCAATGGGGGAGTATAATAAAACTCAGCCATTCCATACATACAAAGTATGTCAAGAAATAAAGCTGAACACAAATAGTGGTGCAGCCGAAACAAACCAGAGTAGCTTCTCACAAGTTCAGCCAGATGGTAGGAAAATAAATAGATTTTTTTACTTTATTTTTAATTTTGCATGGTAATTTATAAATTACTTTGCTTTGATTCTTTGTTCCTGTGTGTGAAGATCCATTGTGAAAACTTAGTGTTTTTAATGGTCATCTTTGGTCTCATTGGTGAAGATCATCTTGCTGGGTGTTTCACTTCCATGCAACTTTGTATAATACTTTCATCTGCAGTTTGCTTTTCTTTTCTTGAAGTGTTTTGTGTAGTGAACTGGAAAGTGACAGTGTAAATATGGATGAGTTTTTGAGAAAATTGTTTCCATTAATGTGGTTTACCACATTCTTTAGGTACAGAGATCAGTCTTGGAGAATATAACATGGCTTCAAAAGAAACATGAGTGGGAATATTGTGATTATATCAGTGTAGCTGGTGCCACAGAGCCTTCAGTGTGCTGTAGAAAAATGTTGTTTAATTTCATTTGTGTTGTTTTATTTTTCTTGATTTGTAGACTTCTTCTGATGTGTTTTTTTTTTTCATATTAAAGTGAGAAAAGCTTTCATGTCCTTGCTTCTGCGGATTGACAATTTCTTTAAACATAGTCTTCCATTGCATCCTATGTTTCTTCTAACGTCAAGTATTCTATACACATCTTAGCAAGATCACTATTGCTTACTTGAAAATCTTTTACCATCTGTTACTGGTTCACATAAGAGACTTCTAAGCAATGTTTACTTAATTTTACCAGTGTACTGTATGCAGTTTAGCTATTCATGCTAATTTTATAAAGTTGCTAGGTTTATTTCCCCTAGATGCTTAATATTTATAATTACTCATAATGAAGTGGAATGCACGAAACTTTATTTTATTTTTGAAATGCACTGAAACTTCTCTGCTCATCTATTGATGTTTTTGCATTTATCTTCATAATATTCTTTCTATCGAACTCTGTTCTTGTGAATTATTACAAAGCACTGCACAGTATAAGTGTACAATTAGCTACGTTCTAAAACAAATGTGACAGTATAACTGTGACCATTCTATACAAATGTTATCTACAGATATAATTAACAATATCGCTGTCACCATACTATGCTGTGCATCCACTAATATACTTCGTTTCTGCTGCATATGGCCACTTTCTGTGCTTGTCATTTGTATTCTCTCATAAAGAATTTTTAATTAATGGTGCAACAGCCATACTTAACTGTCTCACAAATAAATGAAATTATTATTGTATTTTATACTGCAAGCTGTGACAGTCATTGTTCACCTCATTTGCTTGCCTCTACCACATACTGCTTAAAGCTTTAATACAAAAAGATTATTGTTAATGAAAAGGGTAGTCGTGCAGTGATCAATATCCATAAAAAATTGATTTTGCTATTTGTGTATTTCATTACATTGGAAGGGAACATAAAATAAAACAAATTTACCATGAAAACACAGCAAGTGATTTATTAAGTATAAGGCATCTGTGATAAAAGTTGTGAAGTTAGGGTATTTTATTACACTAAAATGATCTTCATTTTTCTTTTTAAAAATTTAAAGTAGCAGTTTAAAGAGACTTCAGATTTAATGTTATTGACGTGTAATTTTGTTTCAAGCCTAAACTATTAATCATCATTTTCTGTTTTGTTTTTCCTCCTTTCTCTCAATATAAAATGAACTCGTGTATCACAATGCAAAACTTCATCAAAAAGAAAGAATCCAATGATCCTTAGTTGGAAAATGGAGATTTGAATTGAAGTTGACAGTGATTTATCAACTGTGGAAATAGCAGATGGAGATCAAAATGCATATTGTACACCAACACTAGCATGAGACATCTCAAAAACTATGAATTGCGAGATAGAATTGTAAAGAAATATTGTGGAATGCACACTACAGAACTGTAGTAGTGTGATAATCCTAGTCCACAGAGCAACTGAGAGATGGCTGTTGTAACAGTACTGTGTTGTAGGGGTGGGGTGGGGTGGGGGTGGGGGGGGGGGAGAAAGTGGGTAGCTTAGGTTCAGCAGAGTGATTTTTTTTTCTCTGCGGCATTTTCTAGTTCAAATTGCTAGTTTATTGAATTTGTACTTGTCACATTGCTTGCCTTGTTGTAACTTCCTTTGCACACTTTGCAGCTCTATTGGATACAGGTGTGAGGAACAGATGCAGTTTGTGGGCAGAGAATTCGGATATTAATTTATTCTACATCTAATATCAAATAGTAAAAGTAACACATCTTTGTTTGCTGTAGTTACAGCATCAGTTGCTAACAGCAGATCAGGATGTAGAAATATTTCATTTCATTTATTATCATCCTTTGCATCATTTACATGATATAGGAATTGGCATACTACTGTCAATAGTATGCACAGCAGAATATTACAAATTTCTATCAAACACACAAAACTAACATTATGTTGAAAATTAAAACATTGAATTAAAACACACAAAATTAACATTATATAATATTTTGAAAATTAAAGCATTGAATTAATGGGGTGTTCTTTTGCATGCTCTTTTAACATGTACCGTATGTGATGAATTTATATGTATTTAGTACATTTTGGAAAACACATATTACACATAATTTAGAGTTAAGAGTATAAACAAGACATAGAACTAACAATGAGAACAACATGATATTGACAGTACAACTATCAGTTAGTGATTTAAGGATTCAAAATATTCCTCTATGCTATAAAAACATTTATTTATCAGAAACTTTTTTAATTCTGACTTAAATTTTTCTTCATCTTCTGTTCCCCTGATGCAGAGTGGCAGAGCATTATAAAGTTTTATTCCATAGTGGCTCACATGTTTTTAAATTTTTGTTTTTCTTGTTCTTTCTACATGCAGATTCTTACAGATATGTGTATTATAGCCATGAAGATCTGAATTTACATGTAAACTACTCAAGTGTGTTTTTGTATGCATTATGCTTTTTATTATGTACAAAGATGATACTGTAAGTATGTTCAGCTGCATGAACAAGGGGTTGCAGTGTGATTGTGGAGAGCTGTGTGTAATAATTCTAATGGCCATTTTCTGGTATTTAAAAACTTCCGTCAAGCGACATTTAGATGCACCCCAGAATATTATTCCATAGGATATAATAGAATCAAAATAAGCCGTATACACTAATCTTGTACACTCTGCACTGCAAACTCTAGAAATTATTGTCAGTGCAAAACATGCTGAATTGAGTTTTTTTGGATATGTGTGTGACATGGTCTTTCCAGCTCAAGTGCTGATCAGTGTACATGCTCAAAAATTTTGTAGACCAGACCTTCTCTATTTCGTGGTCACTCAATGATAAATGGTGATCACCCTTGTCATTTACTTTCCGTACTGTATGTAATTCGTTTTATTTAAATTGAGTGTTAACTTATTAGCGTAAAACCACTGTTGCACACTCTTCAGAACCTTTTCACCTGTAGTGAATAATGATTTGCTGCCATCACTTATAATTGTGCTTGTATCATCTGTAAATAACATAATTTTGATGATCTGTTTGGCCTTTCAATGTCATTTATATAGAGTAGGAATAATAGGGGGCCAAGAACACTACCCTGAGGGACACCTACTGCCACTTTCGTAGCATCAGATACCCACTTTAATTTTTGCTTATTCCGAGATGAGGTGAGTTCTACAACCTGAGTTTTATCTTGGAGATAGGATTCAAACCATTTCCTCCCAATTCCTCTGATGCCAATTGCCTCCAGTTTGTCAAGGAGAATTTGATAATCTGCTGTATCGAAGGCCTTGGAAAGATCTAGGTTGATTCCTACCACACATTTGTTATTGTCTAAATTTCTAATTATTTCTTCCGTATAGGCCTGTATGGCTGTTTCTGTGCTGTGACCTGTACAAAAACCATGTTGATTACAATTTAGGAGATTGAAGGTGTAAAGGTAGCTTATGAGTCTAATTTTTGTCAGTTTTTCAAAAATATTTGATAAAGATGGAAGGAGGGATATAGGTCTATGGTTTTCTATCTTATGTATATCCCCATTTTTGAATAATGGTTTAACCTTAGAAATTTTCAGCCTTTGGACCTTCATTGAATGATAAATTGGCAATAGGTACCAGTGGTTCCAGGATTTGTGAGGCGACTTTTCTTTATTATTGTCACTGGCACTTTGTACAGTCCTGCAGACATTTTGGGTTTCATACTGTTAATTACTTTCAATATTTCATATTTATTAGTGGGACTTATTATCATGCTACTGACTACTTTTGGTGCTGTTGTTTTCTCTTCTTTGGTAAAGCTTTTGCTTAATTTATCAGATACACTTAGAAAGTAATTGTTAATGTAATTGGGCAAGACTTCCTTCTATATTTCAATGTTATCACTAGATTTAAGTACAATATCCTGGTCTTTAGAGCTTTTTGCTAGATGAACTACCCTTCTATATACTTTTTAGTAGTTACTAGCATGTTTTTTGAAATTAGGGTCAGTATTAGATTTCATTTCAGAGTTTAGTCTTTTCGTAGTCTTGGAAGAGTTTTTAATGCCAGATGTGATCCAAGAATTTGTGTGTCTATGGCTAGATTAGTTAAAATTAACTCATCTTTTTGGGAAGCACATTTCAAAATTTGTCATTAAAAGAGAGGAGAAAACACTGTATGCAGCATCTGTATCATTTTGTGACAATACTTCTGCCCAAGATTCGTTAGTCAGCGTTATATCAAACTAGTTGCAGTTTTCAGGAGAGAAAATTGTCTTATACCTATGATGTACTGTTTTTGTATGTATTGGAACTGTGAGCACTTTAATAATAAGTGTGTTATGATCAGATATTTCTAGGTCAATATTCAAAACTTTTGTATCTGGGCTTTCTATATTTGAAAATATGTTATCTATAAGACTTTTTGAAGCGTTTGTTACCCTTGTAAGACTGTTTATATTAGAATATAGGTTTAAACTGTGTAGAATATTGAGGAACTTAATTTTAAATGAACTATCTACCAACATATTGACATAAAGTCCCCACATAACAATTATTGATGAGAAGTCATCATGTATGATGCTCAGCAGTTCTTCAATCTTATTTAAAAAAAAAAAAAAAAAAAAAAAAAAATCTGGGTCACCACATGGTGATCATATACACTGACATGACTCTTATTTTGCAATTTTATTTTTTTTTTACATTCATTTGCACTGCTGTTGCCTCAATGTTTTTCTATGATCAGGAGTTCAGCTTCAGGCCTGTTTTTCACTTTAATATCTGATTTTACATAAATGCAGACAACCCCATTCTTGTCTTCTTTCCTAGAAAAATGACTAACCAAGGTATATGGGGAAATATTAATGTTTTCTAATTCATAATTTTTGCACAAATGCTCTTGAATACAAATACAATCAACACAATAATCACTGGCCTCAATCTCGAGATCTAGAATTTTATTTTTGAGACACTGTATATTAAGGCTAAGTAATTTTAAGCTGTTGCAACTCGGTTAAGAGGAACTCTTACTTGTATTGTCTGGTGTCAACGGTTTCTTCATGTACCAAAAATCCTTTAGGGACACAGGTTTCCTGCATCTTGTCTTTCTTTCTTCTGGATGTGCTGCAAAATGCTGGAATTCCTGTTGTATCTGATGACTCACTGGACGTAAGCACATTTCTTGCTAATGATGTTGCTGTATAGTCTGTAGCCGCTTCTGATACTGTTGGAGCTGTTGTGGAGGCTTCATTTGCTTCAGCTACTTTTGTGGCAAGTGAAGATTCTACTGCTTGAGCTGTTGCCAGTGAATCAGTTTCATTTTCATGTTGGAGAATTTCAGTTGCTGTGATGGGTGGTGGTGGTAGTGGTATTGTATTGTATTGTATTGTATTGTATTGTATTTATTGGTCCAGTAAATCTTACATGTACAGTACAGCACATCAGATATTGGACAGGTCAAAGTATATCTTACAATTAAAACACTTTAGAAACTAGAAAATTATGTTCACAAAATTTTACAGCACTTCATATACTGGGCAAGTCAATGTGTAAGTTATAATTAAACCACATTAGAAACTTGAAGTTCACAACTGAATACATGTATAAGCCAATATTAACGATTAAAGTATTTGCATGATCCTCTCTTAAGCTCTAAGGATGTTTGAGGAACTCTTCTACACTATGAACTGACATGTACACTAGAGAATTTTACTTAATATACTGGGCAAGTCGCTATACAACTTATACTTGAACCCCATTATAAACTTGAGAATTACATCTGAATGTATTTATAGGCCAATATTAACGGTTACAGTATTTGCATAATCATCACTTAGACTCTCGAGGATTTTGGAGGAACTCTTCCACACTATAAAAGCAATGTGTCAACAGATATTCTTTTAATGCTGCTTTAAAATTTTTTACATCTGTCATTACTTTAATTTCTCTTGGCAATTTATTGTAGATAATTTTTCCATGGTGTAAAGTTCCTTTTTGGCACAAACTGGTTTTTGTATGGAGTACATGAAAGTCAGTTTTCTGTCTTGTATTATGATGATGAACATTTTCATTTTTGGGGAGGATACTAGGATTTGTTATTGTATATTTCTTTATAAACATTGCACTTTCAAATAGGAAAATACATGGAAGGGGAAGAATCCCCATCCTTTTAAATAATGGTCTACATGGTTTGTTCCTTTTTATTCCAGCCATGATTCTCACTATTCTTTTTTGCATCCTGAATAGTTTTAGGCAGGATGGCGAGTTACCCCAAAAAGTGATCCCATATTTTAGGACAGAATGTATATTAGAATAGTAAACTGTCATTAGACAGTCCTTATGACAGCAGTTTTCTAGCACTCTTATTAAATAACACATGGTACTTAGCTTCTTTAATATGTTGTCAATGTGAGTTTCCCATCTAAGATTATCCTGTAGCCAGATCCCCAGAAATTTTGTATTAGGCACACTTGCAATATCTGTGTCTGACATCTGAATTCTTATATCCTCTTCAATATTTCTCTTGATATTATGAAAATTTAATGCTACTGTTTTGCTTTTATTTATTATTAGTTTGTTTTGGTTGAACCAGTTTACAACATTTGTTAATGCCTCAGACAGTCTTGTCTGTAGTATCTCTGCAGTCTTCCCGCTGACTAATATGCTTGTGTCATCTGCAAACTGGATAGTGCTATGGTACTGGTTGGCTGATGTTAGGTCATTTATATATATTAAAAATAGGATGGGGCCAAGTACCGAGCCCTGCGGTACTCCATATTTTACTGCTTTATAATCAGAATAATGTCTTGTTGATTTATTTTCTTTGTGAAAATGTATTTCTACTACTTGCTTGCGGTCAGTAAGATATGATCTAAGCCAGCTGTTAGGCATACCTCTGATACCAATTCTTTCAAGCTTCTGCAGCAATAGAGTGTGGTCTATGATGTCAAAAGCCTTAGACAGATCAAGGCATATGCCAGTTACTTTTTGTCCACTATCAATTTTTTCAAGTACTTCACCCAGAAATTCATATATTGCTGTTTCTGTTGATCGGCCTTTCCGGAAGCCATGTTGGGTTGTGGATAATATTTTGCACTTTTCTAGAAAATCTAGCAACCTCTTATGAAAAATTTTTTCTAGTATTTTAGAAAATGTAGATAGTAAGGCAATAGGTCTATAATTGGCTATGTCCTCTTTCTTACCCTTTTTGAACAGTGGTTTTAGTTTCACTGTCTTTAAGCAGGAAGGAAAGACTCCATTTGTTAATGAACTGTTGAAAATGTGGGCTAATGGTATTGCAATGAGGTCCCCCACATTTTTAATGACATAATCTGGAATCTCATCCACACCTGTTGAAAATTTTGTTTTTAACTCTCTTATTGATAGTATAATTTCCTTAGGGTTGGTTGGAGTAAGAAATAGGGAGTTGCAGTTTCTATTTTGATTGGATGGTGTTGTAGCAGGATTTTTATTTGAAGATTTTATGTCAGATAGTAATTTTTCACTAATATTTGCAAAGTATGTATTAAAAGCATTGGCTACTTCTTCTGGATTTGTAATTTTTTTGCCATCTTGGATTACCTGGAGATTTACATTTTGGGAGGCCTCGTTTCCTACTTGTTCTCTGACTATCTTCCACATGGCTTTCATTTTGTTCCTGGCCATTTTTATATGGTGATCATTTGTTGTTTTTTTAGATTCTTTTATGACTTTGTGAAGCACTCTCTTATAATTCTTGAAATGCACCAGAAATTCTTCTGTAACATTTTGTGTTTTTGAGAGTTCATAAAGTCTCCTCTTTTCAGCACATGATATTTTAATGCCTTTCGTCAGCCATGTAACATTTCTTTTTTTAGTTTTTAATGTTTGGTTTTTAACTGGAAAAGAAATATTGAAATAATGGGAGAATATTTCCATGAACATGTCAAACTTTTTACATGTGTCCTCATAGTTGTCTATATCATTCCATGTTTCTTTTTTCAGTAAGTGCCTGAAGTGTTCTAGGTTGTGCTTGCTAAAATTTCTACCTTTTTTTGTCATTTGTTGTTCAGTATTTCCTGCAGTGTCTACTGGGAATTCAATAAACTGTGCATAATGATCACTGAAACCTGTATTCATATTTCCAGATTTGTATAAATATTTATCTGTATTTATTAGTATCTGATCTATAGCACTGCTTGACGATTTGGTGACTCTGGTGGGGGATTTGATAGTTGTATGTATGTTGTAGGTTTTTAATAAGGCCTCAAGGTTTAATCTGTCTTTTGAGTTCTTGTTGAAATCTATATTAAAATCACCACATATGATGGTTGTTTTACTAACTATTTTTATACTGTTAAGTGCCTTCTCAAGATTTTCAACGAAAGTAGTTACATTTCCATCTGGGCTTCTATATATGCAAATAACAATTATATTTAAATTTGTCAGTTCTGTAGCAGAAATTTCGAAGTTTTGCTCTTCCCCTAGCTGGTTAGTGAACTTTAAATTTTCGTGTTTGACGTCCTCTCTAACATATATGCATGTTCCTCCATGCATGGAGGTTTTCCTACAAAAAAAAGATGAAAGGGTAAAGCCCTCTATCCTTGTGTGATGTAACGTATTTTCGGATAACCAGTGCTCACTAACACATATAACAGACACTTCTTTTAGTTCATCTGATAACAATATTTCTATCTCACTAACTTTATTTGATAAGGATTGTACATTTTGGTGCAGGAGCATAAATTTCGACGATGACTTATTTACTAGGTTGTTTTGGCCTACCTTATGTTCGACAGCTGCACATGACATATCATTTTTAACACTTTTACAATTGAAGTTTTCTTTCCAGAGCGATGTTTTAGAAGATGAAATCAACATTTCTCTGGAATCACTTGCCATAAAAAACGTTGTGGTGCTTTCCTGTTTCGTGTTGGGCGAGTTGACTTGTAGTGTGATATGGCAATTCTTGTCTTCAACGGCTAACACTGCATCAAGTGTTTCTCGACTAATGAATGCTTTTCCAAGATTATTTCTGTGTAGCCCAAGCCTGGTAAAATGACTTCTTTCTGAAGATGGTACATTCACATATGTGGCACTTGGGAAGCTTCAGCATATTTTTTCAAATTTTCTATTAGTAACAGAGATTTCTTTGTTGACACAAGATTTTTCCATCAGGTCATGTCTTTTTGGTATACTTCAAACATAGTAGTTCACATTTGTAAGTTTCTGTAGTGTGCTTCTTAGCACTCTTGTGACAAGTTTACTCTCATTCCTATAAACGTCATTAGCACCCCCGACTATTAAACAGTTTCTTCCAGGCTCCAAAAAATGTTCACAGTTTTTAGAATTTCACTCAAGGGAGCACCTGGTTTTGTTATTCCACTAATCTTAAACATAGTTTGCATGTTACACATGATACCAGCTAAGCCCTTTCCATGACTGTCTGAGAGCATGTAAATATCTTTGTTCTTCTTACATGCGGTTGTCATGTTCTCATGATACGTATGTTCCCTGCTAATTATAGTACAGGTATTTCCTTGCTTGTTATTACAAGACTTCGTACTTGACTGGTTTTTAATCTCTGCATACAATCTCTGATATACAGATACAAAGATTTACAATTCAGTCAGTCTCAGTACAATGAATATTCTGTAGGTGATGAGCCCTGACCGCTATGAAAGTTTATAAATGTTATGAAATGGCATATACATAAAATGGGGCTCCGTGCATTGATATTTGAACTTGAGTAGACCCATTGTTGGAGCTCTGGAGAAGGGGATGCTTGCATATCATTGGCAGTGGCGTAAGCATTTGTTGCAGTGCCCTTGTGCCATGGTGGCAGCTGTAGGAAATGCAGCAGCATGATTGGTGGTGCACGTTGCCATCTACTTCTGTAGTAAAATGCTCAAATGGAAAAACATGCCGGCCGAAGTGGCCGTGCGGTTAAAGGCGCTGCAGTCTGGAACCGCAAGACCGCTATGGTCACAGGTTCGAATCCTGCCTCGGTCATGGATGTTTGTGATGTCCTTATGTTAGTTAGGTTTAACTAGTTCTAAGTTCTAGGGGACTAATGACCTCAGAAGTTGAGTCCCATAGTGCTCAGAGCCATTTGAACCATTTTGAAAAACATGCTTCCATGCAAACAACAGTGACAATGAACTCCTTAACAGCAATTACATGTATGAGGGGGTACCCAAAAACAAACCAGAAGTATTTTTTAAAAGCCTGCATATTTTAAAATTGTTTCGAAAGCAACCTTATCCCCTTCAAAATACTCTCTATTACAACTAATACATTTGTCCCACCGGTGCTTCCACCGTTCGAAACATTTTTTGTAGTCACCTTTAGAAGTGGCTGGCAGCTCCTCCCTAATTTTATTGCTTGACTTCTTCAATGTTGTCAAATTGGTGTGCTTTCATGCCCCTTTTCAAGTGTGGAGATAAGACAAAGTTGCACGGAGTCAGGTCAGGTGAGTAAGGTGTGTGGGGCAGCGGAACCATGCCATTTCTTCTTTCGGGCCCAAAAAAGATTTATGCAAGTGGCAACTGAAGAAAATTTCACAAGTAAGGGGTTCTAAAAAAGTGTTTTATTGGATGACCAGTTTTGACAGAGCTATGCTGTCATCAGCTCTTATGATTTTTGAGTTTTGACAACTTATTGTCCCCCTCAGTGTTAGGAGTTGCTTCACATTGTATATGTACATCTCACTAACATGAAGATCACTACACACACTGTCAAAAGTGCTCATCCAGTAAAATGCTTTTTTAGTAATTTGGCGTGTAAAGTTTTCTTAAATTGCCATATATTGCAGATTGCCCCCAGACTGACTGTGTCGGGAATATATATTTATGAGAGTTTTGCATGGCATACGGGAAGTCTGATAACATTAGCAAGTAGCAAAAGAGTGACGAGTATCACTTGCACGAATTAGAGAAGAACCTGGAAAGAGTCAAAAAAGAATGTGATAAATTGAATCTAGACACCAATGTGATTGTTTGGATGCATGATTTATAAGCAGCACTTCCTGCACCTAAAGGGGACATCTCAGTTTTCTATTACAAAAGTAAACTGTCTATTAAATCTGACAACATTTGACTAAAAAATGAAATGAGGAACTTGGTTCATGTGGTATGAGAGAGGTAGAAGCAAAGGAGCCATTGAAATTGCCATGTGTGTACAAATTAAACTATAGTTATGGTTGTGATTTGCAAAGAAGACAAGTACAAAATTACATGTAACAAAGTAATTGATTTTTATTTAGATACTTCATTGCTGAAAAAGTATAAAAAGCTACAACTCGTAACCAGGTTCTGATAGCTAAGAGCACTTTGATAACTCCAATTCATTATGATTAACAAAAATAGTTTTAAAAACATATAAAACAGACATTGATTTAACACTAACATTTCGATGCAGCAAAACAGGTAACATTGGGCTACTTTTAAACAGTACTTTTTTCCTCAATGCAGGTGAATACCGTGTGGGAATCAAGTTTAATGATCAGCATATACCAGATTCACCTTACAAGCTGTTCATCTCCCCAGCTATGGGAGATGCCCATAAGCTTGAAGTTTTCCAGTTCCCCTCATCCGGTGTGCAGGCTGATAAACCCACTGCGTTCCTCGTCAGGAAGAACGGAGCTAAAGGAGAATTAGATGCTAAGGTAAAACTTATACTTCTTACTGAAAATTTTGAGTAAATTGTTATTGGTAGTTAACCCACATTCTGCAGATCTGAGAATGTGTGATGACCTATGTAGGTAATGTCAAATATTTTGTTTGAAATAAAAGGAAATTACGCATCTGATTTGTCAAATGATAGCAAGTCTACCACTGAATATGTTATTGAAGATTTATCCTATCAAAACTAATCTTTGTAATTCTTAAATTGTGTGTACCATTGGAAGTCGAGAATGTCAGTTTCTTTCTTCTGTGAGTCTTTAACCTGATTGTTGAAATTTCCCCCAGACATGGATTTGACATCTTGAAATGTGTAGCTATACCTTTTGTTAATAATAATAATAATAATAATAATAATAATAATAATAATACTGTTTGCCATTACTCAAGATGTCAAAACTTTGTTCCTCTACAAGAGACACCTTTCAAGTTTACAAACAGTGCTATCAAGTTGAGACATTATTACTGTTTTTAAAATTTATCTTTCATCATTGTTTAAACAATGGGATGTAAGAAGTAGACTAAGTAGTTTATTTATGGTGAGTGTTTAAAGAAATAGTGTTGTGAAAAAATGGAAATTACATATGAAGATTTCTGTCTGATGAGAACATTGAATCCAATTGCTCTGCTCAGCTGTTGGTAGTCAGTCAGAGAAGAAAGGACTGTTTACAATGGTTTTACTGGATTTGGTGATGGTGGTGGTTCTGATGACTTTCATGAAGGTCAGTCAAAATTGGTTATTAAAAAACCTCAGTGCTGTGCACAACAAAATATAATTGGAAAGCATCAGCATGAAACTTAGCATGAGCTCGGAACATCCTTAAGCATATGGAAGACTGCAGTACATTCAATTTTGCCTGGACATTTAGTTACGTACATTTGTGGCAGTAGAATCTTTCTGCAGTCAGCTTCAAAAGGCTGTTTCTCTAAATTCTCTCAACTCTGTTTCTCAAAAAGAACATAATATCCCCTCCATAATTCTTGCATGTTTATCAACCCTGCCTGTGCCAAATCTAGCAGCGTGCCTCTGAATTCCTTTCATGTCTTCCTTTAACACAGTGTGGTGGAAACCCAAATCCTTGAGCAGTAGTCCAGAGTAGATTGCACTAGGGTTCTAGACATTGTCTCTCTTACAGATGAACCACACTTTTCTAAAATTTTCCCAATAAACCAAAGGTGACCACTTGCCTTCCCTGCTACAATACTTACATGCTCATTCCATTTCATATCCCTTCCATTCATTACACCACCTAGAAATTTTGTCCAAGTCATCTTGTGTTCTCCTACAGTTACTAAATGACACCTTTCCACAACCCACAGCATCATCAGCAAACAGCTGCAGATTTCTGTCCATCAGATCATTTACGTGTATAGAGAACAAGAATGGGCCTATGACAATTCCCTACATTGCTCCTGAAGATAACCTTGTCTCTGATGAACATTCATCATTGACAACAATGTACTGCGTTCTATTACTTAAAAAATCTTCGAGCTGCTTACCCGCTTACTGAAAAACGCCATGAGGAGTTCAGGTAGCACCTATACTTTGTCTTCTGTGATTTCAAAAAGGTCTTTGACAGAGTGCCACACTCTGGCAAAAAATTGCAACTTGGACACTACTGTATGGTGATGATGTGGCACTGGCTTCTGAAGGTAAAATTGACTTGCAGTGTCACGACAAAGCCTGAAATGACTGCTTTTTAGAAATAGGTCTGTGCCTTGACATAAGGAAAATACAGTATCTCACCACAGATCTAAATGACTTTGATGCCATCAGAATGTGTTGTCAACATCCCTATAACAAGGACTTCTAAGTACCTAGGTTTCACAGTTGCTGCTGATGGAAATCTCAATGTGGAAATCTATAAACATATCTGAACAGCACTTGGCGCAAATGGCATTCTGTAACTGGTGTAATCAGTTTCAGATAGGCTAATGGAAAAAGTATACCAATCTGTATTCCATTCTCTTGCACTGTTTGGTGCTGAATGTCGGCCTTCAACAAAATAAAGAAGTGGAACAACAACTTGTTGTGGAAATAAAGGCACTCACATGGGCACCTGCATTAGCACTGCATGATCATGTCACAGATGATTAAGTTTGTCAGTCATATGGAGTTGCACCAATAGTAGGCAAGACGAGAGAAGCATAGGCATGTTCTATTAGAAGACACAACAGTGACAGACTGGTTTTAGTTGGAAAGTAAATTGTAAATAGCCTGTAGGACAGCCTAGAAAGTTCTGACTTTGATAACCTACACAGAGGTCTCAAGATCTAAGGTCTGCATCCTGATTAGGCACAATATTGGATGAAATGGCAACAGGGAACCAAAACAGCACATGCCACCAATATGTGGCACAAACACTAAGGAAGAAGAAGAATAGGAGGAGGAGGGAGAAGAAGGTGGTTTAGCTATGAAAGAGTTCTGTCCCTAATGGATTCTGCACAATTAGTCCAAAGCTCAAAAACAGGCTTGTCAATTGGTGTAAGGAAATACTAAAACAATATGCAAAAGAGGAAATGGAAAATCTGTATACAACAATGTAACAAGAGAAAAACTGTAGGTATATTTACACAAGCCAGAAACTAAGCTCCAGCCAATGCTTTGAATGTTTAGAATGAAACAAAGCCAACTAAAGTCATTGGCTCAGAAAGCACTTTCAAGAAAACTGCATATTCCTGAAATTACACTGGACATGTCACATTCATTGCTTTAGAAAACCAAAAAACAGTTAATATTGAATTGTGTAAAACAGTTTGTTTCACACAAGTCATCAGTGAAAGGGAAACCAACTAAATACATTGCATCATTCTTTCCAAAGTAACTTGACCTGTTTCACAATCTGTCAAACTGTTGATTATTTGGTGGAGAAAAACACGAAAATAATATTTCATTACCCATATTAACTTAATTTATCTACTAGTGACTTCTTTTCAGTCCCTTGTGCCAAACAAAAAATATGTGGAGTGTAATTTAAATCACCTCAAGAAGCCATTGAATCTTTCCAAAACCATATTTTTGAGGTGCCAACATTAGAGTTGAAAAAATGTGTCCAGGATTGGTTCTACCACATGAAAATGTGTATAAATTTGAAAGGTGAACATTTTGATAAACAGTAAAAAGATTTGTGCCAAACGATATTTTCCTTCATTGCTTTTGTCATAACTCTAAAGGTGGCCATGGTAGTGTTGCAATGGATCCCTGTAGTGCTGTGATTCGTGACCTAATGTGCAATAAAGTCAACTATTAATGGGCTCCTAAAGAACATAATGAATTCTCTTGGATGTACAGCATATTTTGCTCTCAGCATGCTGTCCTAGCTATCTGGGACTCAAAATGATGGGACAAGCTAAAGTTCGGAATGAAAGTACAAAATAAACTTCTCCATGGTATCACTGAAGGTGAGGCTAGGTTGCAGGCTATGATGTGTAGTGTACCTCTGAGCTATTTAGGTGGAAAGGAAGGAAACTGTCACCTGTATTTTACACTTCTGCAAACTCAGAAGCAACTTATGAAGGAACAAATTGTTTAATGTGAGTCAGGCCATCTTGACAAATTAAAATTAGTTTTTCCTAGGAAACCAACTGAATGATGCTTTCATTTTGGAGTGATGTTTTAACAAGTTTCTAACCTGACATTTTCTGATGGAAATAATACATAAGGAACTTGTCAGTATATCACTTCAAAATGAACAATATGGCTAATTTTGTGAGAAGAAACCATCAGATTACTTACATCTTTTGTACTGTCAAAACTAAAATATTATTTCCACAAATTACAAAATACTCACATACATTCCTAGCACAAACAGCATTACTAACAAAGCCTCAGACACTGTGGAAACAAGTAATTACTCACCACATTGTACAAGCTCCTCTACTCCCAGTGGGGCAGACTGATTACAAGCAAAAATTTTAATAGACTTTTGACACTTTCTGTTCTATGTGTGCTAAATAATTTTTGTTGTACTGCTGTTATCACTTTTAAGTGTTGAAGAGAGAAAAGCTTTAATGTGTTTTACCTATACATGTAGAAAAATAGTAGTAAGGAAACAGAGCAGCTCTATAAGAGACTATTTTATTTATTTATTTATGTATTTATTTTATTATTTTATTGTGAATTTTTTCCAAACCAATAGCACTTTCACTGGCAGCCATATTTTAGTAATATTATCTTTGCACAATATCATCTAATGTACAAACTTCACAACTAGAACCAAAATGTGATGGAGATTAAACTTTTTTGCTATGGTAGAACACAACAGAAAAGATTTACACCACTTTGATAAGGGAGTACAATATGACCAGCATGGAATCTTAAGTTTTATCACAACAAAAATGTAATTGGGTTACATCAACCTAATAATTAGTAAAGAAGTGTAATGTGTTACATTAGCTTTCCACTTATCTAACTCTTTGTTAAACATTCAGTTAGTAAAATGAGTATGATTAGTTAATAGTTCGCCGGCCGGAGTGGCCGTGCGGTTCTGGGCGCTACAGTCTGGAACCGCGAGACCGCTACGGTCGCAGGTTCGATTGCTGCCTCGGGCATGGATGTGTGTGATGTCCTTAGGTTAGTTAGGTTTAAGTAGTTCTAAGTTCTAGGGGACTGATGACCTCAGAAGTTGAGTCCCATAGTGCTCAGAGCCATTTGAACCAAGCCAGTTAACAGTTCATCAATGTTTGTCATCAACTGAAAAATCCAAGTGAACTATGAAGTAGTACTCTTAAGTGATCTAAAAATAACAGCTAACACTAAAATCTGTGCTCGTTTTCATTAAAAGTTACTAGGTGACTGATTTTCACTTTTCTTTTTATAGATCGTGGCTCCCTCTGGTATTGAGGATGACTGCTTCATACAATCAATTGATTCAGAAACGTATTCTGTGCGTTTCATGGCCAGAGAGAATGGAATTCACAACATCCATTGCAAATTCAATGGTGTACATATCCCAGGATCCCCATTCCGCATAAAAGTTGGCAAGGAGGATGCAGACCCTGCAGCTGTACATGCTCATGGAAATGGGCTGGCAGAGATAAAAACAGGTATGTGTATAAAATATTTACAAAGTATTAAGTATCTTAATGTTTTGTTTAAAAAATTTCATTGTGTCAGCTGTACTTCTCACCCATTCTCCAAGAATATATACAATTTATACAAGCAGTTTAGTGAATTATTGATGTGTGGACTATAGAAATTGACATGGGCAGCAATATTCTGAATGGAGAAGGTGTAAACTATGGGAGAGTAAAGTTTCATACAAACATTTTGTGGAATATGAAGGAACATCCGGTATAGTGGCTGAAGTAAAAAAAAAGATAGTAAAAACAGAGCAAATAAGTACAGAAATAATTGAACAAATCTAGAAAATTGAAGCACATATAAATGGATAGTCTTCTATGAACCTAAAGATGCAAACATAATAAATATAAGAAAGCTAACTGTCATTAAACTGAAGACTGTTTAAATAGTGCAGTAGTGCTCTACTAGCAATAAATATGTGACTTATGGTGTGGGTTTGTCTTAATCCTACCTGAAACATGGCTTGCCCAGTCAGCTGTTGGTGAAACCATAGTTTAACAATGAATTTTTGGTGGTGGTGGTTGTGGTGGTGGTGGTGGTATTTAGGATGTCCAGAATCATGATCTTCAGCACCTAGCAATGAATCACACCTACAGTGCAATAATTTTTAATCACATACACAAAGCACTGTTGGATTTGAAATTCATGAAATGTTCCAGAAAAAGTCTTGGAACAAATGAGAGATTGAACACTGAACTTTTCAATATGCAATGGACCATCAAGCCACATCTAATGAAAACATTAAAATAACACCCTCAAAAAATGGCAAATGCCATGTGGCACCTACATGTTGTAGCTCTCCCTCAAATTACACCCATATTATTATTGGATGGCTAGAAATACCTCAGATAAGCACAATAAAGTAAAGTATTGATATTAATAAGTGTCAAAGTATAAAATAGAATATCACCAAGACAATGAAAGAGAAGATGCACAAGAAGAGCTTTTGTGAGAACACTTCACTGACTGACCTTCTACATCCTTGGAAGACAGCATACGATTCAACTCAATAAAGTTATTCATGTAACACTGAGCTGAAATATAGCCAGTGAGTAGTTTGAAACTTTTGCAATAGCAGTACTATTAAAGGTTTCTCCTTTCCATTCCTTTGCAGAATGATAAAAAGAGGTAGTGTAAGGAGTGTTGTGTGACAAATGTTGTGGCATTCAAGTAGTTAATTTATTGCATAGAAGACGAGAAATGAATAAGCTCTTATTTTTTAATTTAGTCGCTAAAATTAAAGTTCTTGCATTATATCTAACAATGTTCACTTTCTGTGCTTCACCATTGAATATCATTTCCAGGCCAGAAGACTGATTTCTTAGTTGATACGTGCAATGCAGGAGCCGGCACATTGGCAGTAACTATTGATGGGCCTTCAAAAGTATCAATGGACTGCACAGAAGTAGAAGAAGGCTACAAAGTTCGTTACACACCACTGGTTCCAGGAGACTATTACATTAGTATCAAGTACAATGGGTACCATATTGTTGGATCACCATTTAAAGTTTTGTGCACAGGTAAATAGTGTAAAATTAAGAAATTTAATGTTATTAAAATTATTGTCTCAGATCAAGACTATTCTAGAACCCATGGCTGCATAGTGAATATAAGTACATAAAACTGCAATCAGCTACTTTTGAAACATTAATTTATTCCCATAAACTAGGTTTCATACCTATCCAAGCTCATCTTCAGATGGGACACACAGAAGTTACATGTTTATTACCATACTGTGAAGTGGCAGTAATGGCAGCTTTGTAGTTGGTATCCATCTGGTAGCTTCCATTGTGGCCACAGAGAGCCCATTTTATAAATATAAATTTATACCAATTATCATAATAAAATTGGGAGAATGGTTTTCTGAGAAGGAAATACGCTGGACTGTTGCAAAGATATGAAGAAAGAATGAGAAGGCATTGTAAAACAGAAACTTGAGTTTAGTTCATCCAAATACCCAGATGTTGTAGACTTTGCAACAAATAAATGCGATCTAAAAACTAAAGACACAACTCATATAGCCATTGATGTAAATAGTTCCTTGTGTATACTGACTTTTCTTGAATGATCACCGACACAGTTTAGCGAAAAAAAGGTGAAATATTGAACATTATTTGTCCCAACAGTTTTCTAGATCAGTGACTGAAAGAAGTCGCTGTGTTCTGTAATGTGTTCAGGAGATGTTTCTGTGGATTAATGACTTTTCTTGCAAGGTACAATGTGACTACCGTAAGTATAAAGTTTTGTTCATAATTTGTTTTCCTTTTTATAGTAGTATCTTATTAGCACCATTATCAGATAGAATGTTGTGCCCCTGTTGTTCCATTATATGCACCTTTTTGCCTTATTGTGCATCTAATTTTCAGCAGTTAAAATACCACACTAGTAGTGGCATAGAGCCTTAAAAATATAATTCCTAACCCATCCACAAATGGTTTCTCATTAATAATCTGTAAATGTACACTTTTGAGTCAGCATAAGAAAATCTTCTTCCAGTTTCTTTGGGAACTTTGTTTCCATAAAATGACATAATTTATGAGCATCAATGCATCATCAAATACCTTTTGCAACAACCTATAGATTAGTCTGCATACCACCAATTTAGAATACCAAAATGATAAATTCTTCACTAGGAATTCTGGAGAAATGTAATACTTTGCAAGGCTATCCTGACCCTACAACTTAACTTAGAAGAGAGTTTAAAGAAAGGCAAATCTATATTTATAGCATTTGTAGATTTAGAGACATCTTTTACAATGTTTAATGGATTACACTGTATGAAATTCTGAAAGCAGCGGGGGAGGGTTACCTACAACTTGCCCAGAAACGAGACTGATTATGAGTTGAAGGACTGGGAAGGGAAACAGGGTTGTAGACTATACCCATTCTGTACATTGAGTAGGCTGTGAGGAAATTTGTGAAAATAGTTGCTACAAATATTTTTGTCATCATTTTCATATCCAAATATCTGCCTGCCTGTTTTATTACCCCAGTTGAGCATTTTTCCCCTTGACTTACAAAGTTTTCATTTTGGTACAGGAGAGGATTTGGCTGAAAGAGGAGCACAAGAAACATCATCTGTTGTTGTAGAAACAGTGCAGAAAGTATCGAAGAGCAAACACACTGGACCCGTCCTGCCACTATTCAAGTCTGATGCTTCGAAAGTAACAAGCAAAGGAATGGGTCTGAAGAAAGCATACCTACAAAAACAGAACATGTTTACTGTACATGCTGGAGAAGCAGGTGAGAGTTTTGATTTGAAAATAACTGCATTAATTGTAATGCAGTTTCTTGTACAATATGAAGTCTAATTATAAGTTATCTACATTTCCACATGAAATAAAAAACAAGGAGTGTATAATTATATCAGGTGTCCCTCTAAAAACTCATCAGGTGCATTTCCTCCAATGTTTCAGCAGATATTTGCAATTTCATTTCTACAATGCATAACTGGAAATGGCCCAAACAAATACTGCTCATCACATCTTTCATGTGATGCCCAATGTTGATGGAAGGCTGTTGTCTGTTTCCCAATACAAACAGAATGATTTTTAAAGCAGAATTTTACATGTCCACAAGATAGCCATCCCAAATGAGTCTAGTGCAATTTTTTTTAAATTAACAATGACAGTAGAACACAAATAATAACCAGAATTCTGGCAGTGACTGAACGGCACTGCTGCATGATGGTTAGCAGTTAGCATGGGCCAGACTAGCGCACAAGTCGCTGTTGGAGTTTTTTACTCTCTCTGTTAATACACTTCTATAAAACAAATACTTCACTAGACTAATTTGGGACAACTTTATCAAATAAGCATGTAAAATTCTTTTAAAATCATTTTGTTTGCAACAAGGAAACAATGAAAGACTTTCTGTCACCACAGAGCATCACTAAAAGTTGTTATGAGCAGTATTTGTTTTGGCCGACTCTGGCTAAGTATCGCAATTCAAATATCTTCTAAAACACTAGAGAAACTGCACCTGATTACTCTTAGAAAACCGAGGGAGGTGGCACAGTGGTAGCACATTGGACTCTCATTCGGGAGGACGACAGTTCAATCCCACGTCCGGCCATCCTGATTTAGGTTTTCCGTGATTTCCCTAAATCGCTCCAGGCAAATGCTGTGATGGTTCCTTTCAAAGGGCACGGCCGACTTCCTTGCCCATCTTTCCCTAATCCGATGAGACCAATGACCTTGCTGTTTGGTCTCTTTCCCCCAAAACAACCCAACTCTTAGAAAGGACGCCTTTTATAGGAGAGAAAGGAAAAAGTATTCCTTACATAATCAGTAAATCAGAAATTATTAGTATTTGGAATATTTTTTGACTTGGACAGTGCTTTTATTGTGAGGTGTCCTAATCCCTACAACAGTATTTTAAATATTGTGGAGTAGTAGATGCAGCAGTTTCGTGCTTATCACCTTACCTGCATGACAGAAAGTTGATCACATAACAGTAGGGACATGAAACATGAAGTAGGCATGGAATATGGGTACCACAGGTTTATGTTTGGTGTCCTTTGTTTCTTCTAAGACACGTACATGATCTACTTATAGTAACAGAAAGTGATAGATATATAGGAGTACTAGGAAACAATACCTATCTCCTTACTGGAAAGCCACCTAATGAATTACTTTACTAGACCTGTTTCTCAGTACCCATATTCATTAAAGCACTTTGTCATTACCCATAATTCTCTTTTCTCAAAGAATAGTGCAGAGAATGAACATAATATTAGGGCCAAAACCAATTTCTATAAATACTGAATAAGTTTATCCTTGGAACAGAAACGGGTCGAGTATGTGGGTACACACATGTTCAACAATGTTTCTGAACTAGGTAAATGTCTTAGGGGTGATATGGTGAAGTCTTAGTATGAATTAAAGAACTTTCTTTTTGGCTCCTACTCCTACTCCTACTACTACTACTCCTAATCTTACTACTACAATATTGACTTCTTTCCACACCCTCAGACACCACCGCATTGTATCCGTGAAATAATGTGAAATTAACATGTTTCAATAAGCTGTTTATTTTTATATGTACAATTTTGTAATTCATTAAATTGTAATATCCACAGGTAACAATATTCTGTACGTTGGTGTTTATGGCCCCAAAAGCCCATGTGAAGAAGTATTCATTAAACATCTTGGAAGGAATAACTACCAGGTGAATTACGTTGTTCGAGAACGAGGGGAATATATTGTAATTGTGAAATGGGGAGATGACCACATCCCAGGCTCTCCCTTCAAAGTGGATGTGTGATTTGTGAAATCCTCTTGAAAGACACAGTTTCTCACCAGTTGGTGCTTCATCATAGCAAATCAGTAATCTCAGTAATTGGAAAGAACTGGAAAACAAATTTTGACAATCTAAATCTATCCAGAAACCCAAATGGATAATTTTATAGATCTCTTGAGTGCATGCAAATTGAGGGAGCAAAATATTTGTGAACTATGGTGCCATACTGCCTGCTTTCAAGGAAAAAGACAAAATGAATAGTGTAGTTAGATACCAAATGTAAATTTTAAATTAATATGTTGTAGGTAGCCTTTTTCTTTACCGTAATATGTGTGTACTTCAGGAGTGTGATGGGACATCAGTCAGAGGTAATTATATTTCAAAATTTGATTTACTGAATCATTCCATTTGTAATCACCTAGACCTCATAATCTTCTACCTTTGTATATGCCTGGCCAAAAGCTCTCCATTTGGGTTTCTGTAAAGAATCAATGCATTCTGAAAAAAGTGAAAGTGTGCCTTAGAAAAAAATGTATTTCAGTTTTGATTACATTTGTCTGGATCCAGTTTGAATGTCATGATGTGTCTAAATTTGTATCACCCATTTTACGTGTCAGCACCATCATAATTCTAATTTATTTTCCCATGCATTATTGTTCTTGTACTACCTGTTTCATGAAGACACTGTAACTTTTAATGGATATTTTACTTGAAATTTCTGTAAATATCCATTTGATTCATTACAGTACAATAAAACTGAATGTGCCTTATTGTAGCTTGTAAGTAAATGACAAAACCAGTACAGCAACTCGTGCAGAATTTTTATAGATCAAAAAATCTTTGATTACATTTCCATATAATGTATTCCTCTCCAGGAAATAAACTGTATATATATCCAATTTCTTGTTTCACTTTCCTTTTTAATCCCATAATAGTAATTTCCTATGATATTAAACTTAATAGAAAACTGACACACACATCACAATTACATTCAAGAATAACAATGGAAGAAAGATTGCTCTAAATAAGAAAATACGAACAGTTTAATGAATTATTGATGTTGATTATATAGTTATATTCTGAACATATGTTAAAGAGGAATAACTACATGTAAAATAAAAAATCTGATTCAGGTATCTAAGTCAACAGATTTTAATGTTTTATTATATGTGTTTGATCAATGTTATAAGTAATTTTCACTGATATATCAGTCATTAAACAAACTAGGGACAACAATTGCAAATTTTGATGGCAGTGATTGTACAAACAATTATCTATGGTTGATATCAGCTGTTGATAGGATGGCAGACATAACATGTATTGCTGCTAGTTAGGTTTGCGACATTCTGCACTGAAGTGATTGCTATGCTTGGCTGCAAAATGTTGTTTGCGATGATCTCAAAAGAGGTTACTAAGAATGACTTTACTTGACACAATCATAACATATGCTAGAACATCAATCATTTTTGCCATTTATTGGATATTCTGTCTTAACTACCTAATTTTTTACTTTTTTATTCACTCTCTATGTACAAACATTTTTATATCCCCAGCATTAGAAATATTAAAAAAACAGATAGATCATATTTTGCCTAACACAGTACTTCACTGTGCATATAGGTAGAGTGCAGTAGTGAGTTCGATGGGATCCCGTGTATCTCTTCTTAAAAATTTCTTATGTTCTGACTATAGCAAAGTTGAAAAGGATATAGAATAAAAAATAAAAATTGGGCAATCAAGACAGAATACTTAATGAATGTATTTAGTAATCACACAGAAATTACTTTTATAAATGGTCTACAAATTATAAAATAATATTTGGCAAGTTGTTTTGGAGTGTAATCTCATTTACACAAAATAATAATTGCAATCAGAGGTTGAAAAAAATATGTTTAATAATGTGAACACAAATTTAATGAACAAAAAAGTAAAATTTTACACTACAGCAATTGTGCATATTGATCCTTTAGATTAGCTGAGAGCTAAAGCTATGGCCGTGCGGTTCCAGGCGCTACAGTCTGGAACCGCGAGACCACTACGGTCGCAGGTTCAAATCCTGCCTCGGGCATGGATGTGTGGGTTGACCTTAGGTAAGTTAGGTTTAAGTAGTTCTAAATTCTAGGGGACTGATGACCTCAGAAGTTGAGTCCCATAGTGCTCAGAGCCATTTGAACCAGCTAAAGCTACAGCTACACTACTGTCTAATGAAGAATGTAACACCATTGGAAACAGATGAAATATCAACCACAAATGACTTTCAGTGCTCTTAATAACTTACTGCGGTCTTACACCAATAACGTAACACCACTGTGTCAATACACACTTTATTAAACAAAATAGTATGACCACCATTTTTAATGGCAGGTTGTCCAACTTTGGAGCCCACTTCAGTAGTGATTGTGCTTGGATTCTGGATATGACAAGTTCTTGATAGCTTTTTGTATGTGGCACCAGGTGTTTACATGCAGGTCAACCAATTCCTATAGGTTATGGCCTGGTGGGTTGTGGACATGGAGATGTCAAACAATAGCACAGGAAGTGTGTTCCCTCTTCTTCTTCTTCTTCTTCTTCTTCTTCTTCCTTTTTTTTTACCAGGTGTAACAAGAAATGAGACTTGTCCAACCAGGTAACACACATCCATCGAATGACAGTCCAATCTTGATGATCCCATGCCCTCTGCAATTGTAATTGATGATGTCATTGAGTCAATATTGGAACAAGTAGATGTTGCTTGTTCCAGAGCCCCATGTTCAACAACGTGCACTGAACAGTGTTCTCTGAAAAACTTGTTTCTGCACCAGCATTCTACTCCATTGTCAGGTCTGTCACAAACTGCCACCTATCCTGCTTTCCAGAGTGAGCTAGGCACCAAACTCTTAATTTTGTGATGAGGCTTGGACATCCAACACCTTGTTGCCAACATGTGGATTCTCTGCCCTTCCAACACTATCCATAAATGCTCACAACAATAGCATGTGTACAACCAAACAGCTTCACCATTTCAGAAGTGCTCATTTCAAGATGATGGGCCATAGCAATCTGTCCTTAACCAAAGGCACATATATCAGTGGATGCCTCACTTGCAGTCCATATCATCCTTTTAGCCTCTGCTCCATTTACATAGCTTCCTTACCATGTCACAAGCCAGCAAGGAATGGCATTCAGTCTCTGTTGGCAGTGTTCATAAGGTTATGACTCATTAGTGTAACTTTCATTAACCTGAACTACAATAGGACCTTTTAAATGTTATGCCTTTAAATTAGGGAGGGTTTTTTATGTACAGAAGAATATGATACCCCTATCCCCCACCCACCCATACACATTAAATTCAAATCTTACCTACCTTTCAAGAAGCAACTGTAAGTTACATCAAAGACACAAAAGATAATGACATTACGTTGTCTACTGGATTCTCGTGCTGAGACTGCTTTTCCTTAATCCAGTGTTTCATTATAAAGTTCATGGTCATGAAATAATGAACAGCAATGTGCAGTAGGGAAATATTGCTTCACAGAGAAGGTTAATTTGTTCATAATTGAACTTTGTATTCATTTGTATGGCACACTCAGGAGTTCATAAACAGCTGTTCTATACAAATCTCCGGGTAAGCTGCAAACTCAGATTGTAGTAGTAGTAGTAGTAGTAGTAGTAGTAGTAGATGTTTTATTTACCCATGGGTCACTTATTGAAGGAGACTGAACATGTCATGATATTACAGATTAAGAAGTGTTTACAAACTTACAGGTATAGTTTCTTAGGGAGGTGACAGGTAGTTGGCTCTGGCCTTATTACTTTTACTCTGTATTCTAAAGTCTTTACACTGTGTTTTTAGTCTGCATATGCTTTGTAACATCCTGATCATTTTTCACAGTGCAATGCTTTTGAGTCAAATCAAAGCAATTTTTATTTGGGCTAGGAGTGTTAACCATATCTCATTACATTTCTGTTCACTGGAAAATATGCTGATCAGTGCATACAGGGTGATTCAGATAGAAAGAACAGATTTTGATTGTTTATTACAGAAGAACTGTGAAAGATAGAAACACATTGCACGTGCCCCTGGATACAGGGAGGTTCAAAGTTTTATGTTCGCATAGACATTATACTACACCCAACATGAGCATCATACGTTGCTCGAGAAACATCAAAACGGTAGTTCATTTCATTTCACATATGAATCAACAGGTCCACCAAATTGACAACTTCAATAATTTCGTGTCTCAAATCTTGAAGAGTAGCTTCCAGAGTTAGAACAAAGACTCTTGTCTTTTATGTACAACCACAGAAAAAACTGCAAGGTGTGAGGTCTGGTGACCTCTTCCAACCCAACACGATGAAAGTGAGGCATAAAAATGAAATCATTGCATTCTGTGCAAAGTTGAGGAAACAATCAATTTTGTAGCATGTCCAGGTATGACATTCCTGTCATGGTTTCCTCTGCAAAACAGAAAGGTCCATGAACTTTGTGAAGAGAGATGGTAAAAACACATTGTTATGGTGATGATGATGTCAGAGTTTTGTGACCCCTAGTTTCTTACATTGTGGCAGTTTACTTTACCCAATAGGCAAGACAGAAATGTCGGTTTGTCTGAAAAGGCGAGTCATTTGGAAAGTGACCTCTGCTATATCCCAGAGTATACAAATGCAAAATTTGTACCTTCTGTCATGATTGCCAGGACTCAATTGCTGCTTTAGCAGCAACTTGTAAGGCTTCATTTGCAGGTATCATTTCAGAACATGCCACACCATTGTTTGAGAAAATTGAAGTACCTGGCCTGTCTGTCTTGGGGACTTCTGAGGGCTCCTTAGGAACACATCTCAGATACACTCGACATTTTCATCAGTCATGCGTGGCTGACTAGTGCTTTTCCCTTTGCATATACAGCTAACTTCCAGGAATGTTCAATGCCAGTCATAAATCTGCTTGTGAAGAGACAGCTTCTTGCTGAATTGACGGCAAAATACACACCGCTCTTTAACAACATGAAAATTCCAACACACAAAATGATTTCTCTTGTGGAGTAGTCACCACGTTGCTACAAACAAACAGGACAGCTGTGTAAAAACTTTGAACCCTCCTCTATCCAGTAATGTGTGCATGTGTTTCTATCTTTCATAGTTTGTCTGTGATAAACAATTGAAATTGGTTCTTTAATTGTGAATCGTCCCTTATTTCTTCAGTTTTCCATCAATGGTTTATCCAGAGAGTGGCAGAGAAGAATACTGGCAATATGTTTGAATCTCAGGTCACCTTTTCTTTCCAAAACCATCTTCCAACTAATTAGTAACTACAGCCATCAAAGGCGTAAAGAAGAACTCCTAAAAGTTCACAAGTCAGAGACATATATCTGAGTGTTTTCAATAAAATAAATATTCTGTGTTTTTGAAAACACCAACGAAATTCTGATTTTGTCTAACTGTTTTTTGTACTAAAACATATTTTTCATTATGCAGTATCATTGTTTATTTTTATTTAAATTCATCATGATAAGTATTAGGATGATTACCTTTGTGTAGTCAACCTACTTCTTATGTAAATGCTTGCATTATTTATAAAATAGGCAGTGATATAGCAAAACAGGTTTACAGCACAGAAAAACTGAATTTAAAAAAAAAAAAAAAAAAAAAAAAATTAAAGCTCACAAGAATTTGACCAAAATTTTATAAGACGATTCGTATAGTAAGATTATGGTACCAAACAATTTAGTTTAAAGAATGAGACAGCCTTGGGTTGGTGTAAGCTGTAGAGCTTAATGATCTCAGTTGGTAGATATGTCACAGTGAACTGACCCATACACTCGTGCTCAGTTATATACTGCAGAGGAGTAGGGGTAAGAAAATAAAGCATGGCATCTTGGGGGTGCCAAGAATTTCTTGAACATATGATACGTGGTGCAGCTTATGAGTAGAACTGGGTGACTATTTCCCCGTGTCACACTCTTACTATAAAAGGTGTCACTGAACTAATTTGGTTTATGAGCTTTGTGATTTGCTATTGTGAAGTGAATGTCTTTCACTATTGAATAAAAATCATCTTAAATGCAGTATTTTGTGGTTTAAGGCTTTTTCAGTTTATTCAAAAATGAATTTATCTCCAGCCTTACTTTTCTGTATGTTGCTGAACATAAGTTAAAGTATTTTGGCACCAGAAAAATTTGGTATTCTAATTATACTGAAAGAGTACAAAAATAAAAGTTGTGTCACCAACACATCACATAGAATATAGCGCTTTTTTTTTTTTTTTTTTTTTTTTTTTTTTTTTTTTTTTTTTTTTTTTTTTTTTTTTTGCAGTGTTTGTTCTAAAGTTTCATAATACTGTAGAAAGCACAATGAACATGATTTGCCACTTACAGTTACACAATGAACTGCCTAATGAAGTAGTGTTTTCCATAAATAACATGTGCAATGTCCTCTAGAACTGAAAATTTGGCAATCTATCCAGGTAAGTACTTTTAGAATAGGCAATAATGTTGATTTAAATTGTATCTCTCCCTTCTGGCAAGCAGGTAGGAGCAGCAACAACTCGATGCAGTATTAATGTGCATGATCATAATCATAGATGAATCCTTCCTGAGCATTTGAAAATGCAGAACTTTTTTTTTCAGAAAAGTTCTGAATACATATACTTTTTGATTGACTTAGATTGAATGTCTAAAACCGTGTCCTGTTCAACATTTGTAACCCTGTAGTCTCCACTACCACTGCCTAATAACTTACAAAACATACTAACTAATATAAACTGAATTGTGAGACTGTTCCCTTTAAAAGTTCTTGGAGGAATTAATGCATCTAAAATGGATGTTGAGATGCTCCACACAACAAATAACTTTCCCTGTAGGGCAAGGGGCATAACTACAGTCATGGTGTTCCATGGGAAGGTTCCTAAAATGGGGCCCCCTGTTTCTCCTGCAACCCTGCCCCCATCCCATTCTGAACTCAACAAAACATCACCCTCACATTGTCTCTCTCAACACATTCTTGCAACATGTAAGGTGTCTTGCTTTCAGTTCTGGCAGTTAAGATTTTTCAAAATTTCAATTATGCTCATTCTGTAGTCAGTCAGTCCTTTGACCATATGCACTGTTCTTCTCCTATTCAGATAACCATTCCTTACTTGTGAGGGGAAGGCATCAGATATGACCAACCCTTTTGGCTCATATTTGGCAGGTGGTTTGGGTACAAACTAAAATAAAACACACAAGGATATTTTGTTTAATTCCCCCCCCCCCCCCCTTTTCCTCTGTTTTTGAGAAAACCACCCCTAAAGTTAATGACATGCAAAACTCAAAATTGACAGGATCATTAGCTAACTGAAAACTGAGCATTTTTCCATCATCATATGTGGGTCCCATAAACACATTTTGTTTCCTAGAAATTGAGGGGAAGAAACTGTTACTACTGCCATTGGTGTATCCATAAGGTAAATGCTGTCCAACAAAAGCACCACTGGTGTAGCAACAAAGACATCTGGCTGGGGAGGAGAGAATGTGGGTTCAATACTATAATGTATTTTGCATTCCCACCTCAATCATGTCGAAACTGGTAGAAATAGCAGGGCTAATAAGGCTATCAGAGCTAGGCAAACAAATTTCTCCTATGATTCAGATTCATAGAGAATTAAAACTTTAATCCTGGTTGCCTTACAATGGCTCCTTCACTCACTGTATTGCAGGTCCTCACTTTCCTTCGAACAACTAATCGGATGGTATTTGTTATATAAACATTCAAGAAAATAGACCCACAGCACCAAGAACATCTATTAAATTTGCAGCTACATTGTTTCTTCTGAAGATCTGACAGAAAACATACATAATTTATATTTAAAAATATTTCTTGTTTTGGAAAATAATTTTAATGCATAATGAGTAACATCACTTGAAAAACTGGCATTGAAATTTGATCATGAATTATGGTATGAATTGTTGTACATCCATGTGGTTATGCAATACCTGCTGCATTTCCAGAAGCCCATTGCAATTCTGAAACTGCCAACTTGTTCTGCATCTCATTGCAAGTGAGCACCACACAGTTGGCTGTTTGTGGTCCCTCATTATGAATTTGCAGCAGTATTACTCAGAATAGTTTTCATTCAAAAAGGCTTAAAATTTTAGTTATGTTCTAATAAAAGTGATTTGAGAATTTTATTTACTTGTTTGCATATTATTCCTTATTGATCACCTCATTAACACTCCTATCCCTACCAATTTTGGTACAGGAAAAATACAAACAAAAACAAAACTGCACAACAAATTTGAAAATGGAACACAGGTGCCATGCTCCCTAGCCAGAGTCTTGGTCTTTGTGCCAGCAGCATTTTTGTTGAACAGTATTTACCTTATGTGTATATAAGTGACATTTGTAACAGTTTCTTTCTTTAATTTCTATGAAATTATGTATTTGTGAACCCCATATACATATGATGATCAAAAATGCTCAGTTTTCAGTTATCAATAAACCTTGACAAGTTTGAGTTGATTACACATCATGATATTTAGGGGCAGTTTTCTTAAAAACAGAGGGGCACTGAGCTAAAATATCTTGGAGGCTTTCATTTTAGGTTGTACACAAGCAACCTGCCAAATAGCCAAATCAGCTTGTCATGTCTGAGGCCCTCCCCTTGTTACTGTAGACTGTAAGTCTTTGAGGAATTAACTGTTTTGAAAAATAAATCCTTATGGTCAATGAAATAAAGGATGATCTTGAAAAAAAATCATTTTGACTGTGGACCCTAAGTACCAAAAGCTATTTTTTAAATATTTTTTAGCTTAGAAAAAGAATACTCAGATATTCCAACAGCTGTATAGGTCATGTCAGATACATCATGATGACTGCACATATGACAGGGTAGCTCAATATCAGCTCCATTAAGTCTTATCACTGAATATGCAGTGATTATTTTCACATGTCCTATAAGAGTAAACAACAAACTTTGATGTGACACAGGTCCCAACAACACAGGGATCCCTGCTGCAGCCCATGTTGTTGCTTAGCATAAGTTTTAGATGAGGTGATTTGCAGACAACATGAATGTGTTCATCCTCAGTGAGCTAAATCTCAATAATCTCGCTAAAAAGAAAACTGTATGAGCCGAGAAGTACAAATGTTATTGTTTTTTCAATGCCACACCATTATGACCAGATAGAATGGTGATGTGTAAATAAAGAAATTGAAACTGCAAATAAAGAGATGCAAAATATTTGCAAGTGGTTTGAAAATGTAACATTTGTGAACATCAGCAATTTAGGGAAAAGATTTCACACAACACACGGTTCTCATCTAAATGTACTTGGAAAAAACGTAACAGTAACAAAAATTTTAGAACTAGTAAATAAAATCTCAAATGTGCAGTGTAATGATAGAAAAGTCATACCTCTCATGGGCAGGAAGTGTGTGTTACCTGGAAACTCAAATGTGAAATCTGCTGTCAGTGAAGCTACACCTCTCCAAGACAATGTGAAATTTTATTAATGTAAGTGAACACCCCAAATGTTAACAATTCACAGAAAGGCACAGCAGTTGTGGAACAAAAAACACCAGAAATAAGTGAAACAGCAGCGCCACCATCATTATCATCAGAAGCAGCAACAAGAACAGCAGCAGCAGTAGCAGAACCAACAACAACTGGAGCAGCAACACAGCAATGCTTAAGGAGGAGCCAAAGGAAAAATAAATCTGTGCCATTCAGTGATAATTTTTTATGGTTTCAAGCCAAGAAGAAAATAAAAATGTGAAAAACCAGCCTGCTAACTCACGGATAAGTCACAGCAACATCTTATTTTTTAACATTCAGTGTCTTGAAAGTAAAGTTGAAATTCTGGAGGAGTTATTGCCACAGAATAAGTATTCTTTCTTATGTCTATCTGAACATTGGCTTAAACCAGAACAAATACAATACTATGTACCAGAAGGTTATAAACATGGAAACAGTTTTTGCAGATCTCAGTACTGAATGGTGGTACTGTTATCTATGTTTCAAATGAAATAGATTGTAGAGCACTAGATCTTAGTTGGGCATGTAGAGAGAAACACTTTGAAATTACTGGGATCATATGTGATATAATGAAACTCATCATAGTATGTATCTACCATTCCCCTGACTCAGATGATAAAACTTTTTTATATAATTTAGACAGTATACCATGCTACATAACAAAGTGGAAACAATATGTAACTGTAATTGGGGGAGACTTTAATTCAAGCTTTGATGTAACATGCAACAAACCCAGTGTAAATAAGTTACTGCAGCACAACTTCCATCATGTAAATTCAGAACCAACAAGACTAAATGCATGCTTGGATAATGCTTTTGTCAACTGTACTCATGATATGTACTCCACCAAGGTAAAGGAATTTGTTCTCTCAGATCACTCCTTGTTAACAGTAGAGTTAAGACATTTTATAAAAGGGAATGAGAGCAAGGCTGCGCAAAAGTTAACAAAATCCAGTACCTCAATATCAACAAAACACAATCTCAGAAAACTAACACATCAGCTGAGCATAACTAACTGGGATAAATTATTTCAAAACTGTGATTCCAGTGCCTAAACAGTTTATGAAACATTCCACAATTACTTAATAGGTACTATAAAAGCCCGTCTTGTTCAGAAGAAATAACATAAAACAAGAAAGGGTAAATTGTGGTACACCAAAGAACTGGAGAATCTAAAAAATAAGCTACTGCTGTTGAAGTGCCTTGGCAAAGTAATAATTCCAATGAAATTAAGGATCTCAAAAAAACCACTAAGAAACTGTATAAGAAAGAGGTACAATTGGTGAAACAAAGATACAACATAAATCTCATAAAAAATAGTAAAAACCAATGCAAAACAGCCTGGTCAGTAATTTATACTGTTAAAGGTGAATTCAGAAACTTTGATAAGACAGTCCCAATACCAGCAGATACATTCAGCAAATATTTTGTAAGCTGTGCTGATGATATCAAAAAGTTGATCAGTAAACCCAAAGTAACATATATAGATTATCTTAAGAGTGCAAACCTAAATCATAATAGGGCCAGATCATCATTGAAACACTTTAAAGAGGTACGCCAACCTGAAGTTCTTAAAATAGTCAAAGAAATGAAAAATTCATACAGTACAGATATTTTTAATATGTCAAACAATCTATTGAAAGACATCATACATTACATTGCAACACCATTTACATATTCTATAAACCTGTGTCTCACAGAAGGGGTTTTTCCTGATCCTCTCAAACTATCCAAGGTGACTCCAGTCTTTGAGAAGGGTATCAAATCAAATCCTGCAAACTACAGACCAATTTCACTAATTCCAGTACTAGGACAAGTCTTTGAAGGCATAATATATCAGCAGATGTATGAGTACCTAGAACTAAATGATATGTTAAGTGCATCAAAGTTTGGTTACAGAAAAGGAAGGTCAGCTATACATGCCATAGAGCTCTTAGTCAGAGACATTTTAGCAGCATTTGAGGACCATGCTCACACACAGGTAACCTTACTTAATCTGTGCAAAGCCTTTCACTGTGTTGACCACTCACTTTTGCTCTCTAAACTTGAGTACTATGGAATATGTGATAAAAGTTTAAAACTCATCAAATCATACCTCAATAAAAGGAAACAGTTGGTGAGTTCAGGAAGTCATCTGTCAAACACACTCGAGGTTCAACATGGAGTGCCACAGGGATCTAAATTGGGACCACTTCTCTTCCTTGTACACATAAATGACTTACCAGGAAATATAGATGTAAAGGTGTATATGTATGCAGATGATACAACTTTTCTATCTATAAACCATGTATTTGATAACCTTGTAAGTGGTATGAAATTGGCAAAAGAAAATTCAACATCATGGTTTAATGCAAATGGTCTACTATTAAATGAGGAAAAGACCCAGAATATGTGGTTCAGTCTATCAAAGACTACAAAAATAGAAAAACAAAAGTCAAAGTTTTTAGGTATCACACTTGACAACATTCTAACATGGAACTCTCATGTTGATCACATAGTGTTTAGGTTGTCAAGAGACTGATGTGTTGTGTGACATTTGAATACATAAGTACAGCATACTTTGCCTTTTTTCAATCGGTTTTAAGGTACGGATTAACATTCTGGGGAAACAGCAGAAAAATTAATGAAATTATGGTGATCCAGAAGAAAGCAATCAGAGTAATGGCTAAGGTAGATAATAGGACACACTGTAAACCACTGTTAATTAAATACAGAATTTTAACAATTATTGATTTATATATTCTTGACAGCATTAACTACATACTTGCTGAACTACCTAGGCTAATTTAAGTGTAACAAATCAAAGGCATGACTACTATACAAGAACCTGTACTTCTCTGCTGTTGCCACAAAATAGATTAGTTAAAACTAACAATAGTCATAAGTATATGGCAATTAAAATATATAACAAATTGTCTAAAAATGCATCAATCAAGCCTGACAAATTATTTAAAGAAAATGTACATAACTTCTTGTTAACTAATCCATTCTATTCATTAGAAGAATTTTTAGAAATGCCCAATATCAACTTAAATATGTAAAAAATTATTTTGTAAAATTAATAGGTTAAGTGAACTGACAAGGTCTATTGCATTTAATAATGCTGAATGACCAATAAAGAACCTGAATCTGAATCTAAAATGAGGAAATGCATTAAGAGTATGGTGCAATGATAGTAATCAGAAAGTAAGCCATCAACAAACATCTCAGTTCTGTCAATCTCTGGCACACAAAACACAGGGCTAAAATTGACTGCACCATTCTGCGGAGGTGCAACATAAATTATCGAAGGTGTATATATGCAATGGATAAAGAGACCTTAGACCTAGCAGTTACATTCAGGGTAATTTGATTTTGCAAACTAGTCTTCCAAGCTGTTTATCTCAGCTTGTCTGAAGCAGTTTGTGCTGCAGAAGCTTGAATTTTATAAATTTTTCAGTTATAGGAAAACTGGACTACTATAAGTTATCTGGTCTCGTAAGAAGCTTCCATACAAAGTGCACTTATGTATTAGCTTGCATATGAGTAGACAATATTGAACCAGGTGAGTTTATCCCCTTGCTGTCTTGAAACACTTTTTCCATACATGTATCATAAGAAATAATGTTATTTTAAAATAATTTCTAACTGGTTCTAGATGGATTTCATGCATGAAGCTCTATTTTTCCAGAAAACTAATTTGCCTTTTAAATCATAGACATCTTGAAAAGTTTGGCTACTAAGGGAAGGAACTGTGATTTGAAATTGTTGCTTCTGCTTGTGTCAATGCAGTCCTTATCTTCAGTCCCAGTACACACCTATTTCTTCTTGGCATCATGTCTCCCTAGTGGCATTCAGTCTGTGTATATCGAGTAAAACTTAGATAGCAGTCCCTTGACTTATCGATAAGACTAATTCTTTCAGTTTTTCTCTCTGTTTTAATTTTTTCTTTTTCCTTCCTTTCATTAAGCAGGTCCCAGGAGATCCATGGGTATTGGGCCAGCTGCGACAGCCTATTTTTGCCAATTATATAGGAGCAGTTAAATGTGAAGTGCAAATCATGGTGCAACTTGACATTTATTTTACATACACAGATCATTTTCTAGGTGAAAGTCACATTAATCACTAGAAAAGTTTGGCTACCAATCGTGTATTAAACCCTGGAATATAACTTCAAGAGAATTTGATGAACAAATTGTGGAAATATACACTCTCTTTATTAAAGGAAAAACAGAATTTTTTTATTTGTTTGGCTATATTTGTAACAAGAACATAAATACATTATCTGTGTGCAATAGCAAAAGGGGCTACTACTTCACTTACTCTAGCAATTCTTTTAAGGAGTTTAAATATATTGCAGTTATGTATCTTTGAAAAAAGCTGCTACAAAGATTATTACTGGGTCCATTATTAAAATTATGCTGTTAACATTGTGCTACATAGGTATCACATTCGTCTATGGTAATGGAAGTATAATCATGATAATATTCAGTTCACTCATAATTTACATTTCAGAAGTGATTCACAATCAAAGATATAATGTACAAGGGAGAATCAGAAAGTAAAACACAATGTTTGTTTCTTCGTGGGTATTACTGCTGGAATGTTGAAGTTTCATTATAATAAAGTTTAAAGTTTGCACTACAGAGTGTATTTTGTTTTCATGTGTAGCTCTAGCAAGAGAAGCTTGAACTACGAAACAAATATAGTGCACATGTTACTGTCTTCAACTTGTGAAGTGCAGCGAAGTGTAATTCAATATTTGTGGTCCAAAGGGCATAAATCAAGTAAAATTCACAAGGACATGTGTGATGTGTATGAGGACAACTACATGGACCATAGCAATGTCTCCATGGGGTGTGCATTGTTCCGAGAGGGCCGTGTGGACCTTAGTGCACTAGTGCACGCTCTCTGCAGCCAGCAATAGCTACAACCCCGCATAATGTTGGAGCCATTGAGGCAGCAATTTTGAATATTTGCCATGTGCAACTGCAAACCTTATCACAGCAGTTCAGCATTTCCTATGGTACAGTGTACAATATTGTTCATGATACACTGAAATCTCTTAAGTTAGTGCACATAGGGTGCCTTAGAACCTGACAGACAACCACAAGGTCCAGCAAATGATGACTAACTGAGCTCACTTAATGCATTATGGTACAGAAGGTCATGACTTTGTGGAAGGAATTGTCACTGTTGATGAGTCACAGATGTGTCACTACACACCTGAAATCAAGCAATCCTCTATGCAGTGGAAATATGCTGATTCCCCAGTTAAAAAAATCAAAGTGACTCAATCTACTAGGAAAGTGCTTGTGACAGTATTCTGGGATATGCATGGTGTGTTATCAGTGGATTTTGGTGAACATGAGACCACTGTGAATGCTGCACCCTTTGGTTAATTTCCGTCACGCCCTTCATGACAAACGCCACAACATTAATGTTGACAGTGTCAAACTTCTTCATGACAATGCTTGTCACAAGGTTTCTGCACCTGTTAATGAGAAAATCACTAAATTTTGGTGGGAGCTGCTCCAGCATCCACCATACAGTCAAGACCTAGCACCATATTATTTTCATCTGTTTAGGCCCATGAAGAAATTCTTAGCCAGCCAACACTTTGCGACAGTTACAGAAGTGAAATCAGTAGTCCACAGATGGCTGCACTTCAACAAAATGGACTTCTATAGAGGGAGCATATTGAAATTGATACCACCATGGGAGAAATGTGTTGAGAATGTTGGTGACTAAGTAGAAAAGCTGATAAAAGATGTAAGTTCATTTGTTATGTTTTTGATTTGTTACCTATTAACCTTTTTGATGATAAAATAATTGTGTGTTACTTTCTGATCTCACCTTGTAGGCATTTGAGAAACTAGCTGGTTGTGTTAATACATAAAAAAAACACAGATAGAAGGTATCCCTTCATTATGAGTTCTACTTGTTGAACATAATACAAAATGGCTCTGTCCTTTCGTGCGATTTACCAGTAAAGTATGATGTATTCCATGATAAATTCAGATCATTATCTGAAAATAGCTTTCTGCATAAGATAATCAGAAAGGATACTCAACAACCACATAAAACACCATGGATTACTACAGGGATTAAAGTATTTTGTGAAACGAAAAGGGAAATGCTTCTTTTGGCAAGAATAAGTAGGGATCCCATAGTAGCTGCACACTACAAAAACCGCTCAAAATTACTAAGAGAAGTTATTAAAAAATCAAGGAACATGCACATTATATCAGAAATCAGTAATTCCAACAACAGACATAAGGCTATATGGAATGTAGTGAAACAAGAGACAGGACAACCAGCCTCAGAATAAGATGAAATCATTATTGACCTGACTGGAAGGGTTACAAATGATGAGTCACAGGTAATAAATGTATTTAATAATCATTTCTTAAATATAGTAGAGACAAACAGTTCAAGAGAAAAATCACAGCAGTATCTTGAAAAAGTAACTCTCATAAAATTCAATCATATGAATGTATCTCCAACTACTCCTTCTGAAATTAAGAAAAATATATATTCTCTCAAAAATAAAAGCTCATTTGTTTTGATAATGTTCCCAATAGAGTACTAAAGATTTGTTCCCATATAATAATGCTGATCTTATCCAGAATATATAATGCATCACTGACTGAAGGAATTTTTCCAGAGAGACTGAAATATGCTGTTGTTAATCCACTAATTAAGGAAGATGATAAGAAAGATATCAATAAATACCAACCTGTTTCACTGCTGCCATCATTTTCGAAAATTTTTCAGAATGTGATGTATTCTAGAATAGTTTCTCACCTCAGCAACAATAATACCCTCAGAAATCACAGTTCGGGTTTCACAAGGGCTGCTCATTGAGCACGCCGTTTACATTGTCAATAACCACATTTTACAAACATTAAATAATAAAATAGAACTGGTTGATGTTTTCTGTGACCTAGCTAAGCCATTTGATTGTTTGGATTACAGTTTTCTCCTAGATCAACTGAAGTTTTATGGGATTGATAGTATAGCCAACAAAGGGTAATGTGATACTTAACCAGAATAATGCTTAAAGTTGTACTTAGTAATTCAACAAATGTAGTCTTGGAACATAATTCTGACTGGAAATAAATCATGTATGAAGTTTTCCAAGGCTCAAACTTAGATCTGCTATTGCTCCTCATGTATGTAATGGACCTTCCATCCAATATATAACAAGGAGAATAAGTTTTTCGGCAGGTGACACTAGTATTGTAATCAATCCAAGCACACATAAAGAAACAGAAGAAATGGTAAACAAAGTCCTTATAAGTATTATTGACTGGTTTTCTGTGAATAGTCTCAACCTCAATTTTAAAAAGACACAACATAATCAGTTCTGCACATTTAACGGGTTACTACACAAATAATAAGTGTAATGCATGATGAGGAAATAATAAATAGGGTAGAAACATTAAAATTATTATGTGTCTATATTGATGAGAATCTAAATTGTAAAAAAACATCTTGGAACTCCTAAAACATCTTAGTTCAGCCACGTTGTACTTAGAATCAACACAAATCTTGGTGAGAGAGAAATCAGTGAGTTGATATATTTTGCATATTTTCATCCAGTAATGCCATATGGAATAACATTCTGGGGCAACTCATCTTTACGAAAGAAAGTTTTCATTGTGCAAAAAATGTGCTGTAAGAATAATATGTGGTGTTCACCCACTATCATCTTGTAGACATTTGTTTAAGGAGTTGGACATTCTGACCACTGCTTCACAGTATATTCATTCCATCATGAAGTTTGTTGTAAATAATCCACTACAGTTCAAAAGGGACAATTATGGAGATAATTACAATACCAGAAGGAAAAATGACATTCATTACTTCACATTGAGATTGTTTCTGGGACATAAAGGGGTGCACAACCCTGCAACAAAAATTTTTGATCACTTACCCAGTGCTATAAAATGTATGACAGACAGCAAAGTAAATTTGAAAACAAACTGTGAAAGTTTCTCCTTGACAACTCCTTCAGAAGAATTTCTATTACTGTAATATGTAAAAGGTGGTAGGTAGGAATTACTAACTCACATCTGTATATTGTTTTTCTTTTCAAAGAAAAAAACCTAGAAATGTTCAGAACGTAACCATACGTACAAAGTAATTCGTGATGTGACTGTAAAATGACTCATTCCACATCATTACAATCAATTGTGCAACATGGAACATGTAACTTACTAACTAACTAACTACTAATTGTACTTCATGGCTCAGTACTATGGCTGTTACTATTCTTAATTTATGGAGATGACCTTCTTCGACATCAGTCCCCCAAAAAAATTACCCTATTTGCTAGTGACACCAGCATATTGATCATTATATCCAGTCCAGAAACTTTGCAGTCAGCAGCAGAAAGTTCTATGAAAAGAATGTTAGAGATACCCACCATATAGCCAAACATCTATTCAGACAGAGTTAAAACATTATCCTCTAGAAAATCTAAGTTTGGCAAAATTTTTGGTTCTTTGAATTCATCAGAATCTGAAATGGAGCACACACGTAAATAACTTCACAAAGGAAACCTCATCCATGTGCTGCAGTCATACTATCCACAGTTCCACTCACTACTTAGATATGGAATAATTTTATGGGCTAATTCAACTCATAGCACTAATGTTTTATAATGCAGAAAATAGCTCTAAGAATAGTTTGTGCCTCAAATAAATGGAGTCCTGTATACTTCACTTTGCTGAGCTTGGAGTTCTGAATATTCTATGCTTATACATTTATGAAACTATGTTATTTACCAGAAGCTACCTGATGAAAACAGGCAAATCATTGCAGAACAAGGATGTACACAACTACTGTACAAGAGGGCAATCCAGTACCCATCAAGCATATTCCAGAATATATTTTGAGAGGAGCACAATTAACATTAGTGTCCTACTACACAATAAGCTACCAGAGGAAATAAAAATTGCTACATATCCAATATTTAAAATGAAACAAAAGGCATTTCTAATACAGCACCATTTTCAATCTGTACAAGAATTTCTGATTATGTAAAGTAAATTTGACTTACATAATTAATAATAAATTTATATTGTAAGAATAGGCACCTAATTTTAACTTAACTACTTATTTTTCTGATACTATTTATTTAGAGTTCCCTCAATCCATATGCAAACTGTTCACTGGATACAGAGCAAGTAAATTATTACAAATTATTGTTTAGTACATTAATAATAATTATCATTACTTATACACTTAACAATAATTTGTGATGATCGACTTGTTCTATATCTGTCCTCATGTGGATCTAAGGGAATTTAAATAAATGAAATACGTAGTGTCAGCAAAATAAGTAGGTTTATTAAAATTAAATACCTATTCTTACAATCTAAGTTTATCAGTAATTGTTTATGTCAGTATATCGAACTTACAATAGTTCAACATATATGCTACCATACATTGCTTCACTTAGGAATATAGAGAAATACATAAATTTTAGTTTATATTATGGTATAGGTAAAAGAAGAATAGTGAATCCACCATTTGGGTCACAAAAATATGTTTAAGCATACTAAAACAAAGATGAGGTGACTTACCGAACAAAAGCGCTGGCTGGTCGATAGACACACAAACAAACACAAACATACACACAAAATTCAAGCTTTCGCAACAAACTGTTGCCTCATCAGGAAAGAGGGAAGGAGAGGGGAAGACGAAAGGAAGTGGGTTTTAAAGGAGAGGGTAAGGAGTCATTCCAATCCCGGGAGCGGAAAGACTTACCTTAGGGGGAAAAAAGGACAGGTATACACTCGCACACACGCACATATCCATCCACACATACAGACACAAGCAGACATATTTACAGGTCTTTAAATATGTCTGCTTGTGTCTGTATGTGTGGATGGATATGTGCATGTGTGCGAGTGTATACCTGTCCTTTTTTCCCCCTAAGGTAAGTCTTTCCGCTCCCGGGATTGGAATGACTCCTTACCCTCTCCTTTAAAACCCACTTCCTTTCGTCTTCCCCTCTCCTTCCCTCTTTCCTGATGAGGCAACAGTTTGTTGCGAAAGCTTGAATTTTGTGTGTATGTTTGTGTTTGTTTGTGTGTCTATCGACCAGCCAGCGCTTTTGTTCGGTAAGTCACCTCATCTTTGTTTTTATATATAATTTTTCCCACGTGGAATGTTTCTTTCCATTATATTTAAGCATACTAAAATATACTTAAAATGATTAAGTGAATTTATGCAACATACATCATCTCCACAGGCAAAATGGCATTTTATGGCTAAATAGATATTTTCTTTTGAAGTTCACTTCTTACAATTGCAAACAACCTAATACTATGATGTAAATTAATGTCCTTCAGTTCAAATTTGCGAACTCCGTATACTGATTGTTTCAAGTTATGAAATAATTATACAGTAAATGTACACAAAATCATATGTCTCATTTTGCATCACATTCTGTGACTATCATCATTGTTAAATCACCTGTTACCAATTCAGGTGTGTAAGGATATCATCCATGTTGGCTAAAAAAATTCATTTACAAGATCCATGTAAAAGTAATTGTCTCTGTTTTTCTTTAAATTCAGCCATGTTTCCAATCAAATGTTTAAGTTTTGATGGGAGAGCATTACGAATTTTGCTGCCACTGTACGGAACTTTTTTTAGATCATAGTGAATATCAGTTTTCTTCAGGTGCTAATTTCTGATATGAACTGTTGGTTTTAAGTAACAAAGAGCACTAGGAAAAAATTCACAGAGAATTTATAGTAAAGGTTTGAGAATTTCCAAACAGAAATACACACAAGTGCCTAGGATGGACTGCGCAAATAATACTTCTGTGCATAGAACACTTTTTACGCTAGCTGTTGATTTCCCCAGAATGTTATACCATAAGCCATAGGTGGGTGAAAATAGCCAAAGTATGCTGTTTTTATTGTGTTCATGTCTGTAGTGTCAGGTATAATTTTTAAGTCAAACATGGCTGTGCTTAGTCTTTTGCACAGATCTTGTACCCAGTGGTTATAATTAAAGTACAGCTACTCACAGAGGTCGAGTGCCGGCTGAAATTATTTTATGGCTGTGAAACTTGTTAAAATAAAATAGTGGAAAATCCAAGATGGAATAATGCCAATATTATGTAAAGGGTAGCTTGTTACTCACCATACAACAGATTTTCTTCTTATTATTATTATTTTTTATTTATCTCTTGTTCCGGTGATCCATGTTGTGACACTATCACAGGATGGGGAACGTGTCAGTTTTACAAGCTTTTGGCCATAAATTATGGTAATACATAAAACAAAACAAAAACAGCAAACAGTAACTTAGGTCCCACTACAAAAAATACATTTTAGAGATAGATAAAGCCTACAAAATAATAAGTGTTACAGAGAAATAAATATTGCAAAATATATGTTTACAATAAAAATATTCAGTATTAAAAATACAAATTTGGTCATACATTTGCAATTTACAATTCAAGAAATGTAAAACAATGTAGTTCAGGAACTCTTCTATTGTATAAAATGATCCTTGCAAAAGGAACTGTCTTAAGGTTTTTTTAAACAAGAGATCGTCATCTACCAAACACTTAATTCTTGAAGAGAGTGCATTAAAAATCTTACAGTCACTGAAATGGACTCCTTTCTGCACCACACTTAGATTTGCCTGTTCACAGTGGATATCATGTTTCCTTCTAGTATTGTGACTGTGATATGCACTATTCAGCTTAAAGATGGATTTTTCTTTCCTTATGAAGCACATCAAAGAGAGTATATATTGCACAGAGGATGTAAGTATTTCAAGCTTCTTAAAAAGATTCTTGCATGTGGCTCTAGGATGGACTCCACACATGATCCTTATGGCTCTTTTTTGTACACACAGTATTGTTTTAGCCAGTGGCTGATTTCCCCAAAATATAATTCCAAATGCCGTAATTGCATGAAAGTAACCATAATATGCTGACTTCATGGTTTCCATATTTCTATAAGAAGAAACAATACGCAATGCATATGTTGCTGAACTTAGTCTTTTGCATAGATCCAGGATGTGTTTTGACCAATTCAGTTTGCTATCAATATGCAAGCCTAGGTATTTTCAGGAATCTACCCTGGTTATTGTCTGCTCACCTATTTTTACTACTATTTCCTCATCTTTTGATGTTGTGTGGAACTGAATCTAGTTTGTTTTACAGTAATTTAGAGAAAGACGATTAGTGCTAAAACAGTTCACCGTTTCATTTAAAACCTTATTTGCTGTTACCTCAAGTTTATCTATGGAATTATCAATAAGTAGTGTAGTGTCATCAGTGAAAATGGTGAATCTACAATATTCTGTCCAGAGAGGGAGATCATTTATAAATATAATAAAAAGTAGGGGGCCCAGAACTGAGCCCTGCAGCACTCCACATGTGATGGTACCCCATTCTGAAGATAATGGGACACCATCTTGACTATCTACTACAACTTTTTGTTTCCTGTTTGACAAATATGAGTCAAGCCATTTCCCTGCTGCACCACTTATACCGAGATGTGCAGCTTTTTGTAAAAGAATTTGGTGATTTCCACAGTCAAATGCTTTTGTTAGGTCACAAAATATGCCAATCACTTTCAGTTTTTTGTTGATAGATTCCAAGAGTTTGCCAGCAAATGCAAATATTGCATCTTCTGTTGACAAACCTTTCTGAAATCCAAACTGACTTTTGCTGAAGAAATTGTGTTCACTGAGATGCTTAACCATCCTGGCATGCATTAGTTTCTCTAAAACCTTTGAAAAGCTTGTCAGTAATGATATTGGCCTATAGTTAGCAGTATCCGTCTTATCCTCCTTCTTATACAGCGGTTTTACAACTGCATACTTAAGCCTCACAGGAACTATTCCTTGCTTAAGTGACGCATCAAAAATGTGGCAAAGGACTTTACTTACATGGCTGGAGCAGTATTTTAATAATTTGTTAGAAACGTTGTCAATTCCAGCAGAATTTTTACTTTTCAGGGATTTAATAACTCTTTCAATTTCTTGGACAGTGACTGTTTTTACCTTCATGTGTTGTACTGAACCAGGTACTCTAGCTTTCAAAAGATTGATGGCTTGCTTCATGGGCCCTTGTAAACCTATTTTTTCTGTTACTGTTAAAAAATTGTTGTTGAATGTGTCTGCAACTGTTTTTGGATCGCTAACAAGATTACCCTCACTTTTGTTTTGGATATTTTCACTACAAACTGCATTTTTCCCCATTTCCTTCTTTACAAATTTCCAGATAGTCTTTATTTTATTGCTCAAGTTGTCAATTTCTGCCTTCAAGCACATGTTCTTTGCTGCCTCAATGGTCTTATTCAGAACTTTATTGTTGATTTTATAGTGTGTAATCCTACTGTTATCATTTGAACTCCTGGCTGCAGCATATAGTTCTCTTCTTGTTTTACAAGAGATTTTGCTGCCTTTAGTAATCCACAGCTTGTTTCCAGATTTGAACAGGTTTTCTCTCACTGATTTTTTAGGAAATGCTTCTTCAAAAAGGCTTGTAACTTCATTGATAAATATATTAAATTTTGAATTAACATCAACTGTAGCATATACAGGAGACCAGTCCACAAGCTATAATTGCTGATTAAAGGTTTCAGTGGTGTGTCTGTTTATAATCCTAAATGTTTTCCAAATGAAATTTTCTTTTCTTTGTACATTCATTTGGTTTAGAGTGAGGAATTGCCCTTAATGATCAGAGAGACCATTTATGATATTTTTCATGGTTAAATTATTGCAAATATCCTTATCTACAAATACATTATCTATTAAAGTGCTAGAGCTAGCAGTTAGTTAGACTGACCACCACTGGTACTAAATTGTAACAGTACATTAAATGTTCAAAGTCTATTTTGTTTCTATTTTCTGTTAAAAAGTCTGCTACGGTCGCAGGTTCGAATCCTGCCTTGGGCATGGATGTGTGTGATGTCCTTAGGTTAGTTAGGTTGAAGTAGTTCTAAGTTCTAGGGGACTAATGACCACAGCAGTTGAGTACCATAGTGCTCAGAGCCATTTGAACCATTTTTTTGTTAAAAAGTCCACATTGAAGTCACCCATAACAATGATAGATTTAGTTTTCCCACATAGGTGGGACAGACGTGATTCAGTTTGTCTTATAAATACATTTAGATTTCCAGCAGGTGCCCTGTAAACAGCCAGAACAACAACAATTGCACCGTCTGCCGTTAACTCGATGCCACACACCTCAAAATGTTGTTCATCACAATATTTGCTTAAATCTAGGGATTTATACACTATATTATTTTTTATAAATATTGCAGAGATGTTGAGTTGCAGATGGGCACAACAAAAAGACTGTTAAACAAGTAAGCTTTCACCCAAAATTGGCTGCCAGCCAAAGCCAGTGGACAGAGAGAGAGAGAGAGAGAGAGAGAGAGAGAGAGAGAGAGAGAGAGAGAGAGAGAGAGAGAGAGAGTGTGTGTGTGTGTGTCTAATTGTTGAGAAGAGTGGGTTTTGGCTGAAAGCTTACTTGTTTAACCCTTTATTTGCAAAATGGTGAAAATAAAAACAAAAAAGTTTTTTTCAGTGCTTATATTTATTTATTATGCTTGAAGAAATACAATTCAGTTAGTTTTAGAAATTTTTGACAAAAATTATGAAAATTATGAAATGTTGCTTACAAGCAACATTGCCAGCAGTAGACCACATTTATACATATTATAGAAAAAAAGTGTTTGCATTTAACCTCAAGCAAAAGGTTTCCCGTACGTGAATAATTTAATTTATAAACACATTTATGCATTCCTGCTGTGTAATAGAACTGTTTCATTTTCCCTTCTAGTTCTTCTTGCAATGGAATTTTTGGAAACAGTTCCTCTTTGGAATGAAGCACAATACTAGATTGCATTTTGAACACATGAGTGTAGAAAATCCAGATGGACATTAACGACAATGACCTTTGGGACCGTATTCAGGCCAATGCTCCATATTATCAAATCGTACATCTTGTGTAACAGTCGGAGCTGTTGGCTTCCTCCTCTTCTTTTGTGGTGGTGTTATGTCTATTCAGCGCCTTCCTACTTTCCTTTTCCCTGAAAACATCAAACCATTAGCAATATCTGCCCTGAATGACTTCAGTGAGGTCTTCTTGTCCAGAGATTATCTTCGAAATACCAGCCAGGCATTTACAATATTCAGATCTAGCATAAATCCAAACACTCTCATGTACCAACACCTAGTTTTCATTGGTACTCTGTAGAGCTCTATCAGCATACCAGCAAGATCAACTCCTCCCATATGCTTGTTGTACTGATGTACAGTACTGGGACAGGGCACATCAATTCTTCTTTTTTCATTGCTATCCCATCATTTTACTGTTGAGAGTGGTTGGACATGACAAAATGAGCTTGCAAGTGTCACAATTTTATTGTTTTGAATATCCGCCATAAGCATATGTAATATACTAATGACACATGTCCCAACTATGGGCAATGTTGCTCACAGGCAACATTAAAGTTTTATACTATTTACGTAATTCAAAACAATATTAGATTGAAATATTTCTGCTGTAAACTCACCTCTGGGTGTTTCTTGAAGAAAATCTGCTAAGATTACTGCCAATTTATTGAAACCCACTCTTTCAGAACCAAAATAAGACACCCCTGTTGCTCACACGAGGAGATCTCTGTAACACCACTGCACAAACTGCCATCTTGTGTGGAAAACCTTGAATGATTACAACAACTGGCATTTGCAGTGTGTAAAGGAACATTGCCTGGAGGCAACAATGCCAGTAAAAGGCACTGGGAAGTGTTTGTTGTCCCATAAGGCCAATGTAAATTTGGTTTACCTTGAGAGCAACACTGCCAAATTAAGGGTTAACAGTCTTTTTGTAGTGCCTATCTGTGAGTGAAACTTGTTAGATATTATATTACGTTAATGCGGAACCAATTTATGCTGGAAAAAGAAATTAGTTCCAATTTTGGCAAACAAGAGCAAATTTGGCGTTGTGAATGCAAAAAATACCTATAGAAATGTGTACATATATAATGGATTAGGAATGGGATGTGGGCAGAAGAGGTCAAACAAGTGAGAAAGGCATAAAGTTGATTTTTTTATTAACTGCCACTTACACTGTTCAGTATGAGCACCAGAGACACAAACAAGATGCTGTACAGTGCCAGATTTGCCCCTACTGGCTAAAATTGCAACAAACTTTTTCCAATGTAAATTGGTTCTGTTTTAATGCATTACCATATTTATCAAGTTTTGCTGCCATATGATAATTACAGCCCACATTGGACCTCCATGAGTAGCTGCACTTTGATTATAACCACCCAGTATATGGTAGTGCTATTTCATTTTGTTGTCTATATGCAGATCCAAAACCTTGAAGACCTCAACCTTTAAAATCTTGTGCTCACACATATTTAGATTTATTTCATCATATTAACTGAAAGGCCATTAATTTTAAACTAGTTTACCACCTCTTCAAATGCTTTATTTACTACCTTACTTAATATATTCCCTGTCACACTATTAACTGATACAGTAGAGTCATCAGAAAACTTGGTGACTTTTCCATATTCTGTATGTAGGCACTCCGATGGCAATGGAGCCTTGGTCTCAAGATATATATATATATATATATATATATATATATATATATATATATATATATATATATATATAGCAGTAAATAAAATGTAAAAAAGCAGCTGTGCATTTCATAAAAATTTTTGAGGCTGCAGAACAGCATACACAAGAAATTTTCAAAACTGAAAATAATGAGATTGATTAACAGTTAATGATATGAGGAACACTGATTCAAAAACTAAAATTAATAATGTAGAGTTAAGTATACATAATGATAATTTTTCTGATCCTTATATAGTTAGCAATATATTTAATGATAACTTTATAGATGCTATTGAAAATGATACTTGCATGAAACAGGAGAGGCAGTTTAAATATGATAAGAAAGAGGAACGGGACTCTTGTAAGCTACCTACGGCAACCATCAAGGACGTAACACAGCTAATTGACAGCCTAAAAAATAAAAGATCAGCTGGATGAGATGAATTTTCTCCTTTTCTACTGAAAAAAATGCAAGGGTGACTTAGCCAGACCATTAGTCCATCTAATAAATTGTGTACTTGGAGAAGGTGTGTTTCCAAAGAAACTGAAACTAGCTATAGTTAAACCTTTATATAAAAAAAAGTGGACAGAAAACAACCACAGAACTACAGACCAGTTGCCTTAACCTCAGTGTTTGGTAAATTAATTGAAAAAATAATGCTAGAAATCTTAAATGAGCACTATAATACGAATAACTTAATAGGAGACTTCCAACACGGCTTTAGAAGTGGTCGGAGCACCATATCTGCAGCAGTACAGTTTGTACATTGTCTGATGGAGAAAATAAATGAGGGTTACGAAATGGCAGGAGTGTTTTTAGATCTTTCCAAAGCGTTTGACAGAGTCCACCATGGCGCTCTTTTAAGTAAACTTGCTTATAATCGTGTCAGTGGGAAACTGTTGCTTTTAATAGAATCTTACCTTAAAGATAGACAACAATGCACAGAAGTTGTATATGATAATGGAGAGGTAATCGAAAAAAGAAGATCAAAGATAAGAAATATAAATTTTGGTGTGGCACAAGGCTCTATCTTGGGCCCCTTCTTGTTTATTTACTGCGTGAATGATTTCCGAAAAGTATTAGACACCAGTCATCGTATTACTATGTATGCTGATGACACCTCTAGGGTTTGCTGGGCACGTAGTAATGATGACCTAAATTCAGTGGTACAGAATTTTGTTGAAAAAGCCCAAACACATTTTGAAAAAGAAAACCTGAGGGTCAATATTAACAAAACTAATTTAATTTATTTTAAGACAAGTAGTTCAAATAAAAATACCGTTGTAAATGAGGACATTCAGGAAAATACCTGTTCAGAATGTAAATTTCTGGGGATATATATAGATGACAGACTTTCGTGGAATCAGCAAATAGATCATGTCTGTGGTAAAATAACATCTAGTCTGTATTTACTAAGGAGATTAGTTCAATATTTAGATATAGAAGCAATAAAAATAGAGTAATTTGGGTTGGTGTATCCCCATCTACCTTATGGAATTGTATTGTGGGGTGGGTGTAGCCAATACAATATAAAAAGGGTATTTGTATTGCAGAAAAGAGTAATAAGAACTATGGCAAAAGTAAGACCCAGAACTTCATGTAAAAACCTGTTTATTAAGTTTAATATTATGACTATCTATGCACTATATATGTTTCAATCAACATTATTAGTGAAAAAAGACAAAAAAGTGACAAACAGGAATATGGAAATCCGCGATTACAATACAAGACAAAAATCAGACTTTCATATGGTGAGCAGACAATTGAATCTACCCCATTCATTAAGGGAGCAATATTTTATAATTCTCTGCCAAACAACCTGAAACAGCTTTCTGGTAGAATTTTTAAAAACGAGTTAAAAAAAATGGCTTATATTGAAGTGCCCATACAGTATGGTGCTGACATGATTTGACCTCAGGAATGCTATGTTAAATATACTTAAATAGCTTGTAGCATCTGTCTTTTCTCCCTTTTCATAAACTGATTGTGTAAGTCCGTGTTTTAGTCTGTCAAGACCTACTTCTTGCTCGAGTGACATATTAAAGATATGGCAGAGGACTTGACTTATTTCCCCACAAAAATATTTCAATAATTTGCTGAAAATGTTGTCAACTCCAGGAGAACTTTTGCTTTTTAAAGACAGAATAATCTTTGTCTGTTTCCTTCACTGTAGTTTTCTCAACATGTGTCTCATCTACACTTATGCCCATAAATTAAGGATAATTGCAGAATGTATTGGCACTAATAGCATAGGTACATAGGGAACACACATGACACAGATCTGTAAGTCCACGGTATTGGTGATAAGTTGAGAAAACCTTCCTGAAACACTTGCTAAAAAACATCACTCTTTCCTGCGCATGTACCCCGACATCAATATGAGATATGATCACCACCCACACATACACAGGCCGCACAACGGGTTGGCATACTCTGGATCAGGTGGTTCAGCAGCTGCTGGGGTATAGCCTCCCATTTTTTCACCAGTGCCTGTTGGAGCTCCTGAAGTATCATAGAGGTTTGAAGACGTGCAGCAATACGTTGAATGAGAGCATCCTAGATGTGCTCGGTGGAGTTTAGGTCTGGAGAACAGGCAAAGTACTCCTCCATGATGAGAGCTCAGTGGGGCAGTGTGTTATCATCCGTCAGGAGGAAGGTGGGACCCACTACACCCCTGAAAAGGTGGACATACTGGTGCAAATTGATGTCCCGATACAACTGACCTGTTGCAGTTCCTCTGTCAAAGATATGTGGGAGTGTACGTGCACCACACATAATCCCACCTCACACCATCAAACCATGACCTCCATACAGGTCCCTTTCAAGGACATTAAGGGGTTCATATTGGTTCCTGGTTCACGCCAGATGAAAACCCGGCAAGAATCACTTTTCAGACTATACCTGGACTCGTCTGTGAACATAACCTGGGACCACTGTTCCAATGACCATGTAATGTGTTCTTGACACCAGGCTTTATGGGCCCTCCTGTGACCATGGGTCAGTAGAATGCACCTTTCAGGTCTCCGGGCGAATAAACCATGTCTGTTCAGTCATCTGTAGACTGTGTGTCTGGAGACAACTGTTCCAGTGGCTGCAGTGGCTGAGCAAGGCTACCTGCAGTACTCCGTAGCCATCTGAGGGCACTGATGGTGAGATATCAGTCTTCTTGTGGTGTTGTACACTATGGACGTCCTGTACTGTAGCTCCTGGACACATTTCCTGTCTGCTGTTATCATTGCCATAATCTTGAGATCACACTTTTCGGCACATTGAGGGCCCGTGCTACGACCTGCTGTGTTTGACCAGCCTCCAGTCACCCTAGTATTCTACCCCTCATAACGTCATCAATATGTGTTCTTTGAGCCATTTTCAACACACAATCACCATTAGCATGTCTGAAAATGTCTGCACACTTACTCACTGCACCGTACTCTGACATGTACCAACACACCAACACATTACTGCCAGCGCCACCGTGCAATGACTGCAGATTAAATGCACCACATGGTCATACCCCGAGGTGATTTAAATTTGCAAACCGCCCACCAGACTGTTGTTTCACCATGAATCAGCATTATGCTTAATTTTTGAGCATGGGTGTGTTTTGTGGGTTATGGTGTTATGTAAGCTTGTGTAGTTTTAGTTACAGAACCCAAGCACCCTGCTGGATTTGTAACCACTCTTGAAAATATTTGGCACCATTTCAGGATCATCCACTATATGGCATCCATTTCTTAAACTAGTCATTTCTTTGGTAGCTGAACTACTTCCTGTCTCATTTTTTGACTTATTTCCATATGGGTTTCATTTTGTTATTAGATTTATCAATTTCCTCTTTTAAGCACACACTTTTGGATTTTTGTATCACCTTCGTTAATATCTTAGAGAACACTTTGTGTATGGTACTATGTATTACTATTTACTCATTTCAACCTGTCCAGTGTCAGTTGTAAAATTTGTGCTGTATGATAAAACCAGACAAACAAAATATCATATATCAACAATGTTCTCAAATAGTGAAGTAACATCAATTTGGATTGTTTCTGGGCCACTGAGACATTTATAACAATAGAACTAAAATGTCGCACTGAAATAAAAGTGAAATACATAAAATGATCAGGCTAAGTGCAGATGTGTAACTGTTTACATATTATATTATGTACTGTTCTATATTGAAAAAGTTGTTAAAATTCTTGAATAGTACTTTTGATTTGGGTATATCTGAAAATGAAATTTAAACCATTTGGAAGTAGTTATGAAGGGAAACAGAGAAATCTGGCAAGGAACATGATTATTTAATTATGAATGAAAGTAACAAACTGATAGCTGCCAACACACATAAAGCAAAAATGAATAATAAATTTGTTTTTAAAATAACAGAAATTTTTTACAGACATAAAGCAAAAAAGCACTCAGTTTAATTGTAGTGCTATTTCTTTTAGAGAAAACAATTCACTGTTTTAAAAGTAAAAACTGTAATGGGGTACATAACATTTCAAGCAAAATCTTTAAAAAAATGTGCTGCTTATATCACTGCTATACTGAGTTTATATGTGTAAATAATTACCTTTGTAAGGCATATTTACAGAAGTAATTATGTATACAATTGCTAGAAACCTCTACAAGACACTTGTATTAAAATGATGTATTACGTACTTTTCAATTGTTACGATATTCCAAAAAATTTTAGGAAAACGAAATGCATTCAGCAGTGTTTGAGTTCTTTTCTGTAATACATGGTGAGTGATCTAACAATCAGTACTGCAAATCCCTGTTTTTCATATCCAAAATATATTTGTGGCCAGTTTCATGTCCTGTCAGATGATTTCTCACTTTTCTTTTGTAATCAAGGCCTCTTCTCACAGATATTCTCTTCTATTTGGTCCAGATAGCTTGCATAGCCTTTGCCAGTTAATGTTTTACTCTTGAAAGGGATGTGACTAATGTATTTTGCATCCCAGCAAACACTAGTCTTAATCTTCTCTGGCATATGAAAGTGTTTCACCATTTTTGCTGTGTGGCTAGTAGCTTCCAACCACCTCTTTGATTACCATTTTATTTTTAAGGTAAATTGATGAACCAGACACTCATTAACAGTGACAAGTTCACACACAGAATCTATTTTATTATTTCTAAAGTGTGCCAAACACTGCTGAAAAATTAGTTTTCCTATTTGTATTTGGCAAATTTTAAATTTCAAATTTAAGAAAACATTCCTGCAGGAGAATCATACAAACATACCATTGTTTGACCAATGCAAAGCCTCATATATGGAGAACACAGTAATAAGCATTGCTGGTGTAGAGAAACAACTGAAAGATTTGAAAGCAAATAAGTCACCAGGTCCTAATGGAAGTCCAATTCGGCTTTACAAAGAACACTGTACAGCATTGGCTCCTTACTTAGCTTGAATTTATTGCAAATCTCTTGCCCAGTGTGAAGTCCCAAGCAACTGGAAACATGCACAGGTGACTCCTGTATATAAGAAGGGTAAAAGAACAGATCCACAATATTACAGACCAATATCTTTAACATTGCTTTGCTGCAGAGTCCTTGAACATATTCTCAGTTCAAATATAATAAATTTTCGTAAGACCAAGACGCTTATGTCCACAAATCAGCCAGGTTTTAGAAAGCATGACTCATAAAAACTCTCACATGAGATCCCGTGAACTGCAGATGAAGAGCAACAGGCAGATACCATATTCCTAGGTTTCCATAAGGCATTTGACATGGTGCCACACTTCCAACTGTTAACAAATGTACAAGTATACAGATTAGGTTCCCAGTTATGTGAGTGGCTTGAAGACTTCTTCAGTGACAGAATCCAGTATGTTGTCCTCGACTGTGAGAGTTCATCAGAGACAAGGGTATTGCCAGGAGTACCCAAGGGAAATGTATTAGGACCACTGTTATTTTCTATATACATAAATGATCTGGTAGAGAGGATAAACAGCAGTCTGCTGCTGTTTGTTGATAATGCTGTGGTGTATGGAAAGGTGTCATGGCTGAGTGACTGTAAGAGAATACCAGATGAGTTAGACAAAATTTCTAGTTGGTGTGATGAATGGCAGCTAGCTTTCCCATTCTATCCACAAAACTAGTAACTATGGAGATGATAAATAATACATAGTTTCTCTAATTTAAGAATCACTTCAGTGCATTTCATTGACTAAATCATTTAACCCTTTTAAATATTTTACAAATTACCAATAAGCATTGAAAGCAACAGTACATGGACTGAACAAATCGAGTTTTACAGAAGAGGGATGTTCATACAAATAATTACTAAGATGGATTATACCACTTGTGGAAGCTGGACTTTGAAGTTCAATACCAAGCCTTCTTCCCCAGGTGGTGCTGGTGAAGGTATTTTTGTATCTACTCTTCCCTGTCTTCTTTTATTCTCTTCTTAAATTATACCATAAATTTATAATTTCCTATTTCCAAATTCATGTATTTTTCTTTAAAAAATAAGTTAATTGCTGTAAGTAAATACTGTAAAAAATAACAGCAAAGTGCAGAAAACTCCACGCAGCCCACCAGCACGGGGTGCTGCATGGACAACAGTGCCCATGGCTTCAAGTGCATAGCACAATTTTGCTGCACGATGGTGCCCATAGGTCTGTGTGGAGCACTACAGCTTGCATAAAGTAATAAGATGGCAGGCCCAAGTAGTCATGATGCGGCTTGAAAAAAAATGTATGTGTTCTAAGAATTGCATGTCACATTGGAAGAAGATGCACTTGTCTTTGTTACATCTCAAATTTGTCACTTGCAGAATTTTAAAGGCAGGTTCCAAGTTATGTAAGAGTCCTTCCAGGATTTTTCCTGAGACGGTTATGTTCTCCAGATAGTTCATAGCATTTAGAACTTTTTGAATTAATTGTTCTAAATACTGCTGGAATAAACTTGGTACACTGGCTATTTTGAATGGTAACCTTTTGTAATAGTATAGAGCAAAAGGAGTGTTTATTGCCATAAATCTCTGTGTGTCATTGTCCAAAAGAATTTGTAAATAAGCCTCTTGGAGGTCCAATTTGACAAAGTACACACCAACAGCCAATTTTGACATAAGCTCTTCTGGCTTGTGAATTGGATAAGAATCAGTAATAGATTGTGCATTAACTGTCACTTTGAAATCTTTGTAGATTTATAATGAGCTTTCTGTACAATCATGACTGACATTACCCATTAGCTACTGGTTATGGCTTCTCTTCTGTAACCACATTCAGTTCAAGATGGTTGAGTTCCTGTTTTACTTTATCTTTTAATGGAAAGGGAATGTTGCATGCTTTGCAGAATTTTGGCACTGCATTCAGCTTCAGTGTAATCTGTGCCTCGTAATTTTTGATACTACTTGTTGCATCTGAAAAAAATATCACATGTTTGCAACAGCTGTTTTAACTTCCCATTCAAAATAGTCAGTCTGAATCTGATTCACTCCTTCATGAACTGTGAAGCCTTAACTATTGAAGGGATCCATTCCCACCAAATATATTGCTGTATCTGAAATGGCAATTACAGATGTGCCCTATTTCATAAACTGCTTATACACAACATCCAAGAAAACTGATCTTTTACCAGAATCTGCTGCTTACTGCGACTAAACAGTTACTAACAGTAACTCTGCAATCCTTTTAACTTGAGCAATCCCAATTCCCAGTGTGCATGTACAGTAATGTTTGAAATTAATGATCTTGTATAAATTTGAAATTTTAGGAGCACTTTGGTAACTTGAATAGTTACAGATAAAGCCTTGTCATTCACAGAAAAGATTGCATTCATGGTATGTTTTGTCTGTGATAAGACTGTTAATTTCTACATGTTCATTGTGAACATCACTTCAGTTTTCATTTACTATGTCTGAGTGTCTGATTGTTGTGCCTTTTGTTCTTGCTCGGTGTGCACCTCTGCCTTATTTTCAGTCTGTTTACTGTAATTGCAGTGTGTGTTGTGAGAGAAACTGTTTTGTCACATGTCATTTATGTGACAGCATGCACAAGTTTTAATTTAATATTACTGAACTTGTTTACTAACTGTTTCAGTTGGGTAGTTTGTATGTCCTGTGTTTTACAGGTATGGCCACACTGATAGTACAGCTTTTAACATGTTGAGAACACATCCACGTCCTCAAAATGTATCGCCTCAGATGATACTTACATCTGTTCCTGTGCCAAAATTAATGATGAATAGTCTTGTAAAAATGGATTAGTTAAGTAAGCAGTTCTTTTTTTAATTTATTGTCTGATGTGTGAGTGATAAGCATTTATTGAATTAGAGAATGTGCATAAGAATTTTGCAGTTGTCTTTTTTGCACTGAAATTTACACTCTCTTGCTAGATCCTGTAACTGTGCAATCCACCCTTTATAGCCTTATTTGGTTTCTTGAAACGTGGAAAAAATCAATGCCTGGTTGCAGCAGCATGGAGTTGTGGCCAATGGTGTTTTTCTATTGTCAGCTGTAGCTGGGACAGCTGCACTGTAAACTGTGGCAGTTATGATGAGGGACTCCTCGGTAGTGAGTTGGGACATCAGTTCTGCCGTGTTCACATTGGCCAGTGAATGCAAGGTGTGGTGGTAATGGTGCAAATTCGTGCTGGCCCCAGATCTCCTGTCTTCATACTGTGTGAAGACAACCAGGTTTTTGTCAATGAGAATTCTTGAGGAGAAAGTCAGAGAGATTGAGCTGCAACGTGAAAGGGGTAGAAGATGATTGGTTGGGTGCAGGGCTAGATGGCAGCTGCAGTGACCATTCTATGATGGTACAAGCTGGCCTCAATCTATTACCAAATACTATCGATCGTTTGCCCATAGTCATGATGTTGAATGTGTTCATGCTGTGAGGAATTACCTTATGAGGGCCTGTATATGGCAGTTGTAGGGCTAGTCTTACAGCATCAAAGTGTAGCATCACATGTTAGCAGGTGGACAGGTCCTTATGGATGAAGACCTGTGGTGTTGCATGGTGTGATTTGGGGTGGAGTATATGCAGATTCTGTATGTGGCACATGACGCAGGTGATGAGATCTGGCAGGTCACAATTAGTAGGGGATATAGCCTGTATGATGAAATCGGCAGGAAGAAATAATGTCTAGCCATACGGGATCTTGGCTAAAGATGCATCAAGGTCTTCCTTATGGGCAGTGTGGACGCCGAGCAATACCCACAGAAGGGCTTCTGTTCACGGTTCAGGATGGCACATTAGTGCCGCTTTGAATGTGCAGAGCCATCTTTCAGTGAGACCTTTTGACTGCGGGTGACATGTGGTGGAATGGAAGTGATGGCAGCTGCAGAGATGACACAGTGAATTGAATGGAGAGGACTCAAATTGCCTGCCCTATAAGCGACACAGGGCAGCCAAAACATGCAATCCATGTGTTGATGGAAACTTTGGCAACAGTCTCGGTAGATATGTCAGCAGTAGATGTGGCCTCGACCCATCACATAACTCTATCAGTCAGTGATATAACGTAATGCTGTCCATCTGAGACTGGAAGTGGGCATGTTATGTCCATGTGCACATGTTGGAACCTCTCCCCAGGGATCAATGATTTGCCAAGGGAAGGGCTGAGCACGGCAGCCTGTTATGCTCTGTTGGTGTGGGATGCATGCTCTGGTCCATGTGGCACAGTCTTTCCACATGTGGGGCCACACAAAACATTCTGTTGCAAAATGTATAGAGGGCCATACCCTGGAGTGTTTGAGATTGTGGATGGGATTGAAGATTTGTTTACAAAAAGGTTTCTGGATGACTGATTGGACTCAGTCATGGGACATGTTGCACTGAAGTGGTTTGGTGAATACAGGAAAGATATGTTGATTAAGTCTGAGGCCTGTGTTGAGGTCACAAAGGAAGTTCTGTACATCCTGATTCAAGTCTTACACCTTGGCAATCTGGTCGTAATCGATCTGGGTGGAGGAAGAGGTGATGTGCGACAAACAGTCCGTGACAATGTTGTCAGCACCTTTGATGTAGTGCATGTCGGTCATGAACTGTGAAATGAAGTTGAGGCATCGAAAATGCCTGGGGGAGAGGTTCTCAGATAGGTTGCATAACACATCACCAGGGGATGGTGATCTGTGCAAACAGTAAGAGGTCTGCCCTCTGTCTCTTCTCGAAAGTAGCAGATGGCCTCGTAGATGGCGAGTAGCTCACAGTCAAAGGTTCACCACTTATGCTCCATATCTGAAAGTTTATGAGAAGAAAACTGCAGCACCTGGGGAATGACAGCTACCTCCTGTTGTAACACAGCACTGGTATTGAGGTCACTCACATCCACTGTTATAATAAGGTGGGTGTTGGAAGACAGATTAGTCAGTGTAGTCATGTGCAGTAAGTCATCCTTGATTTTATCAAAGGCAGATTGCATAGCATGTGTCCATTTGAGGTGGCATTTTCCCACAATATTCTTCCCATGCATTTGAGCAAAGTCCTGTAAGTTAGCGACTGGATAACTGTCTGTAATAGTTTGGTTGCTGAACCATCAATAGTACCAACACAGTCCCCACGATTTGTCTTTTTTTTAAATGAGCTCCATAGGAAACGCCCAGGGCTGTCCATTAGTTTGTTCACGGCATCCTTTGTTGTTCTGAGTTTGTGGGGATGGAGGTGTCAAGCTCTACGCTGGACAGGTGGACCGGATGTAGTGTTTATATGATGAACAGTAGCATTATGACACAAACTGCATATGGCCTGATAGTAGGCTGCACATCTGTGGCTGGAAATATGCCGTGTTGTGAAGCAGGGCCAATGGGCAAAACAGTGGGTACACCATCAGAATCACGCACTGAAGTTGGATACAGCACTTCATAAACCCGCTCTGATTCCTTACAGACAGGCTCTGGAAGTATGCTGTCGTCCTCTGAAGAGGCAGACGTGACATGGCTGTTGCAAACGTTGAAGGACAGCAAGGGGGTTGTGTTTGGCAGCAAGAAATAACACTGCACTGTCAGCAATGCGCTGCTGAAAATCCATGTTTTAGCATCTCTTGATGTGATTTGGGGTGCATAGCAAAGAATAGTTGGACATCAGAGAGCAAAGTTTGCTGAAGAGCGCTGAGCACTTGAGGAGGAGGTCCAGTTATTTATCTCTGTGTGATGAAGAGGTGGGAGGTAGACAGGAATGTTCGGGGAGAACTTTGCTGGTAACTCCAATATTGGCTGCTGATCATCACAGTATAATAACAAACCACAGACGTGGTCAGGAAGCAGGTGATAGTGATGCAAGAAGTCTGATTCCAGGACCAGATCAACCATCTCGGTGATGAAGAAGATCCAGTGCATGTTGCTCTCTGCCCTCAAGTCTGAAGTGATTGATGCAGTGCTGGCAACCATGATGACAGTGTCATTCACAGCACATAATTGGAGCAATGATGGTGAGATAGTAATCGGAGCTCAAGCTGGTGGTAGGGTGCTGACATCAGCGACCGTGTCGACGAGGAAGTAGGTTTGCGTTAGATAATCATAAACAAATAAGTGTGAGCCTTCGGAAGGGCGATGTGAGGTGGCATAACTGTGCAGGTCCAGTTGATTAAGATGTCTTGCGGTTGTAGAGTGGCCTGGTGCACCTACAGCAGGCTGCTGTGCTCGTTTGGGTAAGCACAAGGCACTCCGCAGTTGCTAGCCTCCAATACAAATCTGATATGGAGCCAACAGTACCGCTCGGCCATCGAAGGGCGGAGGCAAACAATGTTGTTCTCTGAAGTCATTTCTGTTTGTTAACAGTGCTTGGGGGGTGGAGGGGGGGGGGGCAGCGGGCTGCGGAGGTGATTGTATTTTCTGTATCGTTCAGCGATTGTTATCCGTCGGCGCTGTTGAGGTCATGCTGTGTGGCAGTGGGAGGGGATGGGCCCAGATTGGGGGGCATGACATGGCTGCATGGATCAGAGGCAGTGATGGTGGCTGCCAGTGTGTGGGGGAGCTCAGGCCGGCTCAGCAGTGGATGGTTAGCCTCAGTCACCTTGTAGCCAAGTGGCCTTGCTGATATCAGAGTAGCTGTTGACAAGGGTCCGACTGTGCACCAGGGTGTCAATTTGGTCCAGGAGGTGAAGTCAGGAGTCAACAGCATTGTGCTCTCAATGTGTGTGGAAACTTTAAATGGCCACAGTGTCCAGAGCGTGTGGTCAGGCATTAGCGTTGGATCAGTCAGCAACCGTAGCCATCGCCAGGGTGAGGTTGGTGGGTTGTCTCCAAGGGTTGCTTTGTGCATAACTAAGTGTAGTTTCTGTTTCATGGAGTGTGAGAGGCGCTGGAGCAGCAAAGCCTTAGTTGTCTCATACTTGTTGTGAGTGGGTGCTGCCAGGAATAGGTCACTGATTGTGTCCACATCGTTGCCGAGGTGGCTGAGTAAGGTCAAAAACCTTGCTACTTCATTGATGATCCCATGAACAGACATCAAGCACTTGCATAGAGTGAACCACATTGCTGAAGGGTTGGTGCAGAAGGGGGGCAGTTGAAATCAAGGCCAGGTGGTGTGGAGACTGTCCATGGGTTGTACATGTGGGACTGGTGAGAGCATGGCATTGACAAACACAGCTGGCATGGGAGCAACAGAGAATGTAGTATGTGCTTGCTGCATCTCTTAGAAGTACCCATCTGGTGGCAACGCAGAGCATGCGATGCGGATGGCTCAAATGACACATCATAAGGAGCGTAGACCTTGGACAAGGTACCGTGCTGATGAGGCAGTCGTGGAAGCATGGTGTTGTGTGGCTCAGAAGCCGACGTGGCATTTATGGGATGTATAATGCTCGATTGATTGAATGGAAGTGTCCTGTCTCCATGAGCAGCAGGCGAGAGATCAAAAGCACGCGCTGTGGCTAGGCTGATGCAATGTAGATGAAAACTGAAGCGGTGAATGCTGAAAAAGTTCAGGCCGGCAGAGCATGTATGCAGAATGCACCTGAGAATTGTGTGACAAGAGGTGTTCCACAGTGGTTAGGTTAAACACAGTATGCGGCACAGGAGGCATGGCTGGAACAAGCATAACATCACTTTTCAGTGCACTGTGATCTTTTTTGAGCAGAACGAACGTTGCAGAAATGGTTGTACCATGAGACTCAGACACCATGGAGGGATTGGCCATCATAATTTTCTGTCCGTTCATCAAAGTGGTAGATGATATACTGGCAGGATTATTTGACAGAGTCCATTGTTGAGACATTATAAAGGCGCCATTAGGAGCGTCTGTATAGCATTGTGGCTGTAGAATATCACTCAACAAGTCACTGGAAAGATTTGGAAGTCCACAGGTATGTGCAGGAGCTGGAACACAGGAAGAACTAGGAGCACACAAGGTAACAGTTGCAGGATAAACAGGATACCATTGTTTGTTACTCCATTCAACATTATTTGCATCTAATTCACTGCACTGAAGTTCCTCTAGTCCAGATCGAATTTTACTTTGTAAATTGTCACATGGAATGTTCACATCAAATCGTGGCACTGTCTGCAAAATATCCTCAGCACCATCATTGATGTGGTGAGGCAATACAGTGAACAATGGCAGCATTGTTGAGTACCCAAGAGGCGTGGCAGATTTGCACAAAATCATGACACAATGCACCAGATGGTGTCACCACTGTAGGAAATGAGGTACCAGTGGTAGTACATACATAATAAACAGTACATGGAGTGCGGTAGACAAATCCCTACTTTATTTGCTAAACAGAATTACACTGTGGTCTACACTTGTCAGATACACTGTGGTCTACACTCATCAGAGGTTCGACTCATACTAAAGTGTCACAGATATTATTGTTCACTCTACTGCACAGGGCAATGATGTTTGTTTTGTCAGTCAGAGGTGACATATAATCACCATGCTGCCACACATCCAATGTCTGATAAATGATGTGTGAGAAAATGTTGCTCCAAATGTTGTACGTAACTCTGCCAGGCCTCAAGTTTCTGGTCTGTGGCCACATTCCTTGCTCTCTTCAAGTTTGTCCATGCATGCCACCATCAGCTGCAGTAGGTGGATGATGGTACAGAAAGTGCTGATTTGATGATGTCTGAAAAATACAACTCAGAATAGTTGACAAAATCCTCTAACGTCTTCCTGAAAATGAAATGAATAAGCAGTCCTAGACTCTAACAAACACAAAATCACAAAAAATCTGCCATACAGTAAACAATAAAGTGCTATCACAAAAATAAAAGACAAACATGTACTCATAATAAGAAATTGAAAATGAGAATGCCTACTTATGTTCTTAAATTTTGGGACTTTTCCAGTCTCCAGCTAAAATTTATACCCTTGGTTGGGATACAATCCACAATGGTGTACTTACTGAAGAATACATAGTGCACACAATTGATGTCTTCATCCTTGGTATCAATCTGCAAATTGAGAGAGAAGTTAAGATAGCTTCTCCCACCTCATACCATGAAGCAGTCCGCTTGCCATTAATATGTGAGAAAGCCAGATGCTTCATTGCTGCCCCAGTGCATAACAATGAGCAGCAGTGCATGTTTACAAACTAATCAGAATATTGTCTATGCAAACACACTGGTCATATGGCTGATACCTATCTAGGACCTTACTGTCCTAGTTGCCAAGAGTTCAGACATTTAGGAATGCAATGTCCACAGACCCAAAGTAGATTATTCTGTGGCCATGGGAAATGCTCTTTTAATCAGGGAAACCCACAGGACGGTTGGCACAGCCACCCAATCCCAACCTCAGAAAAGTTAGCTAACCCCATGAAATAGTGAGGTTTATACAAGGTGGCGAACCTGTTGTTAGAAGAGAGAATTATAGTGGATATGAGTGCACAAATACATCTAGTGTTTCTTTCTACTGGTGAGAAGCAGCCATTGAAACTATCCCAATGTCATGTCAGTGGTTTGAGTCCTGAAGTTATAAATCCTGCAAGTGTGTGTTAAGTTAATCTGAAAATTGACAACACCACCCTAAGGTCTGATTTTGACATTATACTTGTGAATGATTTCCTACATCAATAACAGGGCAAGGGACCCATTCTCCATAATTCTGACACACCATGTATCCTTGTGTGGAAAGCAACCACCCCTGTGATAATATCTGGCAGCACCAGAAGAGTTCTCTGATTGGATTTCAAAATTGGGGAACCTAAGGGGAATGTGCTTTTAAATGACCAGGTCACTCAAAATAATGTCCTTGACCAAATGCAAGTACATGTGAAAGGAAGCCTACACAGAGTAGAACCCATAGGAGAGAAAGTCCAAATTCCTGTTTTTGTGGATAATTTTGGAAAGCTGGCTATAGAGATACCCAGAGGAACCATATTGGCTGGTATATAAGGGATGGCTGAAAGTAGGAATTCATTTCTGAAAAGAAAGTTAAGAGAAAGTGAAAACCGTTACCAGTCTGAGAAGTATATAAAACATACCACTCATGAAGCAGGAATTGCAGAATAAGTTGTCCATTTTATCAGACTCTGAGCAGAACTTATTGTACCCAGTTTTTGAGCATTCATGGCTATTCAAAATGAGGCAATATTTGCTGGCTACTGACCTTGTGTGCCATGAGATTCCTACTGGAAATGCAAGGCCAATTGCCCAAAAACAGTGTAGAATCCTGTACTGATTACAGTTTGTTGTGGAAGAGAAATACAGCAACAGCTTGACGTCAGAATTATTAAATCATCAGTGAGTCCCTGGTCAAGTCTGATTGTCACTGTCCCAGAAAAGTCAATTAACAGTGAGAAAACCTACCACCTATGTGTGGACATGAGAGCTGTAAACAAAGTCACCACTCCTGACATATATCCCTTGCCACGTATTGGTGATACATTGGATACATTAGGAAAGTGCAAGTTTTTTACTACTCTTGATATGCTGTCAGGCTATCATCTCATCCCTATAACTTCAGAGAGCCATCCTGAAACAGCTCTTGTTGTACCCAGACAAAAGGATTTAGCTGTTGACTGGGTAGGGAGAATTCCTATGGAAGGCTCATGCCTTCAATAGTAAAATAATTGTGGGGCAGGATGTGGTTGATTAGAAGGATTGGGAAAGAGGTTGGGGAAGTCAGTGTTCCATGGTTCTAAGGCCATTGGCATGGCAGATGTTGGTGTATAAGGATGTTGCAGCCACAATGACCTACAAGTAGTAATGGGACAGGAACTCAGGGAGTTGGTGAAGGAAGTGAGCAATGTTTTAGAAGTAGTATGAGAGGTTATGGTCTATAGTTTGGAGGCATTGGTCAACAAAGGCACAGGTTTGCTGGTTATAGGAGAGATATGGATTCAGGTGTCAGGTTTTTGGATGGACATAAGGCCTTCAGGAGGTGATTAAGTTCATGTTGGACTCCTGGGATGGGATCAAAGTTGTAAGGTTTGTATGCACAGGTGTGAGAGAATTAGCAGATAACCTCAGCCACATAGTCACTATGATAAATAATGAGTGTAGTAGAGCCTTTGTCTGCAGGAAGGATGATAATGTCGAGGTCGTTGTTTAGATTACGGACAGTAGTGTGTTCCATAGTAGTGATGTTAAACTCACCAGGGAGGTATTTAGGAAATATAGGTGAGGCCAGGTTATAACTGAAGAATTCCTAAAAATTTTCCAGAGGATGACTGTATGGAAGGGGAGGAGGATTGCAGTTGGAGGGAGGTTAGAACTATTTTAAACAAGGTTCTATAAGGGGTTTTGGTTGGCTGTTGTCAGTGTGGTGTGTGATGAAAAAATGCTTCCACTGCAATTGGGTACTCACACTCCACCATCCTATGCCAACTTATTTAAGTGCCTTCTGTAGAATCCTTCCTATCCAATCAACATCTAAACCTCTTGTGTTGTTCTGATTCATTGATGACATTTCCATAGTTTCATGGCTCATGCCAATGACAACTTTTGCTCTTTCCTACATCTACATCTATAGATGTATAAGGATGTTGCAGCCACAATGACCAACAAGTAGTAATGGGACAGGAACTCAGAGAGTTGGTGAAGGAAGTGAGAAATGTTTTAGAAGTAGGATGAGAGGTTATGGTCTAAGCCACCCAATGGTGTGTGGCGGAGGGCACTTTACGTGCCATGGTCATTACCTCCCTTTTCTGTTCCAGTCGCATATGGTTCGCGGGAAGAATGACTGTCTGAAAGCCTCATACGCGCTCAAATCTCTCTAATTTTACATTCGTGATCTCCTCGGGAGGTATAAGTAGGGGGAAGCAATATATTCGATACCTCATCCAGAAATGCACCCTCTCGAAACCTGGTGAGCAAGCTACACCGCGATGCAGAGCGCCTTTCTTGCAGAGTCTGCCACTTGAGTTTGCTAAACATCTCCGTAACGCTATCACGGTTACCAAATAACCCTGTGACAAAACGCGCCGCTCTTCTTTTGATCTTCTCTATCTCCTCCATCAACCCGATTTGGTACGGATCCCACACTGATGAGCAATACTCAAGTATAGGTCAAACGAGTGTTCTGTAAGCCACCTCCTTTGTTGATGGACTACATTTTCTAAGGACTCTCCCAATGAATCTCAACCTCGCACCCGCCTTACCAACAATTAATTTTATATGATCATTCCACTTCAAATCGTTCCACACGCATACTCCCAGATATTTTACAGAAGTAACTGCTACCAGTGTTTTTCCGATATCATATAATCATACAATAAAGGATCCTTCTTTCTATGTATTAGCAATACATTACATTTGTCTATGTTAAGGGTCAGTTGCCACTCCCTGCACCAAGTGCCTATCCGCTGCAGATCTTCCTGCATTTCGCTACAATTTTCTAATGCTGCAACTTCTCTGTATACTACAGCATCATCCGCGGAAAGCCGCATGGAACTTCCGACATTATCTACGAACTTCCGACACTATCTACTAGGTCATTTATATATATTGTGAAAAGCAATGGTCCCATAACACTCCCTGTGGCACGCTAGTGGTTACTCTAACGTCTGTAGACGTCTCCCCATTGATAACAACATGCTGTGTTCTGTTTGCTAAAAACTCTTCAATCCAGCCACAACCTCTTCACCTATTCCCAAATCTGCTGCACCTGGTCCTTCTCAGTCCATCTGGCCACCTTCCTACATGTTGATCTCCATCTCTCAGATGGATCCATAAACGTGTCTGTCAATATCAAGTGCACCAACCACCAGCAGTACCTCCACTTTGACAGCTGTCACCCATTCCATGTCTCTTCCTTACGGCCTCACCATCTGTGAATGCCATGTCGGTAGTGGAAAGCAGGAGTTGTCAAAATATACTGACAACCTTACCAGAGTCTTTACTGACAGACGATATCCTATGTAGCTCATTCATAAACAAATCTCCCATGTCATCTGCTCCACTGACATCAGTAATCTTGTTAATCAGCCACTGACTAGCACACTGCCGATCATCCAGTACCACCCTTGCCTTGAAAAGCTCAACCGCATCCTCCATGAGGGCTTTGACTATCTCTCATAATGCCCTGAGATGAGGGATATCCTACCCAAAATCCTACCAACATCCGCCAAAGTAGTGGCCTGCTGTGTACCCAACCTACAGAATATCCTTGACCATCCCTGTTCCAATCCTGCTCCTTTTAGTCACCCAGGTGCAAGACCTCTCCCATACACCCACATAACACCGACTGCCACAGTCCTGCCACAAGCATTTCCTACCTAGTTAAAGGCAGGACAATGTGTGAAAGCAGCCACCTTATATATCAGCTATACTGCAGTTACTGTACAGCATTATATGTGGGCATGACAAGTACCCAACTGTCTACTCACACGAATGGTCTTTGCCAAACTGTGGCAAACTACAGACTTCACCACCCAGTTTCCAGACATGCTACATACCACAAAACAAATGACTCCACCAGCCACTGAACTATGCAGGCCATTTGGATACTCCCTTCCAGCACAAGTTCCCCTGAACTACACAGATGGGAATTGTTTCTAAAGCATGATTTGCACCCTCACAATCTCCTTGTCTAAACTTCTGATAACCTTATATTCCCTTCTCTCTTCCGTCCACACCACTCCTCAGTCCAGATTGTGCACTGCCTTCTTCCACCAGTATTCCTTCCCTCTAGTTCTCTCTCGCCCTGCCTCCCTCCCTCCTCCCTCCTCTCCCCCCCTTTTCAATCCGCCTCCCTTCTTTGTCCCCTATCATTCTCCCTCTTCATCTTCACCTTTCTCTCTTCCCCCCTCCCTTCCATCTTCCCCTTCATCCTACATCTATTTCTGCTCTACTCTCAGTACTCCTTTCGTCTTGTTGTGTGGCTGCAAAGTCACCTGTCCAAAGACCTGCCTCTTTCACACTCTCCTCTCCTTGTGTCTTTCCCCATCCCCTCCCCACTTCCATCAGCACAGGTAACCGCTTTCAGTAATATAGTATCGATAATTAATCTTGCTGTGGCCATGGGACTGTGTATTTGGGTGTCTGCTTAATTGTGTGTGTGGATGTGTGTACTTTTGATAGGAAAAGAGCTATTGATCAAAGCTAGTGTGAATGGTGCTGCAGTCTGTTACATGTTTCTGTGCTCCACATGGTGATCTGTTATAGGTGAGTCATTGCCTTTCCCTTATTATAAGTATTTTTCTATCCAGGAATTTACATTATTGTTATCTAATGCAAATCAACATGTATGTGTCACTCTGTGTAGATAGCATCCTGAAAAACATGTACATGTTCTTCCATTGCAGGTGGAGCCTGAGGTGGTGAACATGAGACAATGGCATGTGCCGAAGAAGAAACTTGGACATAATATTATAAGGGCACATGTAGTTGAATGTCATGAAATCCTCCAAATTGGATACAAAGGTTCTGCATGATATCCACTGGGCACCCCAACAGTTGTGTGATGTGCATGCTTAAAATAAAATGGTATTTAGGCATTAAGTTCTTTGTCTGGACATACTGGAGTAATCTTTTGGATTTCAAATATTTTGAAAAGTGCAAGGAGTAAGCTAACTGTATGATACCGCTTGATGAGAACGCAAATCATTGGCTGCCATTAATGTTATCACTGTGGCAACCCAGCAGTGACTGTGTTAACTACTATAGCAAAACTCTTGGGTAAGCAGCACAGCTCTCTTCTACAGGACTGCATTTGTAGAACTTGGCCTGAGCTTGTTTTGTGTGCACATGCATCTTCTTCATCTACTGCTGCTGAGCAATAACGTGTATATATTTTGCAGTGTCTGTCTCAATCATTTGACCATGAGCATCCCCACCTGAATCTTCCCCACACTACTATGTCAGAATATTTTCATGTCATTTTGTAGTGGTCAATGTGGCTGATCCCCTGTGAATATTGCTACTACTGGCTCTGTTGCTGTCAATGGCAGATGGTTAAGATGCTTGTTGTAATTCATCATGCTTTCCCGGTGATCTGTTGACATCTTGGATACTCAGGAATCCACCCGGATGTTCGTGTCGTTCTCACATGATATTTCAACAGCGTGCCTCACTGTCTTCTTCAGGTGCTACCTGAGACTGGTCCTTGGGTTTATCGAGTCCAGTATTTATGCCTGGTAGGAGCTGGGCGTTCCCTAATCGGTCTGCACCGAGTTGAGTGTTCTGTCTGTGGTCCGCGCCCGCCAGACTCGGCTTCAATGGACCCCTCCAGTTGTGGATGTTCCGACTGCCGTCTGTGCCCCTTTTGGCGGTCCTCAACAGTTGTAGTCGTCATCTGAGATGTGTCAGACCCGATCTGAGATGTTGGGTACTCTGTATAATTACTGTTACTACGATTTCCACTTCTGTTTCATGCTGGGCGCTCCATAATCGGTCTGTGCCACATTGTGTGTTCCGTCTGCAGTCCGCGCCCATCAGACGCAGCTACATTGACCCTCTCTGGTCGCTGGTGTTCTGACCGGCGTCCACGCCTGGCCAGGCCGTCTTCTGAAGTCGAGTTCATGATCTGGGGTGTGTCAAATCTGGTCTCTAATGTTCGACACGTTATCTCACAGCTGTTCTCTCAGTGTCCATTTCTATTTCTTGTAGAATCCTGGAGTGTCCTGCGTTGAGTTTTCACAAGCTCAAGCACTGGATTCCAGGCAGTGCTGATTTGGTATCCTGAGTCACAGTTGATTAGATTGTCTGTGACCTTAATTTCAATGGCCTCTTTAATGACACTGCCCCAAAATCTTGAGGTCTGTGTCACAATCTTGGTGTCATTGTAATCCATTGAACAACCAAATTCCAGACAGTGCTCTGCTATGACTGATTTAGTTGCCTGTCTGAGTCTCGTATGTCTCTGGTGTTCTTTACACCTGATGTCCACAGATCTGGTGGTCTGGCGAATGTATGACACCCCATACTGGCATGGTATGTTGTAAATACCTGGCTTGCGTAGCCCCAGGTCATCTTTTACATTCCCCAGCATAGCCTCAATTTTGGTGGGTGAGCAAAATATGCTCTTGATGTCATATTTCTGGAGAATCCTGCTGATTCTGGCAGAGATAGGTCCGGCGTATGGCAGGTATGCCACCTTCTTTGCCTCTCCTGGTTCTTCTTCTGGTTCCTTTGGCTGATTGGCAGGTTGAAGTGCCTTCTGGATATCTCTAGAGGAGTACCCATTCCTGCTGAACACTGATCGTAAGTGTTCTATTTCTGTGGCCAGACTATCAGGATCTGACAGAGTTTGTGCTCTGTGGACCAGTGTTTTGAGCACTCCATTCTTCTGTGCCAGATGGTGGCAACTGCTGGCTTGTAGGTATAAAACAGTGTGCATAGGTTTGCAGTACACACTGTGTCCAGATGTGCCATCTGCCTTTCTCTTCACTAGAACATCCAAGAACGGAAGTAGTCCATCCTTCTCCATTTTCATTGTGAACTGAATGTTCAGATGGCAAGAGTTCAGATGTAGCAGGAATTCATCTAACTTCTCCCTATCATGGGGCCAGATGACAAAGGTATCATCCACATACCTAAAAAGCACTTGGGTTGAGATGTGGCTGAAGAGAGTGCCTCCTCTTCAAACCTTTCCATAAATAGGTGATAGAGGGCTGCCCATCGCCACCCCTGTTTGTTCATAAAATTGACCCCCATACAGGAAGTACGTCGAGGTCAGTACATGCCTGAATAGGTCAAGGAGAGCCCCATCGAACTTCTCTCTGATAAACTCAAGTGACTCCTTCAGTGGTACTCGTATGAAGAGAGACACCACATCGAAACTAACCATGATGTCTGTGTCTGTGATGTGTTTTGCTGGCTCAGCCATTGCAGGAAATCCTCTGAGTTCTGGATGTGATGTGCAGATTTACCCACATGTGGTGTCAACATCTTCTTCAGGTATTTTGCAGTAGGATAAGTTGCTGCACCAATATTGCTGACAATAGGTCACAGAGGAACCCCATCCTTGTGAACCTTGGGGAGTCCATACAGTCTAGGTGGTGCTGGTGCTTTGGGACGCAGCTTCTTGATGACTTGTTCAAGCAGGCCCATCTCCTTCGACAGAGCCCTGGTCTTTTTGTCCACTTTCTCTGTAGGGTCGCTTCCTATTGACTTGTATGCAGGATCCTCCAGAAGTTGTTGCACCTTTCTGTTGACTCGGCGCGGACCGATTAGGGAACACCCGACTCCTTCCAGGCATAAATATTGGACTCAATTGACCCAAGGACCAGTCTCAGGTAGCACCTGAAGAAGACAGTCAGGCACGCTGTTGAAATATTGTGCGAGAATGACGCAAACATCCAGCTGGATTCCCAAATATCCAAGATGTCAAGATGCTTGTTTCTTAAAATCTCCATATCATTTTTATTGCAATTTGCTCAGTCACAATGTCTTTGTTGGGGCAACTTGGAGTCATGGCTGCCACTTTAATTGCACCCCACATGTGTTGTCGATGTACAGGCTGGATGATTGGAATAAATTTCTTGGAGAACATACATTTGCCTTAACATCTGTACCATATACAATACTCTTTCTGAAATGTGCTGATGGATCTTGTCACCAGTATAGAAAGGTCTCCTCTGATGCCACCCCAAATCATTGTCTAGAGAGAGTGTGGAGATCTGGATGACCCAAAATTAGTTTCTGTGTGCCTGTGATTTGGCTTTGATGTCTTTCTTGAGACCGTACAGCAGCAATCTCATCTCACACTTTCCTGTAAGTTATTACTCATGATTAAACTAAGTTGCAACTTGATGCATATGCAGCAGTAATTGCCTTGTGTTGCTACTCAGTATTTGGTGCACTGATGGCCGAGCCATTGATGGTGAAGTCATGATGCCTGTGGCTGATAGCACTGTCTTGGGAATCTCAAGTAAGCACATTGATTACTCTTCCTGAAGCCATGGTTGATGTTCAGGTTTCCTGTAATAAAGTTTTATTGTGAATGATGAATATAGTAGTGCTGTAGAGTTCTTAAACTGCAGAATGTCTTTGGGTAGGTAAGATACTGTATTGGATGTAATTTGAGTGTATGAAGTGCCCACAGCAATACCATCTTCAACAACAGAAGATGTGTGTTGATGACATAGCTTGCTGTCATGCAGACTGTACCATTACCACTCATAGTGAATCTATTGGTATGGCTGCAGCTGTAATTCACAGTGTTTACATTAAAACCTGGTTGAGGTACATTGTGCAGAATCATATGTCTATGTCCATGTCATCAAGAAATTAGTGAAACTCTCCACACATGTGTGGTAGGTTTACCACGCACACATATTTCACATAGTTCTGAAGATTATAGCAAACTGGGTAATGAACTTTAGTAATTATTCAAGGGCAGTTCAAATGGTGATTGCTATGTGCTGCAGGTGTTGAGTAGGATTTGTATAAGCATGGCCAGCATTCATCTGAATTAAACAGTGCTGCATTGACACCTTCTGTCATTGCCATCAAACTGCACTTTCTTGGTGGTAGGATTGCACTGAGCCTTAGCTGGAATGTTTTAAGGTTATTAAAACCCTATTGTCACAAGTGGCTAGAGCTAACACTTCTACTGACCTCTGCATTGTCATAAGGCATTCTCACTGCTCCAAGTAGCTTTTGGAACCTACATTATGTGATCAAAAATATCCGGACACCTGGCTGAAAATGACTTACAAGTTCATGGTGCCCTCCATCAGTAATTCTGGAATTCCTTATGGTGTTGGCTCACCTCTAGTCTTGATGACAGCTTCCACTCTCACAGGCATATGTTCAATCAGGTGCTGGAAGGTTTCTTGGGAAATCGCAGCCCATTCTTCATGGAGTGCTGCACTGAGGAGAGATATCGATGTTGGTTGGTGAGGCCTGGCACAAAGTCAGCGTTCCAAAACATCCCAAATGTGTTCTATAGGATTCAGGTCAGGACTCTGTGCAGGCCGGTCCATTACAACGATGTTACCATCATGTAACCACTCTGCCACAGGCCGTGCATCATGAACAGGTGCTCAATGGTGTTGAAAGATGCAATCACCATCCTCAAATTGGTCTTCAACAGTGGGAAGCAAGAAGGTGCTTAAAACATCAACGTAGGCCTGTGCTGCGATAGTGCCATGCAAAACAACAAGGAGTGCTAGCCCTCTCCATGAAAAACATGACCACACCATAACACCACTGCCTCCGAATTTAACTGTTGGCACTACACACGCCTGACAGATGATGTTCACCGGGCATTCGCCATACCCACACCCTGCCATCAGATCATCACATTGTGTACTGTGATTCGTCATTCCACACAACGGTTTTCCATTGTTCAATCGTCCAATGTTTACGCTCCTTACACCAAGCGAGGCATCATTTGGCATTTACCGGCATGATGTGTGGCTTATGAGCAGCCACTCGACTCTAAAATCCAAGTTTTCTCACTTCTCACCTAACTGTAATAGTACTTGCAGTGGATCCTGATGCAGTTTGAAAGTCCTTTGTGATGGTCTGGATAGATGTCTGCCTATTACACATTGCCACCCTCTTCAACTGTCGGCGGTGTCTGTCAGTCAACAGATGAGACTAGCCTGTACGCTTTTGTGTTGTACATGTCCCTTCACGTTTCCACTTCACTATCACATCAGAAACAGTGGACCTAGGAATGTTAAGAATGTGGAAATTTCGTGTACAGACATATGACACAAGTGACACCCAATCACCTAACCACGTTCGAAGTCCATGAGTTACGTGGAGTGCCCCATTCTGCTCTCTCACGATGTCTAATGACTACTGAGGTCTCTGATATGGCGTATCTGGCAGTAGGCAGCAGCAAAATGCACCTAATAAGAAAAACATATGTTTTTGGGGGTGTACGGATACTTTTGATCACATAGTGGATATCACACAGCAGCGCTTGTTATTTGGTTTGACAATGAATGCTCTGATTTTACATGTAGAGAAGGGAATTCCTTCAAGATTAGCTGTTTGATTTTCAGCAATATTTTGTCCACACAGTTCTCACTAGCCCAAGATTGACTGGATTGCTTCTGCATATCTGCCCACACCGCACACACCCATGCATAGCACCATGATTGGTTAGTGCTGCTGCTTTTCTTTCCATCTACAACACCAAAGAGGCTCCTAACTGTTCTAGGTTTCCCCTGTAAGCTACAGTGTGGACACTTATTGGCTTCTAGAGGTCTCACATCAGATGATTCTGGGAGATGCAGTTTTATCTGCAATGAATGGTGGTTGGGTTTCAGAAGGAAGCAAAATAGGGAGATTAGTGTCTCATTGCAAATGAGGTAATCTGGAATGGAGCATTTCCTCAGTTGGTAAAGGATTCACTTGTAGTATTATAGGTAGTGGTGGCTGATGTGCATTTTTGCTGATAGGGCCCAGATAAAAATTCAATAAACTTTATAACATAACTATTCTGAATTGGTTGTTATTGTTGCTTGTGCTCAACAATGGAGTTTTTGATCCTATTTCACTACAGTATTGTAGGATCTCAAAGGTTGGCCACCACATCTTCAAGCAAATAATATGCTGTTTAACCAGTGGCTTCCTGTTTTTGCTGATTTTTGCCAACTGATAACTGGAGTGAAACTGTTTAAGCTAGACTGCTTCAAAGTATTTGACAGAATAATAACTGAAATGGGAAAGAGATATCACATATAACACGCAATTTCATCTCACTTTAATTTCCTGTCAGGAAATCATTAAATGAGAGCTCTGTATCTCATTAAAAAAAATATGCAGGAGATGTTGGTGCCAAATATAACAGAAATATCAACACAGCAGAGTTAGATAACAAAACAGCTTTTTTAAATTTCAGTAGAAAGAGCTGATGAAGTAGTATGTGTTACGAGTTGCTTATCCAAACATAGAGTTAGCTTTGAGGATATGAGGATATTTATGACAATTTCAGTGCAGTTTCAACAAATTAAATATGATAAAAAACTCCTTAAGGTTAACTATGGGAGACACAGACTGTCAAATTCAGCTATCTTGTCGAAAGGATGCAACACAGCTGCTAAATTTGACTTCAGTGACAATATCAATGCATTTGTTACACTCAAAACAAGGAAATGAAAAGTAAAATTACAATAAGAACACAATTCTTGGATAGAAATGTGTTCTCGACAATTATTTATACCTCTTTTTCTTTTATTTCCCATTAATGATTCATACACTGTGAATAATTTAATAGGAGCAAATAAAATCTGCTCTTTGTTACAACTCATGATAAAATCAATGTACAGTAGCTACCACAAGGGATAAGGCATAGATTTTGTTTTACTTTCATCTCTTTTAGAAAGTTTGTACAATCTGTAATTTATTTACTGCAATGATACATTTAATTTGTTGTATGCAGTATTTCTTGTCTGTATAGCTCATTTGAGAAATATTTTCCAATAATGCTCAATTTTTATTAAATCTACCTTACAAATTATAAAATTTCCTATATCTGTGTAGAAAAGAGTACAGAAAGGTATTTTGTGGGGGGAGGGAGTGCAACTTTGTCAATTCTGCCAGGGGTGCAGGGTCACTTTGGTATGACTCTTTCTACAGGTCCAAGCTGGCTGGCCTCAAACATTATGTATGCATGTGGATAGATACCGTGTAGGGAGAGAGAAAGCAGGATTTGATGGGGTGTGGGGAAAGGGGGACATGTGTGAGCTGGCCATCCAGCGAGCCTGCTCGTGGTGGCGCTTAGCTATGTTATGGTGAGGGGCAAGGTGGAGAAAGGGAACCAGCTTGGTCACGTGATTGGGACTGCAGTTTTTGGAGCTGGGAGTGTGGAGTGAGTATGGAGAGAGTATGGACCACCTGACACTGGCCCTCTCTGTTGAATATGTCAGGTGGAGAAAGGTAAAGTTCATTACTGTGGAAGGATGTACTGAGTGTAGAGGTGAGAGAGTAGCAGTGGCAAAGCCTGGCTTGAACTACTGGCAGCTCAAAGTAACATCATATATCTGTGACAGAGCAGTGGTAACTGGGCCTAGTTACCTCTGGTCTCTGTTACTTGTACTGCACCAGAATCATTTCATATTCAGACTGTTTGATATAACACTGAAACATGCACAGAATAAAACTGCATCACAAAATTTCTGGTGGGGCTGGGCCCTTCTGGCATTTAAGAATGAGCTGCCTCTGAATGTAGGCATTTTCCATCAAGCATTTAGGGATACCACAGAAAATCTAAATCAGTATGATTGTATGATTGATACGGGAATTTAAACTCATTTCACTTCATTTCTGGTGCCTTAAGTACTAAGCCACCTTGTACAAATGTGATTTCTGCTAAGGTAGCAGCTGCATACATTCCTCTGGTTCTCTGAATGGTCATCGTCCATCTGGGATGAAGCCCACATTATCAAAGTGCAGTGTTTTTTAATGCATTGTGTTCACTGAAGTTGGCAAAATGCTTCAAACCATAATTCACTCACATTAATGTGGTATTTCCCCTAATCAGCATGCACTACCAGGTGGTTGCCTCATTGCGCTTTTCACTAGCTTCCCCAATAACAATGAAGATATAAACAGGGCTAGTTTTTCAGTCTTCAATCCAGATGTAAATTTTATTTAACTGGATAGATAAAATATCTACTCACCAAGCAGTGGCAGACCACACACATTATAGACGGTTGCAACTGGCAAACTTCTTCAGACAGAAGGGTTGAAGGGGAAGGAAGAGGTGTGTTAAGGAAAAGGACTGGAGAGGTCTAGGAAAGAGATACATTTTGGGAAAGTCACCCAGAACTGCAGGTCAGGGGAGACTTATCATACGGGATGTTTTTTTGGACTGCATCGGACAAGATTTGAAAACCAAAGAGCTTAAATGTGGAAGACAGGGTAATATGCAGAGAGAGATTACTGTTTAAACATCATGTATGAGTTAAACCCGTGGTTGTGGGTGACTTTCCCAAAATATATCCCTTTTCCTAGACCTTCCCCTTCAACCCTTCTGCCTGAAAAGGAGCCACTGGCTCCAAAAGTTTGATGTCTTTTATGTGTGTAGTCTGCCACTGCATGGTGAGTAGACTTTTTATCCATCCAATTAATTAATTTTGTCAATAATTGATTGTTTTCACAGATACAAATTTTGTGTGATATGGTACAGTACCTCATATGACAGTACTATCTTTAATAAGCATTTTTGGATACTGAGTCAAATATGTTTTTGGAAGTGACAAAAGATTGTATCCACCTTATTGCATGCTCCAAAGCTTTCAGGACATTGGGTTATAAAATGTGATTCAGGCTTCACAATACCAATGGTTTCATTTTTGTTGGCTTGGAGGAAGTCATTCTGTTTGAGATATTGGTACCTCATTAAGTTTCAGCTTAGAACACAGTCTAAAATTCTACAACAGATGGATATCAATGATACTGTGTGGTAATTTTGTGGATCGCTTCTGCTATGGTACCCTTCTTCTTGACATATGTGATCTGTACGTACTTTCAACCACTGGTTGTAATTTCTTTCTTTGCCTCTCCCAAGGGTATACAGTACAATCTCACAGGGTTCTATTGGGTCATGGAGCATTGTTCAGTTTGTCATTTCAGTTTTTTTCTATTCCACTGCCACAAATATCTATATTGCTCATCTTTGCGGCACTGTGAGAGTTAAACTGGGTGGAGCAGTACTCTTGGAAATTCCTTTATAAAGAAATATTTGAAAACAGAGTTCAGCTTACAGTTTTTTAGTTTAGTTTGGTCCTTAGATCATATTTGACAATAGTATTAGAGTGTCATGTTGTCAGTTTTATACAAAATAAGCAAAACTTCTTACAAATGTATCATTAATACATAAAAACAAACTTTTTAAGTAATAATAGTGACGACAGATAATCAGTGACAACCAGTTATTGTAAATCATGCAAACATCTTTTAGTAATACACAGTAATGATAAGTACTGCCAGCCTGCACTAATTCACATAACGATCTTGCACACATAAGAAAAGTTGGAAGAGTTTACTTATATCCTGCAAAATATTAAAACATTTTTATAGTATTTGCAAAGACCCACAAAAACCAGAAAATTTTGATGAATATTATAAAGCTTACAAAAAGACTTACAATAACAGACATAACACATTCAGCACTGTGCCCGTATACCACACAGGCACACATGTAACAAGCATGTGAATGACGCCCTTATCCCGTATGGGCACAGTTTTTCCATTCATTGAAATGTGTTTTTCCACATGCTTCACGATTGCTGGCTGTAGGATAGCCATAGTAGTTCATATTTTGACTACAAGATGCAATAGGAGTCAATTTACAAATAAACGTGCCTTTACTGAACATGGTCCGGAACCGTGCGACTGCTACGGTCGCAGGTTCAAATCCTGCCTCGGGCATGGATGTGTGTGATGTCCTTAGGTTAGTTAGATTTAAGTAGTTTTAAGTTCTAGGGGACTGATGACCACAGATGTTAAGTCCCATAGTGCTCAGAGCCATTTGAACCATTTTACTGAACATGTTGTAGGAACATCTGGCACTAACTGTCAGAACTTGTGTGAAGAACAGAAAGAACCTAACAACAAGCTTCAAAACATGGAATTTGAAGCAAAATGAATTTATTTTCTCTCTTTTTTTTTTCTTTTCAATCTTTACCATTTCAGTCAGCTTTACAGTACTACCCACTCTCAAGAAAAATGATGAAGAGGTGGGAAAAAGCTTTTCTTTCAAGTTTTCGTAGTGTCTACTGTGAATAGTTTTATTTTGTATAAGGATGTCACCAAACAAAAGATGTCTCTAGTGGAATGTATAAAAGAGGTTAGCATGGAGGAGAGATATATTTGGTCATTGGAACCACCACTAACTACTAGGCCAGACAAAAATTTTGGTCGTCATGTTCCAGAAATGGTACCATCCACTGCCAACAAAGTAAATGCCACATGCTACTGTAAAGTTTGCTCTGAAAAAGGAAAGATAGAGACTGGAAATCACATAAGGAAAGAAAGTAGATGGTAATTCAAAGTCTGCAATGTTGGACCGTATGTACCATAATGTTTCCAAGACTACCATTTGCAAGAAAAATAACATATAAATTACATGTAATAAATTTTTGTCACAAAATATGAAATAAATAAGAACTTGTGAAGCTATTTTTTTTGTTTTTATTTCCACACAAAATCGTTGTGAGCAAATGTAAAACTTTTTCCAGGGAGCAGTTTTTTCACGTTTTTGGCAACTCTCATACAGCAGTACTGATGCGAACATATGTGTAAGCAAGCATATTTCCGAATCTATTCATTATGGGGTGTACAATGATGTAATATGTGTGCCTCTAAGATGCTTGACTTCTGTGTGATTATTCTTTAAATTTTCTAGAAAACTGCCTGAAAAAAAAAAAAAAAGAAAAGAGTTGTGGGAAACATCATTGCTCAGTCATCAAACAGTTAGACTAACAGAAGATCCTTTAGCTGCTAGCAGTGCTTTCAACAATGGCTTACACAAAATAACAAAGGCAATCTTCTGCAAGCTCTGTGTCTGCTTAAACATAAGCAAGACACCACCATTAACTCATGTTATTTCTATCTTAAAATAGGAGAGAGAAAGAAGTGGTAATGCAATTTGATAATTGGGCTTTCATGTAAAAGTTTAAGGCTAATGACGAATGAAATGGCCAAACCACTCTGCCACCTATTTAATTCATGTCTGATGGTAGTCTTCCAAATACGATGAAAACAGCCAGTGTTTTACCCCTATAAAAAAAAATGGAGATCCATGCTGTTCTGGCAACTATAGACCAGTTAGCCTACTGTCCATTTTCTCAATTATATAAATTAGATTTATGAGAAAATTTAGATTCCAGAAAGGAAAATGAACAGTTTCAGCAAAATTTGAATTTATAAATATAATCCAACAGGGATTGGATGAAGGCCAAAATCCTTTTGGTATATTTTGTGACTTACTGGAAGTTTTGAACCTAGGTGACTATGATATTTTAATAAGTAAACTTGATCACTAGGAGATAAGGAAAACAATAGTAGAAATACATTTTGAAGAAAAGAGAATTTTTATTAGAATTTCAACAAATAAGTCATGGTGTATCACAAGACAGTATACTGTGACCACTGTTGCCTCTCAGCACTGAAAGCAAAATGATTCTTTTTGTAGATGATGCCACCAGCACAACTGTTGGCACAAATTTATGTGATACCATTAGAAAAAGCAAATTGAGTCTCGAGTCTACCACTCATTGGCTAGGAGCCAATAGGATAATTCTCAATAAAGAGAAAACTAAAACAATACTATTTAGGAAGGCAAATAGATGAATTGCCATGATTACAAGAATTGGATATTAACGTAATTCAAAACACAAAGTTTAAGCAAACTACATTCAGTTTTATTTGTTCTCAGAAACATTAAACCACTAGTAACAGATGATGCTATGTGAATGGTGTATTTCTTATATTTTAATGCTATCATGACCTATGTAATACAAATATGGGGTCACTTGAGTGATGTAAAAAATTTTTTCAAACTGCAAAAAATAACCATCAGAATAATGCGTAATGCAAGAAAAACAAATAGCTATAAGCCCTGTTACAGTATGTACATATATAAAATACAACTGTTTGCATGGAAACATAAAAAAAAATTCAATAAAAATTAAGATATACATAACAGTGCTCACCACTTGAGCTGTAAAAAGAGAGGTTCCAGAACTTCTGGGTATTTGTTTTCTTTTTCTTTTTTTTCTTTTTTCTTTTTTTTTTAAAGTTTACACATCTTAAACCAGCAGTACTGGTATAGCATACTGACATGTACTGTCACATATCAAGCATTGACTACACTACCTAAAACAGCATAAAGTTAAGAGTTTCACAACAAAACACAGCTAAGCTAGAAAGAAGTACAGCACATATGGCAAAAAACTGTACAACTGTAACTGTTTAGCATTTCATACTTCAAACACTATCTTGAAAGAGAAATTTAAGCACACAATAAAGCTGTTGTTTATAGCAAGTACTATTCCATCAATGTATATGTATCAAATGCAAAAAATTGGAAATAGGCATACAGTAAAATGGAATTAAAATGTGCACAGATAGATATACGAGGGTTGACTGAAAAATTATGCCTCCACCTACATAACTCTTCCACAGTTGCCAGCATTGGTATGCGGCAGATACTGGCTTGTTCCGTAGCCTCTTCTCCACAACTCCAGTTGGCGGGAGGCATTGAACAGTTGTGTTGTTACAGTGTAAAGTATGGAACCCTGTACAGATGGTGAGTCAATGCGATTTAAGCACTGTGCAGTCATTGAATCCTTGACAGCAGAAGGTGTCACCCCACAGGAGATTCATCAGAGAATGAAAACAGTTTATGGTGATTGTATTGATGTGAGTACTGTGCGTCATTGGGTGAGTGATTTAAATATGTTTAGGTAGGAACATCTGACCTGCATGACAAACAAAGAGTTGGACGGCCTGTGACAGCAACCACTGAGTTTCACAAGCAAAACAATGACGGATTGATTCAGGATGATCGTCGTACCACTCAGGCAGAAAATGCCATTACAATTGGCATTTCACAAGAGCGTGTGGGTGACATTATTGCTTTGCTTGGCTATCGGAAGATCTGTGCACAATGGGTACCCCGGATGCTGACTCCTGAAATGAAAGCGTACAGACTTCAAATTCGCCAGGAACTCCTCTCGTGTTATGAGAATGAAGGTGAAGCATTTCTCCATTCAATTGTGATATGAGATGAAACGTGGGTACACGATTACGACCTGGAGCCGAAGTGTCAGGGTATGGAATATCGACACAGAGACTCGTCCCAGAAAAAGAAATTCAAGACGCAGCCCTCATCTGGAAAAATCATGCCCACAGTGTTATGGGACACAGATGGTGTTATCCGTGTTGATTTCCTTGATTGTGGAACAAAAATAAATTCAGAGCGTTACATCACAACGCTGCAAACTCTGAAACGATGGCTAACAAGAGTCCGAAAGGAAAAGGGAAATGTTTTCTTGCAACAGGACAATGCCAAACCACACACTTCATGTGCCATCACAGTAGAACTTGAGAGACTGAATCTCGCCACCATACAGCATCCTACATAGAGTCCAGATTTAGCACTGTCTGACTTTCATCTGTTCCCTATAACAAAAGATTATCTGCGGGGACATCATTATGCTTCTGATGAAGACGGTGAGATAACTGTGAGACTGTAGTTATGCAAACGGAGTGTCGACGTCTTCCGTGACGGCTTCAGAAAACTTGTTCATCGTTGGCAGAAATGTACCCAATTGGCTGGTGGTTATGTGGAAAAGTGAATATTGGTAATTAAAGATCACATTCTAAGGATTATTTATGCATTTCATTTATTAAAATATTCCCATCCAAACCCAGTTAATGAAGGTGGAGGCATTACTTTTCATTCAACCCTCGTATGTAGTAAATTCAAGATTTGTTATTATGTATGGTACAATGGAAAAAAAAAAATCTGTGTTGGTAGACTGTAGGTACAAAATGTGCAATTACATATGATGCTATTATATTTAAAAATAAAGTACAGTGATAATTAAACGGTGTATGTGACAATGCAACTATGTGCTTGCATCTGGTCCATATTCATGCACCAAAGCTGCTAAACAAATAAATAGATAAAATTATATTTTTATGTCATACTGCACAAAATACTAATTAAATTTATACAAAGCGAAAACTGCTTACAATATTGCACGTAAACCATACTGAAGAAAGTATTTAAACGTTTATACATATTGAAAACTATTTAAAATCATATTTCAACTAATACCATACACAGAATCAGGTACACAATTTTCCTGTTAGTCCGTATGTTCTACTCTGTATTTTCAGTGTTACACTTGGTCTTCCTTTTTTCTGCTTCCAGGAAATTATTTTCCACATGAAAAGGAATTTTTTTACTCCATTTCCAATATTAAATTTATGTTTGTTCTATGATTTCACCTGCAAGGACTGCTTCACCTTACACCGGTAATCACCCTGCATTTGTAACGCCCCTGTCTGTTATTTTCAGCCTTTTGCTACAGATGTAGTAACTTTCTCTAGTTCTTCTGTTGTGGTCATGAAAATCTCTGTTTAGAGGCACTGTGCAGTTTACCATTAAATGAAGTATTGTCTCATATATGTACAAACTTGGTTACAGTTAATACTTGAAATTCTTTAAATTTATTTTTGCTGTGGTGTTAGTTTCTGACTTTGCATCTGACAGCTTTCTTTCAAAGTTTTAAAATTCTCTGTGTGGGTACGTCTGCTGCTCCTTCCCATATTGTCATACAGCACAACATGTGAGGGGGGATAAGTCGATAACACATGTTTAGCAGGATTTCTGTGTCCATCAAGAGGGCATTTTCTTCGTTAAGAATATATTTGTGGTTATTTGTGAATGCATCTCATCAATGATGTTTTCTCATGTCAGAAATTTGTCCACCTCTATTCCTACAAACCTTTTACAGTCTCCCTTCTCTATGTTTGCATCTCCAATGCTCATAATAAAATTGTCTGAGCCGTTAGTTTTGTTTGATTCACATTTTGTACATGTCTGTTGATTAATAGATTATTTTCTATAAAATACCTTTCAGCCATTTGCATGTTCGCGCTGACTCTCTTTTTCAAATCTTTCACTGAGTCACTACATACTAGTTAAGTTTTGTCATCGGCATCAGCAGTGGGCATATCATTTATTTACAACACAAAGAGCAGGGGTCCTAGTACTGAACCCTGTGCTACTCTCAGCTTGTCCTGCACGAGGCATGGCTGCGGGTCTCAATTGGATTATAATGAAAGGCAAGCATGAAGTTTAGACTCTGTTTACCTGTCCAGTACTTCTTCGGTTTAGGCTCACAGAAGCGTTCCGAAGCAGAAGTAATCAATCGAAGTCATACCGGTTCGTGTTAATGGTGAATGGGAACATATATAAGTCTACAGCTTTGAGGAAAATGTGCGTAGCTATTGAGTAAAATAATATACTTAAAAATTTACTTCGTGAAAATGTTATATAAAACATATTACTGAAAAATTAGTTAACATGATTTGGTAATAAATCTGGAAGCGGCGAAAGCTTTATAGTGGCAACACCATGGGCATTATTCTATTAGATACCATCGACCTTTGGCTCTCCTATCCGTATGAGTGGAAGTCAAAATATCGTTTATACACGTAGTGGCTTATCTTTAACGGGTCAATGGATTGTGTCTTACAAATAAAATCTTTGGTGTCAAGTGTGTGAGCGGAGTGGCGGGGTGGTATGCATGTGTGTGCGTGCGCCAGGTAGTGTTATGAACGTGCGTGTCTCGTGATGCAGACGTAATTTCAACTTTGTTTATTGGCGAGCCTGTGGATATTTATTGTAAATTTATCCTTCCTTCCAGTTTGTGTTTGTAAGTGTTGTCTGAAGCACCCTTTCGCCGTTGCCGCGATGGCGCTGCGAAAGGTTAAAGGAAATTTGGAACGAATGTTTGATAAGAATTTAACGGATTTGGTGAGAGGTATTAGAAACAACAAGGACAATGAGGTAAGAAGGCGTAGTAATTACGCAGTGAAGTTGACATGTTGTAGTATTTCTTGTTTACAGAGCTGTGAATGCCACATGACAGGTACACAAGTTGTCAAGTGACGTTTAGTGACAGCTCACTTGAGTGTACAAGCTTATGGTCATTACTGGTCTTAATGTTAAGCTGTTTTCAAACATAAATAGAAACTATATAGTTGGTTTTAGATGATCTTTTTAGTGTCAATCACCTAAATATCTGTAGATAACTTAAATGTGACCTGGATGAGGCCACAGTTCGACAGCTTGTCAGTCTCTCCCCCATTCCGTTGGTATTTGTCATTTATTATTACGTATCCTTACTGAGAAGTGCGAGAAAGAAGGTACTGCTTAATTTGATACTCTAGTTATGACTCGTCACTTGATTCATTAACAGAACATTTACGCACTTTTTGAAATTTTTTTAAATCTTTCCTCCTCCTGTGACGTTGCCCTCCAAAAATATTTAATAGATATTTGTTGTAATACCTCTTCCTACAGTTAACCTGTCAATATTTTAAACAACTGACTGTTTAAAATCATCTTTTTGAGTGGTACATTAATTCTCTGTACTTCCAGCCGTGAACTAAACTGTTTGTGTGGTGCACTTTACTTGATCTAGTCTTGCTCTAGAATCCTTGCTCTCTACCTCACCTCTGATGAAACAGTTTGGAAACTTGTCACAGTGAGCTTTGTATTAACCCATTTATTCCCCTCTCCCTTTGATTAAACATTCGGAGGAAGGCATTATAGGCAGAGAAGGTTCACAAGTTTGGGGAGATTGTATTTATGGCTATTGTAGAAAGGAAAACTAGGTTATGCATATCAACCAAAGCAGCACACAAGAGGAATGGGAACTTCATCCATGTTACATAATTAAGTATAACATATTTTTCAAAGCTTCATTGATGGCAGCAAAGCATAAGAACCATTTTTGTGATGCTGTTATATAATTTGTTGCTTATTTCTGTGTGGATCAAGGTCTATTCAATTTTTGAGCATATGACACTTACATAACACCTCAGTGTTATGTAGCATGTAATAAGAAACTATTTGAAACAGCGGAGAAGCATAGTTAAATTACTTGCTGTACCATTGCTTCAATAGCACAGTAAAATTTTCTGAATATACTGCCTGAGAACTCGCGTATTACGCATATTTGGTTTGGTGTGTGGTAGTGACCTCCTCCTTTTAATCGTCGTCGTGAGTTACTGAAGTATAGTGAAGGCCATGGTCTTGGTTAGGGTGGAATGTGACAGTTTTGTTGAGGTATAGTAAAGTCAACAAATGTGAAAATGAACTAAAGAGTTATGATAACTGACTGATCTGTAGTGTAGCCCAATCGCTAAATTTGTGCCATATTTAGTGCATAGTTTGTTATAAAACCTAAAACTGCAAGATTAATTCAGAAGAACCTGTATTGCAAATGAGACCAGTCTCTGACTTAGAATTTTGGTGCATTACATATGAACTGCAAAAAATACGGGAGGTGGCTATGTAATGCTTACAGACTTGCAGCAGGTTGGTTAATGAAGAATGTAGATAGATCTCCTTTTTTATCCTAAATGCACCTTCAATCAATCACAGATGGACAGAATTTAACAATCTCCATGTGCTAAATGAGTGGTTCAGAATAAAAGTCAGCTAATTGTTCTACTAAATTTTGAATTACTGTTGCAGGTCCCACTGTTTTGCATTGGCTAGTGTTTCTTTATTTCACACACTTGGCATTGTTGTGCAGTCATAATTTGTATATGGTCAGATTCAGTTATATAAGAATGAAACAGTTAGGCTATAGAAGTTTCTAGATTTTTATGTCTAAATAAAGCTCTTCAGTGTGACTTTCATCTTAATGCTAGTGGAAATTATTCAAATGCCTGGAGCTGGATTCAGCATTTTCTGTGGGATGTAGCAACTCGCCCAGCTATAATTAACTTTGTTAGCAGTTTATGCTGACACTTTACAATGGAATCTTAAGGTAGTTTGTGTCCTCTTCAGTGAAAATTGGCAGACAGAACAATTTCCATGACTTGTGCTAAGAGCAGGTTCGAGTCCCGGTCTGATATGAATTTTCATTGTCGTCATTCCATTCTACAGCTGATGGTAGTTCTTTTCCGCAACTATGAATTCATTTGAAAATCCTTAATACTGCAAAACCATACAGAGCTTGGCAAATCCAGTATTGGACACTTCACTTGACCTATTTTGCTAACGAAATCTGCAGTACCACAACACCCCCTTTTCAACCTGTGAAGGCTGGGAAAGGAGGAGTCTTTCTGGCAGGTACCAGTGCACGTGCATATTGCAGGATACAAAAGGATGGGTGTAATAGCAAAGGTGGTGTATCCTGATCCTCAGATACTTCAGTGTGCTATCCCTGCTACACACTATCGCCTCACTGTGGAAGTATAGACACATGCATCGATGGGAAAAAGTGGCTGGTAGTGACAGACATTAAGCTGCATCCAGCAAAGTCCACAATGTGGTCGTGGCATACCTCCTTCCAGCCACACAGGCAGGATGAGGTCCTCCTTAGTCATCTTCGCATAGGCCACAGCCTTATAATGCATGGCTTCTTGCTCCAACAAGAGGACTCTCCAGTGTGTGGTGCTTGTGGCGTACAAATCACTGTGTGCCTTATTTTACTAGACTGCATTTTATTTTGAGATCAGAGGGCAGTGGTAGATTTGCTATTCGATCTGCCCTCTGTTTTAAGTTTTATTCAAACGAATGTGATGAGAGTTCAACTTGTTTCCTAAAATTTAAAGGAGATGTTCTTAATGTGTTAAAAGGGAGACTGGCTCATCCATGTTTCTGGTAAGTGGCCAGCCAGTCACATTGCCCTGTTCCGTTATTTTAGCATCTCTTTTATTCACTTATGTTTTAGTCCCAGGTATAGCACCTTTCACTGTTTCTCTGTTGTCTTAAGACATGTGAGATAGCGATTGTGTGGGTCATCACGAGGGAGTGTGAGTGAGTGTCCTTTTGTTGGTTTCCTTCTCACTGTGTGACAATAATTTTAGCCCTACAACACCAAAACTCACACCTTTATCTAATATTGGAAACCTAACTTCATAAATGTAGATAAAAAAACTCATGATATCTACTCATCACAATCCAATGTAATTACTTTCAACCAAAAATTCACTAAAAAATGCAGTAACACCAATTTCAAAATGAAAGACAGTTATGCACGCGCACACACACACACACACACACACACACACACACACACACACACACACACACACACACACACACAACCAAACAAAAGTCATAAATTCCACCCATCCCCCAAACCACCACCTGTCCACCCACTAATACCCATTCTAAACACAGAAAGTGGTAAATGCCCATCCCCCTGGAGTGTCGGGACTCCCGGCAATGGCCATCCTACCAGGTGGCCTTTGCTGCGGCTGGGTGGCACCTGTGGGGAGGATCCCTGATCGACGTAGGCGACCCGTGGCTACCTCCTGCACCGTGAAGACCCACCTCAGTGTTGGTGTGGCACCCAATTGACAGTGACACATATTCTTCTGCGCTGTCATTCTTTGGCTGCCCTGCGACTTCATCTTCAGTTGCTGGACTCGTTATCATTGATTTTAGCAGACGACGCCTCTTTGGCTGATTTAGTTTTACGTTTCATCCGTGGGGGCGGGTTTTATCATTAGATATGAGTTTTAGCACATGTCCTTTGTCCCTCTGTGTCCTTCACCTTAGTGTTTTTAGAGTGGAGATTTTAATGTGTTGCGGCTTGGCTGGCTTTTCCTATTTATTTTCGTGGTCGGCCTGCCACTGTAATCTGCTTCCTTGTTTTACTCTCTTCTAACTGTTTCTTGCATCTCTCTGTTTTTCTTGTCGTCTTTTGTTCCTTTTGGTGTTTGTTGCCCTTCCTTAGTTCTTCTGGTCTTTCCTTTCTTTCCGTTTTGTGTTATATGTCTCACCTGTTTTATTCTTACACTTGGGTCATTGTTTTATTAGGCTCAAGGCACCGATGACCTCGTAGTTTGGTCCCTTCTCCCCTCTTTTAAACCAACCAACCAGTGTTCTAACCACTGTACCACCTGGCTTGATGTGTGGAAGATGAAAAGTATGCTTCTCTAAAGTCATGACATAGAAACACTAGATACACATTATACACTGATAAAGAACAGCCAAAGCACAGCATAGAACCATGCTGTGGGAAGAGTTGTAACCATCTATTGACCATGAAAACAGAGTCAATAGCAATTGTATTTGCCTTAATGAAAGAGTTGTCTGTTGTTTCAAACATTATATAGGGTTAATAGACATGCCAGTGTAGTATCAATGAACTGTTGGCTGAAATTAAGTGGGGTCATACTGTGGACACATTGGAGACTTAATGGTTCTTCAGAAGACTGCAATGTGTCAGTGCTGTAGTCAACAGTGCACAGAACTTTATGTTAATTGTTATGGTTTGGGTGGCAGCACTATACAGACTCAGATTTAGACTACTACATAACTGCTGATAGCATGATGATTGCAGCACACATTGGGGCCTGTATTGCACCAAAAATGTCAATTAGAGCCATTAGTAATCATCTTCTGTTAGCTGAACTATGAACAAAGGTTCCATATGGCAGTCTTCCTCTCACCTATCATGCAGCCCAACTCAATAGTGCAGTGAAAAATAGAACTAGAAGGAAAGGTGTGCAGTACTGAATTCTGAATGAAGAATAATGTAATACTGAGTGTAGTGTGAATAGGAGATTCTACACTGGAGCCAGTTATGGTCTCTTAAGAGTGTGGCATTGACTGTGAGATTTTCAGTTACTGAAATGTATCAAAGAATGACATACCAGGACTATCTCTGGATATAAGAATGTTGAGAACTATAGCCTCTGGTTGGGTTTTTGTTGAAGGGCAGAGCAGGATACATTCTGAACATCCAGTCCACTTCTGTCACTATTGGGTCATTAGATGTCAGTTCAACCAGAAAAATAACATATTCTCACATATTTGTCTCAGGTTTTAATGAAACATGACTTTTATTCACTCTATGGAGATGAGTAACCATACCAAAACTTTTCATCATTTTGATGGCTCGCAACAACACTTGATTGATAACCTTCTGAAAATAAATTGCCATTCTTTTATCATCCACTTGTGTGAAATTTGGAGACAAAATTGTATATTTATATTTTTGTATTTTATTTAGCGAAAAATGTCATAGTCATTACATCAAATATCACACAGGTGGAAAGGGATATTCACTAAATTTTTTTTGCAAAATATTTGAAAAGTGTGGGCTATCACTTGGGAAAATAAAATTAATGTTGTTTTTATTCCTTTGTTATTTTTGCAACTAATAAGACTTTGAATTTTTTCCCTTGAGAATCATAAAGAAACTGTTGAAATTTGAAGGACCCTGAATAATATACTTTTGACCAAACTGAAATTTTAAGTTATTAAACTTATAAAAGGAACAGACTCAGGCAACAGTATTTAAAAAAAGCTCAATTTAGTTAAAATTTATAACAGTAACATATTTTTTTCTGAATAGAGCATTACACTGCTGTGAAAATTGGTAAGTTCTTCCACTTTATGTTTTAGGATTTTCAGCAACAGTAATCATATGACGTATATGGGAACCAGGCAAATATCATATCATTCAAGCCAGTGGAATGGTGGCAAAATTCTTGAAGGACAGATAAATTGTATAGTAACATCATGTTGAGTTGTATTTTATTCAGTGATTATCCCAAAGTACCACTCACTGGAGTATTTACAAGCTACATATCTTGACTGGATCAAATTTTCTCCTGTAACAAAAATGCCGGTTTATACTTTAAATTATATTGCAAGGTGTGCTCCACATCAGTACTGATCATCCTTGTTTCCAAATTCCCTAAACAACCTAATGGTTTCAAGTTACGGAAACTTCTGATGTCAGAAAGTGTTTGAATTTCTGCAATACCAGAATGTTTATTTACAGACTCTTCAGAAATAAAATAAAACTTAACTTTGCTGATGTTATCATGACAAAACTGACACAAATATGATACAGATAGCCCCTCAGGTGGCTCACAACTCTTGAAAGAGTATGTGCATGGTGAGCATGGGAGCCACAGCTATTGCAGCTTCCTTTCTTTTGCTGCAATCTCCTATCTCACACTATTCTTACTTCTTTGTTGCTTATGGTGGCAGCCATTGATGTTGACCTGGTTATTTCCAAGGTTCTGCTTTATTTTGTTGATGACGTCATTCATTTCCCTTGCATCACTCTTCAGCTGAAGTAATTTCAGCACCCTTCTGGGTTTGACCCACATTTGTATCTGTAGTGTTGACTAACTGGGGAAAATGCCTTAAATAGCATCTACTTCCTACATTGTTGATGACCCTCTGTGCACGATAACTGCGTAGACTCAATATATGCTCTTAAAAGCCAACCCAATAGCTAACCTGATTTAGTGGGTTTGTTATGAACTCTTTCTGTAGAGCCCCCTGAGGAGTAGATGCCCATCTTCCCAAGGAATATATGCCATCTTTATGGGATATTAGGACTCGTGGCAGTGGCTGTTGTCAGATGACCTTTGCAGCCGCTGGGTGGCAGCTGTGGGAAGAGCCCTTTAGCGGAGTGGGTAGCATCGTGGTGGGCATTTTGCACATGAGAGGTATTAAATTTAACCGGTACAATGTAGATTCTGATTTGGCTGTTCCAATAGATGGGTCTAGATATTTCAGCATGGTTAGTTACAGTCCTACTGCTGTCCCTATCCTGGGTACTCCATGGGAAGAGGGACAAGCCAGACGACAGGGAGTGAAACTGTTTACTCACTACCTGGTCTGTACTAGGACAGACGGAGGTACCCCCAATCACCACCACCACAATTTTTTCGAAACCACTGCCCTCCAACCACCTTCTAAACCACTGCCCTCCGCTCCTGTGGTTCCTGCAACATCATCTGCGGGAACTGCTTCCCACACCCGGAGAAGCAACTACCTCCTCCAGCATCTACCAGGGACAGGGTTGTCTCTCAGGATCCCTCTCCCTAGACACCCAGAGAGACCCAACATCAGCCATTGTCTGAATGAGCTATGGCCTGGGTGTCAAAGGGCTGCCCACTCATCTGTCCCATGCCTACAGTGGATATGCCCTCCCAAGAAACTCTGCCACCAAAAGTTGCAAAACAGGAGGTAGAGGTGAATCATCAACAGAAGGCTACTCCTATGACTCTGACACACCAGATCCCCCATGCTGTCAGATTCTGAGCCAGTGTTCACTGACATTGTCCCGCCTGCACCTGTGGCAAGAAGTGGTCATGGGGCATGACTGCTTCTCCTGGCCATTTCATGCCTACTCAGTACACCCTCACTGTAATGATCGAATGGAACTGTTATGGATACTCTTGTTGCCTGCCAGAACTGCAACAACTAATTTCCCTTATTCTGCAGTCTGTATCACCCTCCAAGAAACTCACTTCACTGAAGGCCATTCCCTAGTGCTTTGTGGTTACTGTGCATTCTGTCAGAATTGTACTTGCCCCCAGCAGAGCAACTGGAGCAGTCTGCACATTGGTTCATGCAGATGTTATCAGGGAGTGTTGTGTTCTTCTGTACAATCTGTTGGTCACAGTTAGTTGATTAACAAACACACAATTAATTAATGGAACTCTTTATTTGGTAATTAATATGTAACACTGACCTTTCATAGCTCTCCTATCCACTGTGACTGAAATTAACAGTTGTGGTTGTCACTAGAACAAGAGAAGCAGCTGGAAACACTCTGTTGGGAGAGATAGCTCTTGAACCCTGCATGTTGTAAGTGCAGCAACTACTAACTCTTGGCCACAGGACACGACTCAATACTCAGTATACTTTAATCTGACATAAGCTCAGCTGAGATACGATACTGTGTGAAGAGTTTGACAGAGCACTGAAAGACCTGAGTCGAAACAAGGCCCCCGGAGTAGACAATATTCCATTGGAACTACTGACGGCCGTGGGAGAGCCAGTCCTGACAAAACTCTACCATCTGGTGAGCAAGATGTATGAAACAGGCGAAATACCCTCAGACTTCAAGAAGAATATAATAATTCCAATCCCAAAGAAAGCAGGTGTTGACAGATGTGAAAATTACCGAACTATCAGCTTAATAAGTCACAGCTGCAAAATACTAACACGAATTCTTTACAGGCGAATGGAAGAACTAGTAGAAGCCAACCTCGGGGAAGATGAGTTTGGATTCCGTAGGAACACTGGAACACGTGAGGCAATACTGACCTTACGACTTATCTTAGAAGAAAGATTAAGGAAAGGCAAACCTACGTTTCTAGCATTTGTAGACTTAGAGAAAGCTTTTGGCAATGTTGACTGGAATACTCTCTTTCAAATTCTAAAGGTGGCAGGGGTAAAATACAGGGAGCGAAAGGCTATTTACAATTTGTACAGAAACCAGATGGCAGTTGTAAGAGTCGAGGGACATGAAAGGGAAGCAGTGGTTGGGAAGGGAGTAAGACAGGGTTGTAGCCTCTCCCCGATGTTGTTCAATCTGTATATTGAGCATGCAGTAAAGGAAACAAAAGAAAAATTCGGAGTAGGTATTAAAATTCATGGAGAAGAAATAAAAACTTTGAGGTTCGCCGATGACATTGTAATTCTGTCAGAGACAGCAAAGGACTTGGAAGAGCAGTTGAATGGAATGGACAATGTCTTGAAAGGAGGATATAAGATGAACATCAACAAAAGCAAAACAAGGATAATGGAATGTAGTCTAATTAAGTCGGATGATGCTGAGCGAATTAGATTAGGAAATGAGGCACTTAAAGTAGTAAGGGAGTTTTGCTATTTGGGGAGCAAAATAACTGATGATGGTCGAAGTAGAGAGGATATAAAATGTAGGCTGGCAATGGCAAGGAAAGCGTTTCTGAAGAAGAGAAATTTGTTAACATCCAGTATTGATTTAAGTGTCAGGAAGTATTTTCTGAAAGTATTCGCATGGAGTGTAGCCATGTATGGAAGTGAAACATGGACGATAAATAGTTTGGACAAGAAGAGAATAGAAGCTTTCGAAATGTGGTGCTACAGATGAATGCTGAAGGTTAGATGGGTAGATCACATAACTAATGAGGAAGTATTGAATAGGATTGGGGAGAAGAGAAGTTTGTGGCACAACTTGACCAGAAGAAGGGATCGGTTGATAGGACATGTTCTGAGGCATCAAGGGATCACCAATTTAGTATTGGAGGGCAGCGTGGAGGGTAAAAATCGTAGAGGTAGACCAAGAGATGAATACACTAAGCAGATTCAGAAGGATGTAGGTTGCAGTAGGTACTGGGAAATGAAAAAGCTTGCACAGGATAGAGTAGCATGGAGAGCTGCATCAAACCAGTCTCAGGACTGAAGACCACAACAACAACAACAACAAGCTCAGCTGACTGAGATCTCCATGACTTCGATCACTGGAACCAGAAATGGAATCCCTTACTTGTTCCATGCGCTCGTATTTCATAATTGCTAAATGGCGGTGGTGCCTCGCAACTTCGGGAAACACGGCTCAAGCCGCCTCTGGACTGGCACCACAGGTGACACTGCATGTAAGTGCAGCATCTTTGCTGTGGTCGACTGCTGGTGTGAAGTTATTGATGATCGACATCATCTCGCGCCTACCCCCCAAACATCTGCACAGGCGTAGTGTATGGGAGTGGAGCACGATGGTGGGGAGGAGGATGGAATGTTGATGCAGTTGTAAGGGCAGGAGCCGAGACTGTTGTCGGTGTTGACCACCCATCCCTACCCCAGTGTTCTACTTGTGTGTGGCCAGAAGTGCCAATTTGAAAACCAGCCACAGGGTGCACACTGGCATCTGTAGGTGCAGACGTGGATACAGATGGGGCACTGAAGATGACGACAGGAACTTCTTGGATGACTGGAAATGATTCCTCCATAGGCTGCGGTACTGGCTGCCACCAGCACAGCAGGGACACTGTAGATGGCTCCAAGTCCACGTCCATCGTCATCCCCGATGTTGGAGACAGCCACCCTGCAGTAGGTTACAGTTGTGTGTGTAACAGCGACTACTGTAGGCACTTTTGATGAACTGGGTCAGTGGACATAGTGTCAGCAGTATCACAGGAAGCAACAGGCCAAAGCTGCTTTTGATGCTACCATTGCAGTCCTGTTGGATTCTGGATGGTGGAAGTGGACCGTGAATGCCTATTAGCAGCTAGCAACTACTCCACATTCACATCTTGCTAGATGTGGATGGTAGGGCATAGATCCTTTGATGTGGACACCCAAAGTGGAGAAATGTACTATGGCGACCACCATGGAGTAGTTCTGTAGTGGACTTGCCATCCCTCAGCAGGGAGTGGTAATCCGATAAAAGCACTGAGGGTCTGATCCCATGAGGTGGTGGCCTATAACTTGTCCGTCTGAACCTTGAACGTTCCACCTCTCCATTGGACTGGGGATGGGAGGGTACCATGAGGATATGATGTATTCTGTTGTCATTGCAAAACTGTTCAATCCTTTGCGATGTGGGCTATGACTCATTATCAGACAGGATGACTTCCACCAGCCCTTCAATACAGAGTAACTGAAGTCAGTGGCCGACACAGTACTTGCAGATATAGTGGAGGTCATGGGGAGGATGGAGGGGAACTTGCTGTAAGTGTCCACCACCAATAAACATCTGGTATTCCAAAATGTACTAGCAAAGTCAATATTTAACTACTGCCATGGTCCAGCAGGGTGTAACCAATCAAATTAATTTCTGAGGGGGAGCATCCTGATGCTCTGCCCATTTGGCATACTCTGGAGTCATTGCCTCTATCTGAGAGTACATCCCTGGCCACAATGGTGCTTAGTAACTGTTTGGTCTGGATGACACCCCAGTGACCTTGGTGTAACAGATTGAGTACTTCCCACTGGAGGGATTGAGGAACCAATACGTGGGCATTGGCACTTTCAGTATGAAGTAGGACGCTGCCCAGCTGCACTGAGGTAGCCTGACAGTGCACAAAGTAGCAGTGGTCCAAAGGGGGATGGATTTCTTTATTGCTAAGAGGCCACCCACAGTGAATGAAGTCTAGAATTACACTCAAAGCTGGGTCTGATGCTGTTTCACTCACCACTATGTGAAAAGTCAGGTAATTTTTCCAACATTTATATCTCCAGAGAGTTGATATGGAAGTGGGAGGCCTCTGACAAATCGAACTTGGAACAAGAGCCCACTGGTAGCTGTGACAATAGGTCAGCATTGGAATGCTTAATGGTTGGCCGATACGTCAATTCATATTGGTAATTAGAGAACAGTATGTCCCACCGCTGTAGCTTCTGTCAGAGTTGGAACAGACTGGGAGCAACCAAACAAGGCCTGTAGTTTGTAATCAAATAAAAATGGCATCTGAATGAACACTGATAGAACTAAATAACCCCGTAAATGTTAGCGATAACTTTATGCAATGTCTTTGACGCAAAAGGAATCAGGTTGTCTGTGTAACCCACACGGTGTGACAGCACGGCAGTTCACCACAAGAATGACAGGTTTGGAGGGACTGAAGTGTACAAGACACCAGTTACTTAATAGAGCATCTTTTATGCACTGAAAAGCATGAAAAGCAGTCTGGTAATCACTGGACCAAACAAAAGGAACATATTAAACGAATGTAATATGTTAATTTCCCCATGACTGCTTTTCAATTCCACTGCATTTGTGGGGGCAGGCAAGTGTCAAATGGCATACAAGTGGGACTGAAATGGATGAATGCCATGCACGTTAATCCCATGATCCAGATACTGTATTTCTGATTTAAAACAGAAACACTTACACTTTAAACTTGCCTGTGATAACACTTTGAACAATGCTTTCTGGTTCTGCAAATGTTCAGTTGCCATGCAGCCCTTGATGACTGTCATCCAAATAATTAGTCAGGATGGCAGCTGCGAAGTTAGAACATCTCTGAAAAATTGGTAGAGCTGATGCACTATTGAACAGTAATTACTGAAACTGAACGAGATAGGTATTGATCACAAAAATCTTTTTGGGCACCTTATCCAGAGACAGTTGCAGATCTGTGGATTGATGGTAGCATATATATATATATATATCTCTGAACCTGTAAAAAGTTTGACTGTGCATTGTCTTTCATAGTAACATGGGTCTCAAACCCAGATGCTTTCCCTAAGTCACCATCAAACAAGGAACTGTACTTTCCACAAAATGGATTGACGCTTGCATGTGACACAGCCGAATTCACTTACAACAAATTCCCTTGAATTGACAACCCAAATAAATCAAAACTGTCCATTCACAAAATATTTGGACTATCTCAGGAACAGAGGACATGAAAGGGAACTGTTTTTGTAGTACCAGGAAAAGTAGCAGGTGAGCTACACACACTTAAAACAGGAATATTCTGTCCATTAAATGTTGATAGTGTGACACTTGGCTGCTGGAGCTGGGTCTACATGAAGGTTCATACGTGGCACATTTGAGCAACGTAACAGTCAGCCCAGTGTCTGATTGAAACTTTACATTCCTGTTCACTGCACGCAATTGTACAAGCAACTCTTTAGATTGCTGGTTGATCACTGAAGACTTTTTGTTCTAGCAATCAAGTTCAGCTATCGACTTGTTCATGTGCACAGGCATGGCAGAAACAACATACATGTCCTGCAGATCAGAGTCTGGCGTCAACTTTGGCAACTGACTGGCACTAAATTGTTGAAGACATTGCTTGGATGTGGCCCTGCTTGCCACAAGTGAAACACTGTGCTCTGTCATGTGCATAAAACACAATGGATGGCGGAATTTATTACCATGAGACTAAAACAGGCTATGCCTGTTCTGTATGGGGCAGAGCAGATGGCATGGTTGTGTAAACCCCCCCCTCAAAAGTTGCTCGCTCTTTACCACAGAAGTAGCCGGCACTTGCATGTGAAGTTCGGTAATGTAGACAACAGAGTTTTCACATCCGTGTTCATAAGGTTCAGAATAGAAGCTTGAACACGAGAGTCTGAAACAAGTGGTAGCATCTCTAAGCATAACTTTACTGTAACTTAAACCACAGTAGCACTTGAACTGATACAGTCTTGTTAATCCACACAGTTCTTTGACTACCCAGTCATCGTCATGCTCAAAAAATCTTGAAACTTAGGCCTTTGAGCCACTTGCTGCACTGGTTGAGTGTGAACAGGTGGGAGCAGTGGCAGTGGCGGCGGTGATTGTAACATGCCTTGAAGTGTTTGTAATAGCTGGTCCTTGTAACTGTACAATTTGATTTGATGACGGGTCTGGCACTGGAGTATGGACAGATATGATTAGCACTCTTACTGGACTAATACACAAATACAAAGCTGAAAAAGACAACAAATTAGTACATTATGCTGTGGTGAACAAAGAGGACATCCATATTAGTCACCACTGTTGTATTCTCCTTTTGTACATATGGTTGGCCACGGAGAACTGACAACTGATTAACACATGGTCAATGAACACAACTCTTCATTTAGTAATGGTAGAACACTTTTATAGCACTTGTGTCTGCTGTGACTGAAGTTAAAAAGTGTGGGAATAAAAACACACACTCACAGTCGTCCCCCCCAGGGGATCCACAACTCTTTTGTGGATACGTGCGTTGTGAGCCGGGACCCCGAGCTAATGTGGCCTTCCTTCCTTTCCGGGCTGCATACCTTCCCTTTCCGCATCCTTCCCCATCCCCCATCTTCGCCCCCCCCCCCCCCCCCCCCCCCAACCTCTGGCTCTTTCCTTCGCTTTCTCCCCCTCTGGGAGTATGGTTTGTGCCTACGTCCGGAGACGGACGCTTGTAAATGTACCGCATTCTTCGCCTTCCTTGCTTGTATGTCTTCATCCTTCCCTTGTCCTTCTCTTTTCCTTACCTCTTCTCTTTACCCTTTTCTCCAGTGCGGCGTTTGAGACCTCTCTTCTTTCCTTTCCCTTTCTCTTTCTTCCTCCCTGTGCGTGTCTGAAGGCCGACCCACGCACTTCAATGCGTAGCCAGTGACGGGGTAACGCGTAATTCCCCGCCCCGGGTAGACAGGTAGGACACGTACGTACCCCCTGGTAACGGCCAGGCCCAGGGAGGGGTGATTACCCGAGCTGATACCTTCCGAAAGTGCCGATTGGTCCCTCCGTCCGTTTGTCGGGAGGTGTGACCTGGGGTGTGAACAATCACCTAAGGCGGGAGTGCCCTCAGAGAGGGCCCCCACAAGGGAGGAGTGCGCCATCGGAGACGCCGGTAATCATGGGGGATTCTTCCGCAATGGTTTCCTCACCTTCCACTATGTCTGCTCACAAACGTAAGTTCACTGAGTCTCAGCCACAGTCAGTTCTTCCATCGTTTCCACAATTCCTTGTTGTTTCTCGGTCTGACGAAGGTCACGACTTCTCCACAGTCAACCCTTTCATTATTCAGAAAGGTGTCGACGCAATTGCAGGTCCTGTAAAGTCTTGTTCCAGATTACGGAATGGCACCCTGTTGTTAGAAACAGTCAGTGCCCTCCAGGCACAAAAATTGCTGCGTACCTCACTACTACACACCTTCCCTGTCCGGGTGGAACCGCACCGTACTTTAAATTCCTCACATGGAGTCGTTTATACATGCTCCCTCGATGGATTGTCTGACGAAGAAATTCAGCACTACCTGTCTGACCAGGGCGTCACGGCTGTTCATCGGGTTATGAAAAGGGTTGACTCGAACATCATTCCAACCCGCACTGTCTTCTTGACATTTGACAAAGTTCAACTCCCATCGAAAATCAAAGCAGGCTATGAGATAATTTCCGTTCGCCCTTACGTCCCAAACCCTACGCGTTGCTATCGGTGTCAGCGGTTCAATCACACCAGCCAGTCCTGTTCCAATCCGGCCAAATGTGTTACGTGTGGCAAGGATGCCCATGAGGGTGCTTGTCCACCTCCATCCCCTCGCTGCATCAACTGTATGGCACCCACGCTGCTTCCTCTTGAGATTGTCCCGTTTTTAAGGACGAAAAGCTCATCCAGGAAATTAGAGTAAAGGAAAAGGTGTCGACCTTTGCTGCTCGAAAATTATTCGCCAGTCGACAGCCCACCGTGCCTCAGAAAGGAAAATACAGCACTGTCCTTGCTTCTCCTCGGCCAACAAAGGAGGCGGCCACGCAGACTTGCGACCTCACCTTTAGTGCCACGGTCGTCAGATCGGCTAGCGCAAAGATCGCCCGTTCAACCTCACCACTTTCGCCTGCCCACTCTCTGGCTCACCCTTCGTCGAGTTCTGCTAAATCTCGAGCCCAAAAGTCAGACACCAAGACTTAGAAAAAAGAGCATACTTGTGAAGAGTTTTTACGTGCGGCAACTTCCCAACCATCGGTTCCTCCTTCCTCTAAACATCATACTTCCAAGAAGGCTACAATGAAACCCAGTTCCTCTCCTTCTCCGCCAAAGCGTGTCCCATCTACAGCACCACCTGGCGGAAATCGCCCTCGGCCGTCTTCTGTGTCGCCGAGGCGCACTGCTGGCGGCCGATCAACCAGCCGATCGCTGGTGGCAGGAGCTGCTCCTGACCAACCTATGGATCAGGATCTTCTGCCTTCGGCTGAATGCCATTCCATGCTGCCGGTCGCAAGCTCGGAGCAGTCGTTGAGTTGACAGCGACCTTGGTCACATTCCTCCATTTTCTGTTCACCCTATGCCCATTATCCACTGGAATATCTGCGGCATTCGAGCCAATCGGGATGAATTGTCGATCCTCTTACGATCCTACTCGCCGGTCATCTTCTGTCTTCAGGAAACAAAGCTGCGTCCCCATGACCGCTTTGTTCTCCCTCATTTTCAGTCCGTCCGATATGATCTCCCCTCTGTTGAAGGCACTCCAGCACATGGAGGACTCTTGATTCTTCTCCATGATACTCTCCATTATCACCCAATCCATTTAAACACTTCCTTCCAAGCTGTCGCCGTCCGTCTTTCCCTTTCCGGATACACATTCACTCTTCGTTCTGTATACATTCCATCGTCCACACCAATGGCACGAGCTGATCTCCTTCATCTTCTTGGTCAGCTTCCACCCCCATATTTGCTGGTTGGGGACTTCAATGCCCACCACCCGCTTTGGGGGTCTCCACATCCTTGTCCACGTGGCTCACTATTGCTAGACGTCTTCCACCAAGCAGATCTAGTTTGCCTCAACACTGGGGTCCCTACATTTTTGTCTGCCTCCACGACAAATTTATCTCATTTGGACCTTGCGGTCGGTACTGTTCCACTAGCTCGGTGCTTCGAATGGTTCGCCCTTGATGATACACACTCGAGTGACCACTTTCCATGTGTCCTTAGACTGCAGCCTCAACTGCCCTACATGCGCCCGCGACGCTGGAAGTTTGCCCAAGCCGATTGGACACTTTTTCGTCTCTAGCGACATTCGATGACCGTCACTTTCCCAGCGTCGACGATGAGGTCACACATATTACCGACGTTATTCTTACAGCTGCGGAACATTCAATACCACGCACTTCCGAATTGCCCCGGCGCCCCCAGTTCCTTGGTGGAACGAGGCATGCCGTGATGCAATACGTGAGCGGCGACGTGCTCTCCGCGTATTCCGCCACCATCCTACTTTGGCCAACTGTATCCGCTATAAGCAGTTCCGTGCGCGATGTCATCGTGTCATCCGCGATAGCAAGAAGGCAAGCTGGAAATTCTTTATTAGCTCATTTAACACCTTCACTCCCTCCTCGGAAGTTTGGAGTCGGCTTCGACGGTTCTCAGGCGCGCCTAGTTTCTCCCCGGTCTCTGGGCTCACTGTCGTGCATGACACATTAGTGGACCCCATCGCAATTTCTAACTCGTTGGGTCAGCACTTTGCTGAGATTTCGAGCTCTTCAAATTACCCGCCAGCGTTTCTCCCGAAGAAACGTGCAGCGGAGTGCGACCTCTTGCTTTCTCCTCTCAAAATCGCGAAAGCTACAATACTGTTTTCTCCTTGTGGGAACTCCAACATGCACTCTCTTCTTCTCGCTCCTCCGCCCCAGGACCGAATGGTATCCACGTCCAAATGTTGCTGCATTTATCAACCCATAGTCTGCGTTACCTCCTTTGCCTTTACAATCGAATTTGGACCGACAGTACTTTTCCCAGACGATGGCGGGAAGCTATCGTCGTTCCTGTTCCGAAACCTGGAAAGGACAAACATCTTCCCTCTAGTTATCGCCCCATTTCTCTCACGAGTAGTGTATGTAAGGTTTTGGAGCGTATGGTGAATTGCCGTTTAGCTTGGTGGCTGGCGTCCCGAAGTCTTTTAACACCTGCCCAATGCGGATTCCCAAAGTATCGTTCTGCAGTTGACCATCTTGTTGCTCTCTCCACTTATATCATGAACAATTTTCTCCGGAAGCGCCAAACAGTAGCAATATTTTTTGATCTGGAGAGAGCATACGATACCTGTTGGAGGACAGGCATCCTCCGCACACTGTTCTCTTGGGGCTTTCGAGGTCGGCTGCCCGTTTATCTTCGCGAATTTATGGCAGAGCGCACATTTAGGGTGCGGGTGAACACTACTCTCTCCCGCACTTTCTCCCAAGAAAACGGGGGTACCGCAGGGCTCCGTGCTGAGTGTTGTACTGTTTGCCATTGCCATAAATCCAATTATGGATTGTCTCCTTCCTGATGTCTCGGGCTCCCTCTTTGTGGACGATTTTGCGATCTACTACAGCTCTCAACGGACCAGCCTTCTTGAAAGACGTCTTCAAGGATGTCTCGATCGCCTCCACTCTTGGAGCATCGAAACTGGCTTCCGTTTTTCTCCCAGTAAGACCGTTTGTGTTAATTTTTGGTGACGTAAGGAGTTTCTTCCGCCCTCCTTACATCTGGGTCCTGTCAACCTTTCGTTTTCAAACGTCGCTAAATTCTTGGGTCTTATGTTTGACAGAAAACTGTGCTGGTCCTCCCATGTTTCCTATCTTTCGGCTCGCTGTCTGCGATCCCTTAACACCCTCCGTGTCCTGAATGGTACCTCCTGGGGAGCGGACCGAGTGGTCCTTCTCCGCCTCTATTGCGCCTTAGTGCACTCGAAATTGGACTATGGAAGCATAGTCTACTCCTCTGCTCGGCCGTCTATTCTTCGGCGTCTCGACTCTATCCACCACCGTGGATTACGTTTAGTGTCTGGAGCTTTTTACACCAGCCCTGTGGAAAGCCTTTATGCTGAGACTGCTGAACCTCCGCTGTCCAATCGGCGAGCAGTCCTTCTGAGTCGTTATGCTAGCCATCTGTCTTCCATGCCTGCTAATCCAGCCCATGACCTTTTTTTCGACGCCTCCTTTGATGTAGGGTATGCAGGCCGCCCCTCCTCCCTACTACCACTGGGAGTCCGCTTCCGTCAACTGCTCCATTCTCTTTCCTTCCGCTTTCCTAAAACCTTCTTGACAACTTGGGGTACAGCACCGCCTTGGCTCTGTCCCCGGATCTGCCTGCTCCGTGACCTTTGTCGATTTCCCAAGGATGGTACCCCTTCAGTTGTTTATCGTCGGGCATTTGCTGCTCTATGTGCACAAATGACGGACGCCACATTTATTTACACCGACGGCTCGAAAACATCGTTAGGTGTAGGGAGTGCCTATATTGTTGGCGACACCCCAAATCACTTTCGGCTTCCCGACCAGTGTTCGGTTTATACTGCGGAGCTTTACGCTGTTCTCCAGGCTGTCCACTACATCCGCCGCCATCAGCGAATACAGTATGTTATCTGCTCAGATTCTCACAGTTCTCTCCTCAGTCTCCAAGCTCTTTACCCTGTGCACCCTCTGGTCCACCTGATTCAGGACTGTCTGCGCTTGCTCCACCTGGGGGGCGTCTCGGTGGCGTTCCTCTGGCTCCCGGGACACGTTGGTATCTGTGGAAATGAGGCGGCTGATATTGCGGCCAAGGCTGCAGTCTCTCTTCTTCGGTCAGCTATTCAATCGATTCCCTTCGCCGATCTACGGAGCGTTTTATGTCGTCGTGTCGTTCTTTTATGGCACGCACATTGGTCGACACTTCCCCATAATAAATTGCGGGACGTGAAAGCTCTTCCTTGTGCTTGGACCTCTTCCTCCCGAACGCGTTGTCGGGAGGAGGTAATTTTAACTAGACTCCGGATAGGGCACTGTCTTTTTAGCCATCGACATCTCTTAAGTGGCAATCCTCCCCCACTCTGTCCCCACTGCTCTCAGCTGTGGACGGTAAGACACCTTTTAATTGAGTGCCCCTATTTTACTCCGTTAGGCGCCCGTCTACAGCTGTCGCCTGATATATCGTCAATTTTAGCAGATGACACGCGCTCGGCCGATCGCGTTCTCGAGATTATTAGTGCCAGTGAAATGACGTCAGTCATTTGAAGCTTTTTTTGGGGACAACCAACCCCTTTTTGTAGTGGATTTTTAAGCCTTCCTTCTGCTTTTAGTTTCTCCAATTTTATGACTTTCGTTCTCATTGCTGCTGGTTTTCAATTTCGGTTTTTTACTGTTTCCTAAGTCACGGACCGGGCGCTAATGACCATAGAAGTCTTGCGCCCAAAAAAAAAAACACCCTCACAGTTGTCCCTCCCCCCCCCCCCCCCTCTCTCTCTCTCTCTCTCTCTCTCTCTCTCTCTCTCTCTCTCTCTCTCTCTCTCTCTCTCTCTCTGTCTCTCTGTCTCTCTGTCTGTCTGTCTGTCTGTGTGTGTGTGTGTGTGTGTGTGTGTGTGTGTGTGTGTGTGTGTGGGGGGGGGGGGGGGGGGTCACTAGACCACAAAAAAAGCAGTCTGAAATACTGGGCTGCAAGGGATGGCAAATATGTAGTTGAAACTTCCTGGCAGATTAAAACTGTGTGCCCGACAGAGACTCGAACTCGGGACCTTTGCCTTACGCGAGCAAGTGCTCTACCATCTGAGCTACCAAAGCACGACTCACGCCTGGTGCTCACAGCTTTACTTCTGCCAGTATCTCGTCAAGTTTCGTATCAGCGCACACTCCGCTGCAGAGTGAAAATCTCATTCTGGAAACATCCCCCAGGCTGTGGCTAAGCCATGTCTCCGCAGTATCCTTTCTTTCAGGAGTGCTAGTTCTGCATGGTTCACAGGAGAGCTTCTGTAAAGTTTGGAAGGTGTGAGACGAGATACTGGCAGAAGTAAAGCTGCGAGCACCAGGCGTGAGTCGTGCTTCGGTAGCTCAGATGGTAGAGCACTTGCCCGCGAAAGGCAAAGGTCCCGAGTTCGAGTCTCGGTCGGGCACACAGTTTTAATCTGCCAGGAAGTTTCATATCAGCGCACACTCCGCTGCAGAGTGAAAATCTCATTCTGGAAATCTGTAGTTCTCAAACCCTGAATGTGCCACCACTACTAACAATCTGTTCTCTGCAGGACTTAAATTTGTCCCATGCAGCCATGTTTCATAACTGCTGCACATTGGTGGGGGCCTAGCGACTCTTGGAGCTGTGGCTCAAGTCTTACCCAGGTCGGTGCTGTGAGTGATGCTTCATCGACATGCAACATCTTTGTGGTGGTCGACAGCTAGCGTGAAGTTGTCAGTTATCGACGACACCCATACCATGTTGGAAGAAATAGTGGTTTAGAGTGCAAACTACCTAAAAGTCACCATTTGTAACATTTATTTACTTCCAGACAGGGCCCTAATCCCTTGATGACTGTCTTAATCCAACAGCTCTCCTCCCTTTTGTCCCACTTGGATATTTCAATGCACACCACCCTTTGTGAGAAAGTAACACTTCAATTGACTTGTGACTGACCAGCTTCTTTCCGACCCCAATTTCTTTCTCAATTATGGTATTCCTACCCACTTTAGTACCATTCATGGCACCATCTCGATTGCTGATCCTATGCACTGTGTCAGTGGCCTATGGGTTTGCTACATTGGTCGCTCCACAATGATCTTTGTGACACTGACCACTTTGCGATGATCCCATCACTGCCTAATGAACCAATTACCACAATGGGCTCTTTGAACGGCCAACTGGTAATTATATATTTCTGCTGTCTCCTTAATCCCCCGTCAGATTACATTGACAAGGTTGTGGAAATGTGTTAAACACAATCACCCACACTGCTGGAACTGCTTTTCCTCTTTCTAGGGGCACATTCCACCACTGTATGGACACATTGTGGAACAAAGACATTGCATCAGGTACTCAGGGTAGTTGTAGGGCCCTGCAACGCCTTAAGGAAAATCCTTCACCAGCTAGCCTTTTGACTTTTAAGTGACTTTGTGCTAAGGCGTGTTATCTATTTTAGCACTGTAAGGAGGACTGCTGGGAGTGCAACAGCTCCTCCTTGTGAATGTATGCCTCTTCCTCCCTGTTGTGAGCCGGGATCCGTAGTCAAAACTTGACTGTCTCAGTTCGACCTCTGCCTCTTAAACACTGGGGCCGCCACACATTTCAGTGTGGCTCATGGTAGTTACTCGGCCATTGATTTGTCAATTTGCAGCCCAGGACTTCTCACATCTGTCCACTGGAGAGCACATGACGACCTGTGTGGTAGTGACCACTTCCCAATCTTCCTGTCACTGCCCCAGCATGAGGTCTTCGGACGACTGCCCAGATGGGCTTTAAACGAGGTGGACTGGAAAACTTTCACCTCTGCTGTCACTGTTGAATCTCCCGCACATGTTAACATTGATGTGATGGTTCAGCAGGTGACTACAACAATTGTTTCTGCGGCAGAAAACTTTATCCCTCACTCTTTAGGGTGCCAGGGACGTAAGGTAGTCCCTCGACGGTCTCCGGACATCGCTGAAGCGATTAAGAAGTGTAGGCGAGCTCTACAGCAGCATAAGTGGCACCCTTCCCTGGAGCACTTCGTAGCCTTTAAACGGCTCTGTGTCCGCGTTCGCCACCTTATCAAAAGACAGAAGCAGGAATGTTGGGACAGATAAGTCTCAACCATTGGATGCCATATGTCACCTTCCCAAGTCTGGGCAAAGATCAAATGTCTTCTCGGGTACCACACCCCAACAGGTGTTCCTGGTGTTACTATAAATGGCATGTTATCTACCGACGCAAACGCAATTGCCGAGCACTTTGCCGAGCACTCTGCCGAGCACTTTGCCGAGCACTTTGCCGAGCACTTTGCCGAGCACTTTGCCGAGCACTTTGCCGAGCACTTTGCCGAGCACTCTGCCGAGCACTCTGCCGAGCACTCTGCCGAGCACTCTGCCGAGCACTCTGCCGAGCACTCTGCCGAGCACTCTGCCGAGCACTCTGCCGAGCACTCTGCCGAGCACTCTGCCGAGCACTCTGGGCTGGAGAATTACCTCCCAGCCTTTCACACTCTCAAATGGCAGCTGGAAGGGAACGTCCTCTCATTGACTATATGCCACAGTGAATCCTCTAACACCACATATACAGAGTGGTAGCTCCTCAGTGCCCTTGCATGTTGCCCCGACACAGCTCCTGGGCCTGATCGGATTCCCGTCTCATCTGACGGCAAGCAACATCTCCGTGTCGTCTTCAACCGATCTGATGTGATGGCATCTTCCCATCGGAATGGTGGGAGAGCACCATCATTCTGGTGCTCAAACCCGGTAAATATCCGCTTGATGTGGATAGCATCGGCCCATCAGCCTCACCAACCTTCTTTGTAAGCTGCTGGAACATATGATATGTCGGCGGTTGGGTTGGGTCCTGGAGTTACGTGGCCTACTGGCTCCATGTCAGGGCGGCTTCCGCCAGGGTTGCTCTACCACTGATTATCTTATGTCCCTCGAGTCTGCCATCCGAACAGCCTTTTCCAGACGGCAACACCAGGTTGCCATCTTTTTTGACTTATGTAAAGCTTACGACACGACCTGGTGACATCATATCCTTGCCACATTGTATGAGTGAGTGCCCGCTCCCAATTTTTATTCAAAAATTCCTGTCCAAGTTGGTGCCTCCCATAGTTCCATCCATATCCAGGAGAATGGAGTCCTGCAGGGCTCTGTATTGAGTCTCTCTCTATTTTTAGAGGCCATTAATGGTCTAGCAGCAGCTGTCGGGCCCTCCATCTCACCTTCTCTGTATGCAGACGACTTCTGCATTTCGTACTGCTGCTCCAGTATTGGTGTTGCTGAGCATTGCCTACAGGGAACCATCCACAAGGCGCAGTCATGGACTCTAGCCCACGCCTTCCAGTTTTCAGCCACAAAGTCGTGTGTCTTGCACTTCTGTTGGCGTCGTACTGTTCATCCGGACCCAGAACTTCACCTTCATTATGCTCCACTCACTGTAGTGGAGACATATCGATTCTTAGGACTGGTTTTCGACACTCAATTGCCTTGGCTTCCTCATCTTCATTAGCTTAAGCAGAAGTGCTGGCAGCTCCTCAATGCCCTCCGTTGCCTGAGCAACACCATTTGGGTTGCAGATTGCTCTATGCTGCTGCGGCTCTACAGACCTTTGTCCAATCCCGAACTGACTATGGGAGTGTTGTTTATGGTTTGGCAGCACCATCAGTGTTGCATTTACTTGACCCTGTGCACCACTGCGGGGTTCGACTAGCGACAGGAGCCTTTAGGACGAGTCTGGTGACCAGTGTACAGGTGGAGGCTGGGGTCCTTCCATTGCAGATCAGACATACACGACTGCTCACAATTCTCCTGAGCATCTGAATTACCGTCTCCTTTTCCCACCCGCATCAGTCCATCTCCCACATCAGCAGCCCAGGTCGGGGCTAACGATTGTGGTTCGAGTGCAGTCCCTTTCCTCCGGACTCGAGTCCTTCCCTTTTTATCACCTCTACTTGCGGTCCGATCACGTACGCCTCCATGGTGTATGCCTCAGCCGCAGCTTCGTCTGGATCTTTCATGTGGCCCCAAGGACTCTGTTAACTCTGCAGCTCTCCACTGTCACTTCCTCTTGATTCTTGACGTGTTCTGGGGCTCTGAAGTGGTTTACACCGGCGTCTCAATGGCTGATGGTCATGTAGGCTTTGTGTATGTTTGTGGAGGACATATTGAACAGCACTCCTTGCCAGATGGCTGCAGTGTTTTCACTCCAGAGCTGACGGCCATATCTTGTGCTTTTGAACACATCCGCTCATGCCCTGGCGTGTCATTTCTGCTGTGTACTGACTCATTGAGCAGCCTACAAACTATCGACCAGTGCTACCCTTGCCATCCTCTGGTAGCGTCCATCCAGGAGTCCATCTATGCCCTGGAATGGTCCCGTCGTTCAGTGGTGTTTGTCTGGACCCTTGGTCATGTTGGAATCCCTGGCAACAAACATGCTGGGCAAACAGATGACTTGGAAACTGCTTCTGGAGATGGGCATCTTTGAAGCTGACCTGCTTTCTGTCTTACACCGCAGGATTTTCAGGCTTTGGGAGACGGAATGGCATAAAAGTACGCACAACAAGCTGTGTATCATTAAGGAGACGATGAATGTGCGGAAGTCTTCCATGCGGTCCTCTTGCAGGGAATCAATTGTCCTCTGCCAGCCCTGTGTTGGCCATACATGGCTAATGCATGGTCATCTACTCCATCACGAGGACCCACCTCTGTGTCGGTGTGACTCCCAAATGACAGTCGTCCACCTCTTGCTGGACTGCCCACTTTTAGCCACTCTTCAGCGGACTTTTAACTTTCCCAGCTCCCTACCTTCGGTGTTGGGCGATGATGCCTCAGCAGCAGCTTTAGTTTTAAGTTTTATCCATGAGAGTGGGTTTAATACTTATATGTAGGTTTTAGCACATGTCCTTTGTCCCTCTGTGTCCTCCACCCTAGTGCTTTTAGGGTGGAAGTTTTAATGTGCTGTAGAGTGGCTGGCTTCTTCTTTTTATTCTCGTGGTCTGCCAGCCACTGTAATCTGCTTTCTTGTTTTACTCTGTTCTGTTTCTAGCATCTCTGCTGTTTTCTTGTCCTCTTTTGTCCCTTTTAGGGTTCGTTGCCTTCCCTTCGTTCTTGTGGGTTTTCCTTTCTTTCCCTTTTGTGTTATGTGTCGCGTCCGTTTTATTCTCACACTTATGGCATTGTTTTATTAGGAACAAGTGACCGATGACCTCGTAATTTGGTCCCTTGCCCCCTCTTCTAAACTTTAGCATTAGCCTTTCATCAGGTCAGCAAATACATCTTTAGCCTGAACAGCTTGACTCAGTTTGAGGTGATACACATTCTGATCTTGACAAGGTCTACAAAATGACTTTGAGATGTACCTATGAACAGCTTCACAAAAATTTGGCTTCAAAGAACATGTTCCTATTTTCTTTGATTTAAGTTTCATTATATTATGTTAAACAATTGAAAATCCAGGATGAAATGATGACAATATTATGAAACGCATAGATTGCTACTCAGTATATAGAGGAGATATTGAGTTGCAGATAGGCACAACAAAAAGAAGACTAAAAGAAGGTAAGCTTTTGACCAAAAAGCCTCTTCCGAATTAGACAAAACACACACACACACACACACACACACACACACACACACACACACACACACACACGACCACTGTCTCTGGTTGCCTACGCAGCGGTTGTGTGGTCTTTAAATTCGGAAGAAAGCCTTTTGGCCGAAAGCTTACTTCTTTAACAGCCTTTTTGTTGTGTCTGTCTGTGACTCATCATTCTTTTCATAATATTTAGGTATTAAGTTAGTAAAATTAAGGGAAAAAGTTTCCTCCAGCAGCTGTCTAGGATACGATTGTATTCCAAATGGGCACAAATTACATCGGGCACCTTTGCCCCGTCTTTGGCATTCAATAAGCCACACATCCCCCTTTCCCACCCTCCAATCTCTTTCGCTCGTGCAGTTGTGCAAACTAGTGAACATCTTGGGGAACTTGGCCAGCCTTGGCTTGTTATGTTTTTGGCAACTCACTTTATCTGTACAATGAATGGGTGAACAATACTAGTCCTCTATAACCTGAAATTCTGGTTATGCTTTGGTGATGAGTAAGCATTACAGTGAGGGACTATTGTGTGTCATAGGGAATGGGGATCTTAGCTCGTTTTGTCATATTCCAAGGATGGTGAAAATCTTTAAGAAAAATACACTTCATTGCAATTGGCACAATTGAACAGAATATAGATATTACTAAGTGACTATACTGGATCCCTGTACCAGTTGCAAATTGCCTATCCAGTGGCTTCCAGATGCAACAAAAACTTGATTTTCAATATTTCACATAATTATTCGCCAAATTTAAAAACATTAAATGCTGTCATACTCTTATGTTAAAAGTTGAACACAGTAAGACACTTATTACAATTAAAAACTGTGTGTTTGTCTTGAGGCAACATAACTGGTGGTGCACATCTGTGAATGAGAGCACATAGTGCTCCTTCCACCTTCCAACAAACTCTGCACATAATTTCAAACCAACTTGTGCAGTTAGTTTGAATGACAGTTGTTAGCATAGGACTGAGTAAGGGGGTCAGTGGTTATCACACTTGACTCACATTTGGGAGGACAATGGTTGAAACTTGCATCCTGCTGTCCAGACTTATGTTTTCTGTGATTTCCCTAAATCGCTTCAGGCAATGTCAGTTGGTTGCTTTGAAAGGACACAAGTGATCTCCTTCCTCATTAATCCCTAATCCGAGCTTGTGTTCCATTTCTAATGACCTCGTTGTCGGCAGCACGTTAAACACTAATCTCCTCCTCCTCCTCCTCCTCCTCCTCCTCCTCCTCCTGTTAGTTTGTGTACTAGGACATGGAATAACTTATAGCTGACCTTATGATACTAATAATCAGATTCATACTGAACCAACATGAACATGTATAATTATTGCATTAAATGCCTCACATACTTTGACTTTCTAAATACCACTTGACTATATATTTTTTTATTGTACTGAAGGCCTTTTGTCAGACCCTAAGCACCACAAATTCTTATTTTGCCTCCCCTCATTCTGTCAGTTGTTGCTTACCATAGCAACATTATTCAGTTATATCCACCCATCAAATAAACTAGTCTAGATTATATAATACATCATTTTTCATCCACAGAGGCAGCAGGTGTAAGTGCCCTTCTACTGGGAAGCAGGGCATGTGGGGGTTGTGAGAGAGATACTGCTGTGCCCCAAGCAACCCAGTCTCCACCACTAACCCCCCTTTCTCCACTGTAAGTACATTGTTGAGGCACAGGATAATGCACTAAAGGAAGGAAAAAAATACTGGGATTGAGGAAAAACACATTTTGTGTTGGTGAAGACAATTTGACTCTGTTGTTCATCTTATCTAAAGGAAGGAAAAAATACTGGGATTGAGGAAAAACATTTTGGGTCGGTGAAGACAATTTGACTCTGTTGTTCATCTTATCTAACTCTGAGGAGGGATGAAATGATTTTAACATACATCCAGATGGGGAACTGTCCTATGATGTCCGGATTTCTTATCTTGTGGGAGAACCCACCAGTGTGTGCTAGAGGTGTACACAGATCTGTTCACCATGTTTTAAGAGAACGTATATTAAATCAAGGTGAGGACAGCAGCCAGTTTACTAGCTGATCTGCATCTTACTTTAGATGACAATGAGACGAATATGGTATGTACTTTAGCATTTGTGTATGTACGATATGCTGCACAAGTTGCTAGATGGAAAATTTTGAATACATTTACAGTGTCAGGGTGTCCAATGTCTTGGAAAACAGGGAAAACTTGGAGAATTTTTTTGTTCTGGAAAACTTGTATGAAACTCGCATTTTGCCTAAAGACTCTGGAAAAGGTATAGTGGCTCATTTGATTTTGGGCATAGGCATTTGCTTGCCTCCTTCTTGGCATGATGCAGTACTGTGCTCACTGTTCACCCTCAAGTCAGTGCTGAGAGACCACCCTCCACAAGGGTTTTGGCATCCCCTAACCCTTTCCCTCACTCAGTCTAGTGCAGTGGCCAGCCAGTCAGCACGGACTGGTTGAGTCCAGACGAACTGTGCAGAGGTTTGTTGTTGTTGACATGGAATGGCTTGCACACCTGACTCCGCAACCTGACCATGTTGTGCTAGTTTGTTGTTGTGTCGTGATTGTGTGGTGTGTTTTACATTTACGTCTGTTCAAATGTACTGCCTCATTTGTTAACATGATGTTATTATAAAGATGCAAGCTTTTACAGGAATTTGTTACCTATTCAAATCCATTTATTTTCAAGCAAGGATACAAGGGCATGATAGGTTGGCATACAGTGCATTGTTTGGATGTGTACCAAGAAATTTCTGTTGTACATGCCAACAGCTATTGATCTCATTGTGTTGTGTACAAATAAGGTTGATTATTGATATTTGGTGGTAGGCACAAGAGAGTGTAATTAGAGCACTGACAAGCAGTCATTGGGCTTTGGCATGCAGTTGTTGGCTTAGTTAACACTGAGCTAAAGCCTGTAGTGCCCTGCAGGTGGCCAGAGGGTGCGTGGGGACTGTGGAAGTAGATGCCCGAGGCATGGAAGGTGAGGCTACTCTTTGCATCATTTCTGTCCTCAATGGCCAACATTTCCAATGCTGCTGTGGGTCTTAACCAACGAGAGCTACTTTCAATTGCATGCGTGCAAGGAAGATTTTATTGCCTTGCTTTGGACCCACTCAGGGAGAGATGTAGGCTAGGGTGTGGGGTGTAAGTTGCTCATAACAAAGAAAAAAAGCATAGGTCGTGAAATTTTCTAGTGGCCTCTGGTGTGTGCAAACTCTGGGCCACATTTCACTACATCATTACCTCAGATTACTGCAAATGTGTGTCCAACCCTCACTAGACTGAGGAGCCAGAATTTTTGTGGATCACAGAGCACACACATGAAAAATTGAGTGTTTGGTTCATGCTCTCTAAAACCAACTGTCACTCAGGATATTGGCAAGCAAGATGTGTCCACTTGTGCAAGGGAAAGAAGCATGCTGGGCTCGAGACCAGTAGGAAGATACATTGTCTATATCCATGCTAATTGCCACAGATGGCCATGACTCCAATACTGCTGCATCAGATGTAGCCTCTGCAGTGCTGCCTGCCACCTCTGAACACATTCAGCTGATCGTCAACTACAACAATAGGAAGGACAATCCTGATGGTACCTTTGATTTGGCAAGTGCACTAGAAAATAAAATGTTCAGTGAAGAAATGTAATATTTCTAATTACTCTCTGTGTATTTTTAGTCTGCTGCAGTGCAGGCAGGGAGTTTAGCATGCAGTTGTGGTGTGTCTCAGTACCCAGGTGTCACCTCGAGGCAACTACATCAAGCACTTACTGCAGAAACTTATGGACGACAATGCTAAATTAAGTGCAGAGGGATGCCATGATGAAGGCTGAGATCCATTTGTGTCTGTCAGCTGCTGAGAGAGACCAATCGTCTTGGTACATTGGCACTTACCACATGTGTTCCCAGACAGTGACATTGCCTCCAAAATGCAGTTTCAAAACTCAAAAGTGAATTGTGGCATTGTGTTCAGACTGGAGCCATTTTTCACTAAACAACTACAGGAGTTTGTTGCTACCTGTGACATGGTTGTGATTGAGTTTGATCTGTTTGTACATTTTTGGAATAGTAGTGGGGTCAGGTTTCGAGCAGGTCCTCACTTCATGTTTTTGAGAAAAAATGCTGCAAAAGATTTAGTTAAAGAATTTGAGGCAGGTGAATCCAATTTGAGATAAATTTGAAGAGGAAATTTGTCCATTTGTCCATGGATGGCCCTGATGTTAATAAGGCATTCCTACGAGAGCTGAAAAGCCAGGTCAACGTAGTGGGTAATCCTGAGCGTCACATACTTTCAGATTTTGAAACGTGACTGACAGGTTGTTCTAGTGTTGCTGGGAATCTTGTTCGGTTTCTGAGAGCTTTATGTAATGTATTTAAAAACGTTCCCTCCTGCCAAGCTGATTTCAACAGTATTACAAGTCCCTCTGTTTTCCCACAGAAGTTTTGTGCTATTGGAGGATGGAAAATAAAATAGTGTCAGTCTGGACTCAGATAATATTAACAGCTGTTTAAAAATGTGTAAAGGAAGTAAAAAGAGTAAAGAAGGAACAGAAGTAGGTAAAACCAAAACCGAAGGTCACTACTGGAATTTCTAAGAGTATTAGCTACTGGGTATTGTGTAAGTTTTGAGGGGCAGGATTTTGAGACTGTGGCTGCTCGGGTTGAGTTGTCTCTAACTAAATTTCAGTCAGATGCTCCCTTACTTCCTTTTCTGTATAATTTTCTCCAATCTATAGTCAGAGGATTTGTCCAACCATAAATTTGTAGAGGTGGAAGTTTGTAGAAACAGACTAGTTTCAGAACAGGTCTGAATGATGACAAAATCAGTTTCAGCCTCTGGAAGTGGACATCAGGTAAGAACCAAAAAAGCTCTGGGTCAATGTGCCATGTCAGAGAAAGGTATCTTGGCATTCCGGAATGAGTGCCTTACATTTATGAAGCATGTGGAATCCAGAATTCTGGCTAAATTGCCCTTCGCATATTTCTGTGTGAAGGGCATTCCATGTTCAATCCTAGGAGTGGCAGTTAGCACTGACCATGCGAAGAGACAATCGTGCAATAGCATTGACACATCTCACTATCTTCAATTGCTTTGGTAGTCATGTGACTTACACCATTGCCCATGAGTTGCAAAGTCCAGTAGAGTAGTAGAGATCATATCAGTAAAGGAAATCCTCAAAGAATTTGTGGGAGATCGTGTTTGCATCAATCAGTTCTGGATGATGGTCATTGGGGTCAAGAGTGGACATGAAAATGTGATGAGATTGATCAAGGTTGCTTGCAGTCTATTCCATGGCAATGCTAGCATTGAAAGAAGTTCCTCCGACAACTCCACTCTGGTCAAAAATTTGACTGAAGCCTTTCTCATAGCTGTTTGTGCTGTTGACACTGTGGTGAAAGCCGCTGGAGATGTTTATCTGCAACTATTACAAAGCAATTAATACACAGCTTCTGAAATGCACATGGTAGGTACAGGGCTATTACAAATGATTGAAGCGATTTCATAAATTCACTGTAGCTCCATTCATTGACATATGGTCACGACACACTACAGATACGTAGAAAAACTCATAAAGTTTTGTTCGGCTGAAGCCGCACTTCAGGTTTCTGCCGTCAGAGCGCTCGAGAGCGCAGTGAGACAAAATGGCGACAGGAGCCGAGAAAGCGTATGTCGTGCTTGAAATGCACTCACATCAGTCAGTCATAACAGTGCAACGACACTTCAGGACGAAGTTCAACAAAGATCCACCAACTGCTAACTCCATTCGGCGATGGTATGCACAGTTTAAAGCTTCTGGATGCCTCTGTAAGGGGGAAATAAACGGGTCGGCCTACAGTGAGCGAAGAAACGGTTGAACGCGTGCGGGCAAGTTACACGCGTAGCCCGCGGAAAATTGGCTCTTGCCACAACTGGAGACCGACAGCGCCGACTTCATCTTTCAACAGGATGGTGCTCCACCGCACTTCCATCATGATGTTCGGCATTTCTTAAACAGGAGATTGGAAAACCGATGGATCGGTCGTGGTGGAGATCATGATCAGCAGTTCATGTCATGGCCTCCACGCTCTCCCGACTTAACCCCATGCGATTTCTTTCTGTGGGGTTATGTGAAAGATTCAGTGTTGAAACCTCCTCTACCAAGAAACGTGCCAGAACTGCGAGCTCGCATCAACGATGCTTTCGAACTCATTGATGGGGACATGCTGCGCCGAGTGTGGGAGGAACTTGATTATCGGCTTGATGTCTGCCGAATCACTAAAGGGGCACATATCGAACATTTGTGAATGCCTAAAAAAACTTTTTGAGTTTTTGTATGTGTGTGCAAAGCATTTTGAAAATGTCTCAAATAATAAAGTTATTGTAGAGCTGTGAAATCGCTTCAATCATTTGTAATAACCCTGTACAATGAAACAGTAGCAGAGAAAAGGACAACTGAGAAGTCCTCAATAGAAAGAGAGTGGAAGAATAAAGTGAATAGAGAAAAGCTAAGAGCACCACTAACTATAAAAACAGAACTCGTGGAAAGCGCTGAGAAAAAGGTTCCTCAGATTGAAATAATAGTTTTGTCACTAAAAACTACCTGCTTGTGACTTCATTTAATGTCCATGTATGTGTCTCTGTCGGACTAGTCTGTTACTGTTTCTTCCATAATCATTGTTTTCAAATGGTATTTGGATTTTGTTCTTAAACCTCTATGTAAAAAGTGTACTTTTTACTGAAATACATTATGCTCTTTATTTTTGTCTGTGCCCTCACAACTACTGATTGTTCCTAATTTAAATGTTTATGAATAATGTTTTACTTCCTTTGCAACCTAGTCCAGTCCAGCCACATTGATGGACCATCAGTCAAAAGCCTGAATGTGGTTTCCAAGAATAGGTGCATACTTGTTGGTCCATTGTGGCCCCCACAGTGACAAGATCACACAGGGAATGCCACGAAATCATTTCCGCAGACTGTAACACTTGCTCCTTCAGCCTGGATCCTTGCTTCCAGATGTTTCACACCGTACACACCAACAGCCATCTTTCCGATGAAGCATAAAATAAGATTCATCTGAAGAGGTCACCAGTTAGTGGATATCGAGCCTTCGTCGCAAATGAACAAAAGTCACCATAGATGCGTGAACTAGGTGCCTCCTGCGAATTTCGATAAACAACATTCACTGAATGGTCATTGAGGACTCACTGTTGGTAGCCCCCTTGGTTCATCTAGGCAGTCAGTTGCTCAACAGCTGCGTGTCTCTTTGGCTTTATTCATATCTGCATTCATCATTCAGTCCCCCCCTCCCCCGTCCACTTTCCCATCACATATGGCCTGTGGGGCACCATCGTTGCCTCAACACCACCACTTTTGGATAGCACCATTTTGCTATGCATGGTATACTTCAACCACAGTGGCATGTGAACAGTTTATAAACTTAGTCTTATTGGAAATGCTTCCACCCATGGCCCAAAATTCCATGATCGTGCCCTTTTGGTCATCGGGTAAATCACTCAGTTTCCGCATTACGACGACTGCACTCTTTCCTGCGTCTCCCAACATCCTTTATACACCCTCCACTACTAGTGCTGCCACCTGCCGTCTGTGAGTAGTAATTACGTGTTGACATTGAACATGTACTGTGGTCACATTAATGTGACTGAACTGTGTAATTTCCTTTTTTCTGTTCAAATTACATTTTACACTTAATTCTGATGCCAGTTCCTGGTACATTTATTTCTTGATTAAAATAAGCCATGTTCATTTTAAGGTTTTCTTCTTTGAACTGAGAGTATAGTCCCATTATGTTCCTATTTGTTCATGGAAATTTTGCTATAAAATTGATCAAAATTGGATATAGTTAAGCACAATGCGACCCTCGAAAAATAAAAAGTTGGCCTGGAAAACTTAGGGAATCATTTTTTTTAGAATTGCTGGATACTCTGAGTGTGGTTGGCTAATTCTTACACATTACAAAAATAGAAATTATCCTACCTAGGAGTAATTGTCAGGGAGGATCTTTTTCCTGTTTTACCTTTCTGTTGTGTAAGTGGTCAAAAATGTTAGTGGCAGCATTATGCATACATTTTTGTGCTAAAGACAACCTTAATGGGGAGTAATGTAGGTGACTTTTTTCGGTCTGGTATTGTAATTACGTCTGTCAGTGTTCCTTTTGAACAGCACTGGATTGTTTACAACAAACTTCGTGAGGGAATAAATATTCTGTGAAGCAGTAGTCAAAAGTGTGAAACTCCTTAAAGGCCTTCTTGGCTGAAAGCTGTGTGTTTGACAGTCCTTTTGTTGTGCCTAATAGTGACTCAGCATCTTTGCTATGTGGTGAGTAGCAATCTATCTTTTTCATAATATTGTGAAACTCATTAAACAGGTGTTGACAAGATGATCATGGGTGAGTGCCACATAATATTCTTACAGCACATTTTTGAGCACTCAAGATTTATTTCATAAAGAGGAAATATCCCAGAACCTTATTTCTAACGATTTGGCTGTCCCCAGAATTTGCAATGATTCAAAGTGCAAATGTGGGTGAATTAAGTATTTTATTCTAAAAGTGCTCAGACTACTTAGGAGCATACTTCCCTTTACTTCGATTTTGCCATTAATTTTTCAATCGTCGGTTTATCTGCTTCCTCTGCTCTTCAGAGAATTTCTTTTCTGTTGCTGGTGTATTCCATCTATCGATCATCCATTTTTCAATATTATGTCTCTGTCATCTTGTCCTGTGTAGTGTCCTATATATTGCCAAATTTGGTTAGTTTTTTTTTTTTTTTTTTTTTTATTTTCGCTGTTCGCCTATATGCATGATTTGGATGGAGTTTGTCATAGTACTACGTTAGTATCGCTGTAGTCAATCTGCTGGAGTGCAAGCATTTTAAATATCCATAAAAATTCATGTGTCATTTCCACATGACGTCAATTTCCACATGACGTCAGGGATTCAATGTACTGATACACTACCATATTGCTTCTGATCTTCCACTCAAAACCATGGTCCCAATAGCTTTTTGATAAATCGGTGGCTGTGTGTGTGTGTGTGTGTGTGTGTGTGTGTGTGTCTGCAGCATAACATACCAGTGCCCTTATAACTTTAGTGTAGTTGCAGATTTTGACATTTCTGTTAATATCTCTCATTTTATAGAGCTGAGGAGTAGCCCTGTCTGTTTTTTCAAATTTACAATGTGAGCTTTAGTGCTCTCCTTTTCTGTGATGTTCTCCAAAATGGTTTCACCAAGGTACTTATGTTTGGAATCTGTTTGGAGTAGTTAAATTCATTGTCAAGGATAGTGGCACTTGTGTTCGTAATGAATTCTGTCTTTTCGAAGGAGATTGACAGTCAAGTTTTTCCTGCACTTCTTCAGGGTTTTGATCTGGAGGCACACTGTGTCAATTGTTGTGAGACTATGGCTAAGTCATCAGCAAATGTCAAGCAGTTGATCTCAACTTCTTTCCCCTTGTATTTTTCCAACTCTGATGTAGCTGCAAAAGAAATGTAGGATTAAGCGTAAAACAGTGCCAACTTCTCACTCACTCCCTTGCCCCCAGCCCTCATCTCTCTCTTTTTTTTTTTCATGTAATAGTCTTATTATAGTAGGTTGACACACAGGGTCACATGTCAGGTGAATGAGAAGTGGCTGAAGGTGAAGTACAGTAAATATAGGTGACAGTCCTATTGTCATAATCGCCCTATTTTCCATTCAGACAAAAACAGTAATTAATGTGTCTCCAGATAAGGCAATGCTGCATTTTGACAGGTGGGCTGCTTTTCCCGCTCATCATTAATAGTGGAATCCAGACTACTGTACATCACATTTTAACCAACTGTTTTTTATAATGTGACGAAGACAGCCACCTTTATCCTATCTGCACTCGATTTAATATAATGACAAGATGATTGTGGTCCATATTTTATGATTCTACTTCATGTTTATTATAGGCAAAAGATTCTAATGTTCACTCATGATTTCTGGAAAATTTTGAGTAGGAGAACTGCCTGCCACATTCACCAGACCTTGTTTTAGTCCTCTCTGTTGTTCTGTATTCAATTTTGATAGTACATTTTAAACATCTGACTATTTGGTTGGTTTTGGGGAAGGAGACCAGACAGCGTGGTAATCGGTCTCATCGGATTAGGGAAGGATGGGGAAGGAAGTCGGCCGTGCCCTTTCAGAGGAACCATCCCGGCATTTGCCTGGAGTGATTTAGGGAAATCACGGAAAACCTAAATCAGGATGGCCGGACGCGGGATTGAACCGTCGTCCTTCCGAATGCGAGTCCAGTGTCTAACCACTGCGCCACCTCGCTCGGTATCTGACTATTTGACTAGTCATAAATTTTGAATGTTTGAGGCAAATGAATGTGTGAATGTAGAGAGAGAGAGAGAGAGAGAGAGAGAGAGAGAGAGAGAGAGAGAGAGAGGGGGGGGGGGGCGGCAGGACAGTAGTGGTGGGATTGCACTTTCCTAGACCTACTGTCACACCTAGATCTATACCCTGCAAGTTACTGTACCATATGTTGTGGAGGGTACTTCAGTTACCACTATCGTTTTCTCCCATTTTGTTTGCGTATGGTGCTTTGGGTGAAAGCTTGTCAGTAGGCATTTGTATGAGCATAAATTTCTCTGATTTTATCATCATTGTCATTTCACAAGATGAATGTGACAAGAATTACAGTGTTATTGACTATTCCTAGCACGTACACATTCACATTTTTAACAGCAAATCTTTCTGTTGTAGCAGCTACTGCAAGTCCATAAACATTTAATATACATGTTAGATGACGATTGTTTGTCACATCTGTTTGAATAGCTTCCCTTTTGGTGCAAATATAAAATAACATACTGTGTTGATAGTGTTTGGTGCCTGTTCTTAAGGTTTTTTCATGTTTGTAAATGAAAATAGCCTGGGATCAGTTGTTGGTTTCTGGCCCTCTTAAACCTTCAACTGCTCTGGACATGTTAACGTGCGCCCCTTTTTACCTGTCCCTGTGTGCTCTGAACGTGTTTACATGCGCCACCAGTTCTTCCGCGTGGTACTCTGGTTGTGTCTATGCGTAGACATGTTCAGAGTACCAGGTAGAATGACTGGTGGCGTGCGTAAACACGTTCAGAGCTCACAGAGACAGGTACAAAGGCGCGCACGTTAACACGTCTGGAGCAGTTAAAGGGTTAATTTGGTGTATCAGAAATTTAATATATTGTCAAGTGCAATGAGTTTTGTGCTAGAAACATTATAGGTTAGGCTCATATAAATATTTATTTTCAGGCCAAGTATATTGCCCAGTGCATTGAAGAAATTAAGCAAGAACTTCGCCAGGATAACATAGCGGTGAAAGCAAATGCTGTCGCTAAACTGACATATGTAAGTAATTTCTAGCAAACGCTTTAATCTATTATTAATGCCACATGAATTGTGATAATGATTAATATTAGAATAGTCACTGATATTTTCTTCGTTGAGATTATGGAGTTCTCATGACAACAGTCATTAACACAAATATCTTGGTATATAAAATCAGAGTTACATTTTGCATTTTGGCTAGATGTTGCTTATGCACAGAAAATTATGCTTTATTAAATTTTGTTGTCCAATTCTTCACTGTCTTCTTCCATATTTGCCTTAATTTTTCCGGTTATAGTGTCAGTTTTTCTCAGTCACAATCTTTAGTGTTTTGACACTAAATGTTAATAAAACTCTCCATTTATAAATGGTTTACAATAGTAAGTTCTCCAGTAAATTAACAAAATGTCATCAGGGAGAAAGATATGTTGGTATATCCATTCCAAATAAAAAATTGTCAGCCACTATATTAAAATTAATGTTTTTCATACAAGTTTTGAAAACAATACACACACATCTACAGTTTAGTAATGGATTTGTGTGCACGTACCTGGTAACAATGTTGGTGGTCCAGAAATGATCAAATTTGTGTGATATTGAATGTTGAAAGACTCCTTTTGTTCACTAGCTGAAAATTCAAAGCTATGCTCTAATTACATGAACTGAAGAATGTTTAGAAATTGAAGCAACCCTTATTTTGACATCATATTGTGGCACATAACGTACTGATGCGGACAACACAATAAAGCAATGTTTTCCTTAATAATAAATGTTGTATTCCTCAGTGGATATTAATACAGGAGGATGGGTGGCCAGGAGCAGTGGAGCAGCAAACTGTTGCCATTTGCGATCTATACCGGAGCAAATAATTAATCTGCACAAATAGTCTGTAAACGTATATTTACTCAACTTCGGTCAGACCTGAAGCAGTAGAGTCCATAATTATGTAGTCCAAAATACACAGCAATACTGAGCACGCAGTAGCGATGCAAGACATTACCTAGTCTGTTCTCTAGCTCCTGATGAACCAGCCCTGGCTGCCACAGAGCTGTGCTACGTTCAGTCTGTGGAGGGCGCTCGTGTTGGCAGCTAGTTTATTTATTTATTGTTCCGTGGGACCAAATTAAGGAGAAGTCTCCATGGTCATGGAACGAGTCAATACATGAAATTATAACATGATATTAGAAACAGATAAAATGAAATATAAAAAAACATATTCAGGTGACAAGTCGTAAGTTTAAATGAAGAAAATCAACAATGTAACACTGGAATTTGCTTAATTCTTTAGCTCTTCCAGGAGCTCCTCGACAGAATAGAAGGAGTGAGCCATGAGGAAACTCTTCAGTTTAGACTTAAAGAGTTTGGGCTACTGCTAAGATTTTTGAGTTCTTGTGGTAGCTTATTGAAAATGGATGCAGCAGAATACTGCACTCCTTTCTGCACAAGACTCAAGGAAGTGCATTCTACATGCAGATTTGATTTCTGCCTAGTATTAACTGAGTGAAAGCTGCTAACTCTTGGGAATAGGCTAATATTGCTAACAACAACTGAGTGAAAGCTGCTAACTTTTGGGAATAGGCTAATATTGCTAACAATAAACGACATTAAAGAAAATATATACTGTGAGGGCAATGTCTGAATTCCCAGATTTTTGAATAGGGGTCGACAAGACGTTCTCGAACTTACACCACATATAGCTCGAACAGCCCGTTTTTGAGCCAAAAATACCCTTTTTGAATCAGAAGAACTACCCCAAAAAATAATACCATACGACATAAGCGAATGAAAATATGCGAAGTAGACTACTTTTTGTGTTGAAGTGTAACTTATTTCAGATACTGTTCTAATGGTAAATAAAGCAGCATTTAGCTTCTGAACAAGATCCTGGACATGGGCTTTCCACAACAGCTTACTATCTATCCGAACGCCTAGGAACTTGAACTGTTCCGTCTCGCTTATAATATGCCTATTCTGTGTGATCAAAATATCGGTTCTTGTTGAATTGTGAGTTAGAAACTGTAAAAACTGAGTCTTACTGTGATTTAGCATCAAATAATTTTCCACAAGCCACGAACTTATTTCATGAACTACATTATTTGTTACTGTTTCAATATTACACACAAGATCCTTCACTATCAAGCTAGTGGAGGCAGGCTCTGTGTGTGTGTGTGTGTGTGTGTGTGTGTGTGTGTGTGTGTGTGCGCGTGCATCACTGGTTGCATTGTTGTCTCACGCGACCTCTATGACATCTGCTGAAATCCCTCGACATGCTATCAAATGTCACCGAATGCCGACTCCTGTGGTATCACTGGCAATGACACCACATCCCTGTCCCCCCTCCCTCCCTCCCTCCCTCCCTCCCTCCCTCCCTCCCTCCCTCCCTCCCTCCCTCCCTCCCTCCCTCCCTCCTCAAACTTCCTCACCATTGTTGTGTAGTGGCGAATGGCGATGTGGAAGGGGGGTAGGATGCAGGTGGCAATGAAGAGACAGGAGCCAAAGCGAAGGCTGATGCTCAGCCCCTGTCCACACCCCGGCGTATGCCTTTGGATCAATCTCAAACACCTGCCGGAAAAACCGACTGGAGGGTGTGCCCGCACATCCAGAGGCAGAGCATCAGCTAAGGCCAAGTGGGACACAATGACTGTAGGGGTCGGCAGCGACCCCTGGATGGCCACATGGAAGAGGGGCCCATCCCCTAGCAACAGAGGCTGTAGGCACTGCGACAGCTGTGATGGGAGTGTCCGATGTCAACCATGTAACAATTCCGTCGGTGGCCTGCCGTTGCGGACTGGGAGCAATACATCGACAAGAAGAGCTTGATCTTGTGTGCAGGAGGCACAAAGCTTGTCCATTTGTTACTTGAACACTCAAACAGTGTTCCAATTCCCCTTTTGATTGTGAGTGCTCTTGATGTGTGAGATGCTGTTGGCTTGGTAAAACTGTTCAAAATCTGTGGCAACAAATTGTGGTCTATTGTCCATCACAGTCACTTTTGGCAGTCATTCCAGGCAAAAAATTGATGGCAGGGCTTGGAGTGTAAAACTCGTCCTAGGAGAGAGCATGAGAACCACGAAGGGAAACTGGCTGAATGCGTCAAGTGACAATGAGCCAATGGGTATACAAATATGTACCAACAAAATCCAAATATAGTCACTACCACCATGCCTGAGGCTTAGGACAGTGAAAGTTGCCTTGCCAGTTGTTTGGTTCGAATGATGTCCCAGTGGCCTTAGTGAAGCAAGTGAAGAGCTTTGTATTAGAGCCTTAATAACCACTAGAAGTGACTGTTCATTGTCAGTATGCAGTAAAATCATCCTCTGTCGATCAACAAGAGCATGCCAACGGGCAAAGTATCAGCAAACCACCGGGCTACAGATCTGCTTTGCTAAACGTGGGCATCTGGTGCGGATGTAGTGCAGAAAGTCCAGATCAGCTGCCATTGCCTGAGTGGTTGAGTGGGAAGATCTGCAAGATGTCCGCATCCTCAACATTGGTGTAATAAGCAGCAGCTTCAGATGCATCAAACACTGAATCAGGTAGAAGCGAGAAAGTATTGTCGTTGGCATTGGCATGCTTAGAAGTGGGCTTTACACACTGTCACACTATTAGTGTGACAAAAGAAGGGCCCGGCATTGCAGCTTTTGTTCTGTGCAAGGCGGAACTGGCTTAGATGGACTAAATAGGGATTGACGGGGCTTGTGACCGATCACCAGATAAAACTTAATGCCAGAATGATCATCATGAAACTTGGTCACTCCATAGATAATTGAGAGAGCTTCCTTTTTAATTTGATAGTAGTTGCACTGAGCCTTTTACAGTGACTTTGAAGGAAACACAATTGGCCTGTCTGTCAAACCAATCCTATGTGACAAAACTGCACCAATCCCTTAGGAGGCTGCATCCATAGCCAAGACTTTGGGCTTGGCAGGATCAAAATGTGCAAGGCAACAATCATTGAGTAAAGCATCCTTCAGCTTTTGGAAGGCAGCATAACACTCCTTAGACCAAACAAAAGGGACTTAATTCCTATTTAAGTGATGCAAGAGAGCCACTATTTGGACTGGCATTAGGAATAAACCGGACATAGTATGTGATCTTCTCCAACACAGATTGTAATTCACTCATGATGTGAGGATGTGGGATGGCACAGATAGCAAGCAAATGCGACTGCAGTGGATGGTCGCCCTGGATATTTATCACATGTCCCAAATACTATATCTTGGTGTGAAAAAACATGCATCGGTCTTTGTTGTACTATAGGCCTGCAGCTGATAACACTTCAACTAGCTTGCAAAGATTGCTGAAATGTTGCTCACGGCTGCAACCTGACACCACGATATCGTCCAAGTAGCTAGAAGAAAAAGAAACTGCTGCGGTTAATTGCTCCAAACAGTGCTGAAATATGGCTTGTGCAGAAGCACTGCCAAACAGCAATGTCAGAAACTTCCCTTGTGGTTATTAACAACAAACATTTGAGTGTGTTCATCCAGTGGTGTTTGCAAGTACACATCATGTAAATCAATTTTAGAAAATTAACGACCGGCACCCAATTTGTCTTCCAGGCACAGCAATGGATAGTAATCAATGACAGTCTGAGGGTTCATTGTAGCTCTGGAATCCACACACAGCCTGAGCTTGACAGAAGGCTTCTTAAGAATCACAAGTGTGGATACCCATTGACGAGCTGTGACTGCATCGCCTTTGTTCTGCTGTGCTGAAAGTTTCTGAGCAAGGATAGCATCTGGAATGGGATGAGCTCTACAAAAATGTGGCTGCGCATTGCCCTTCATCGTGACATGTGCATCAAAATTGTTAGCTTTGCCTGGACCCACAACAAACAAATTATGAAATTGATTTTAGGTTTTCCGAGAGCAGGAAAATCTCGTATAGTTCTTGGGTATTCAGCTACATGGCATCATCTAAAAGGCACAATATTTTGGTAAGCAGACTTCTCGCCATCTTCAGGCATTCCTAATATTGAGTGATATCTGCTGGGTGCCTCCCAAAGGAATGCCAGAAGATGGCAAGAAGTCTGCTTGCTGAAATATTGCGCCTTTTAGACAACGCCACGTAGCTGAATACTCGAGAACCATTCAAAATTGTGAAATTCTGTACACAATATTGTAACTCTGTCCTGAGGTTCAAACAAAGCAACAGAAAGAATGTTGTCCCAAATGCATAACCCAAACAAATCAAATGAGTCCAGCCCAAAAATATTTCCACTGTTCCATGAACAAAGCATTGTAAATTTCGCTTTATAAAGTACATAAAGCAGGAATGTCATAACTGTTACATGCTGTAAGTGCTGTGCGTGATTTGCTCAGCTTGGGCACTCCAAGCAATTCGTAGGTGCAGCAATTGAGCAATGTAATGGAGTTTCCCACATCCATTTGCAAGTGAACATTGTGACTTGCAACGGCAAGAGTAACAGAAAGTTTGTTGGCCTGACATTGCACTGAAGAAGTAGTTGTGACTTCTTCACTTTAGGGCTAACATGACGCTGTTCTGCATTATCAACATTGCTTGGTGGAGATAACACAACATTCACTGAATAAGGTTGAGGTCTGCGTAAGAGATCAGCTTAAGAGGTTGCCTTACATTGCTGTAAGCATACTGATAGTACATGCCTTTGCTTGACATACAAAGAACATGTAGCGTCATATTGCCATCGTCTGGTACATGTGTTGTGTTGTTGTTATTGTGGCTGTCAGATTTATGAATTACGCTGCATGCATCAGGAGCAATGACAGTTTATTCTTTGACTTTGTGCTCCATTTTTCATTCGTTATAATTTGTTCATAGTTATGGAGATTCTCCATTATGAGGTAATGCTTATCATTCAGGGATGGTTACACTTTAGAGTGTAACATCTCCTCATCTGTTCATTGCTCAGAGCTATTACGTGTTTGTTGTGATTAGCCTGTGAAATAAAGTTCAGACTTTCCACAGATCCACAAGAGTGATGTTTCAGGCACTACAGATCGACTTAATAAGTACATGCTATTCAGAGGTCAGACAGCATTAATTCTAGCTACACACAACCGAGATTACTTTCCTTGGCCATCAAATACCTTCTGCAGGCTCTTTCCCATTATTAGAAAATGTTGAAGACATCCTGCAGGTACCGAAGCAGAGCTCTGTTAAAGACATATGCCGGTTCTTAGGGATGCTGAATTTCTATCACCGCCATCTACCACATTCAGCGCAACTGAAGGAAACATTAACTGCAGCACTTGCTGGCCCAAAGGTCAGAGGCAATACTCCAGTTTGGTGGAATGATACGAAACAGAGTAGCGAGCACTGCACTTCTCATACACCACAAGATTGATGCATCCTTAGTGTTAGTGATGGACACAAGTCAGCTAGCCATTGGTGTGGTGTTGCAACAATTGTCAGATGGCTCATGGCAACTACTTGCTTATTGTTCTCACAAACTGTCGCAGTCACAGCAGAAGTGGAGTGCCTGTAACTGCGAACTTCTTGTCATGTACGAAATAGTCAAGTACTTTCAGCTGCCGATAGAAACGAGGGATTTTTTTTCATCTACATGGATCATAAGCCATTGACTTATGCCTTTGAGCAGAACAGGAAGAACTGCTCACCTTGTCAGGATAACCACATAAGATTCATAGTGCAATTTAGCATCAACATCAAGCACATCTCTGGAATTGACATTGTAGTTGCCAATTGCCTGTCATGTGTCTATAATGTGTCAAGTCCTATTGATTTTGCAGAACTCGCCCAGGCACAACAAGATGACTAGGAGCTTCAGAGTTCCTGACTGATACTACATCTGTGTTACAGTTGCATCTCATCAACATTCCTGGTGAAGGTGTCAAGCTGCATTGCAATGTCTCAGGGAAGATCTAGTCCTTCCCTACCAATTGCATTTTGTTTACATGCCTTCGGCAGCCTACATAAGTTGTCACCGTGGGATCTTTCCAACATTTTGCCTGGTGTTGAAGCATTTTGTTTCCTGGAATGGAAAAAGATTGCCATGAACAGATACACAAATTTTTGCAATATCAACTTAGCAAAGTGTCTCAACTTGTACAAGTGCTTCTTGTGAGGGGTGTGAATGGTGTTTGTCTGCTGTATTACAGTGAGGGCAAGACTTTACACTATGAGCCTGGTGCATCACATGCTGTTTATGCTGTACCCGAGCAGCCCACAGTGAGGGAGTCAAGTGTGTGGTCTCCTTATAGTGCTATGCTACACTAGAAGTATGCACTACTCCAAAACTGTCTGCTGTGCTGTCACATGAATCCTGGTACTCTATAACTACCAAAATTTGCTGCAAAGAAGGGTTGCGGTACTTAAGAATCTGCTTGCAAATCCCAGAATCAAAAACATTTTGTGTGATAGCGTGTATTGTAGCATAATTGTAATACTTTCCCCATCTGGATTATCTTGTTAATCCTTGCAAGTTTGTCACTCACAGTCTATATGACTGTCCTGGCTGTTTCCACAGTCAGAAGAATTTGTAGCGGGCAGCTGTCATATAAACTCATTCATCAAAATACAGTGTGTCTCACGAAAGACGCCCAGGAGGGGTCCGCGCGGCTGTTACTGCAATGTATGCCGGTTGTCAGTATCCATAGTTCCTGGATGCCAATACTTCATTTGTGCCCCCTACACTGTGGATTGAGTGTACTGGTGTTTTATTTAGAGTTTTTTATCAAATTTAATCGCTTAAAATATTGTTGCTAGACATCAATATTGCAACTGTGCTGAGTATGTGGCTTTCCCTGCCCATATGTTACTGGGCCCAGTCCTCAGACAGAAACACAGTGTGCGTGTCTTCTACGCTGTGTGACTGAGTGTTGGGACATTTTGAGTTTCCTGTCGAGTTTCCAGTCAGTATACACGTAGGGTCAATGAGTGTTTCTTGTGTTGAACTATGCAGAAACATAATCTTACGTGGAATGTTGGCGTGAATTCATATGAAAATTTCCCAGTGTGCATGTTCCCAATGACTTGACAAGATGCAGCTTATTGAAGAAATTTCAAGAGACTGGATCTGTGTTACAAAAATGAAGGCCTAGAGAACTTAGTGTTTTAACAAAAAATAAATTAGATGGAGATAGGGGAGGCCTTCATACTGGTGTGTCAAGGATGTCTGGTCACAGCGCTGTGCACAAACTGAAATTGAAACCATACAAAATAGTGGTAGTGCATGAACTGAGGAACTCTGATGCTGTTGCTAAATGTTGTTATTGCAACTGGCTGTTACAGTCTGTGTACGATGGGGATGTTAATCCTGAGATGCTTTTTTTCTGATGAAGCATGGCTACATTTGTCAGGGTATGTAAATTCTCAGAACAATCCATGTTGGAGCTTTGAAAATCATCATGAATTACATCAACAACCTCTGCATGATTTGAAAACAGGAGTGTGGCTTGCAATTAGGGCAAGATAAATTATTGGATAATGTTTTTCCATGGAACAATACATTCTGACAGGCATGCGAACAATATACTGCACTTTTTTTTTCCCCCTCCCCCTCCCCCTCCCAAGGACTAGCACCTAACAAAAAGATGTAAAATTGTTTCATGTATGGCACTGCAAGACAACACATCGCCAGTGCTTATATGACAGCAATACAAAGTGTTAATGATTATAGGATAGTTGACTGGCTGGCCTCCTTGTTCCTCAGATCTCAATCTGTGTGTTTTTTGTCTTTGGGGAATGTTAAAAAACAAGGTGTTTGGTATTGGAGGGTAAAAATTTTAGAGGGAGACCAAGAGATGAATATGCTAAACAGATTCAGAAGGATGTAGGTTGCAGTAGGTGCTGGGAGATGAAGAACCTTGCATAGGATAGAGTAGCATGGAGAGCTGCACCAAACCAGTCTCTGGACTGAAGAGTACAACAACAACTACTACTTTGAAATAGCTCTATTGTCTACTTATAAAGATCGAAATAGTAACCAATTCGTGGATGCAGGTATTGCACAACATCTGCTGAAGGCCACTTTGTGAAGACAAATTGCCCTAGAATGAGTTTGCAAAATAAAGAGCGCACCACTGCATGAACGCAGTGGGAACGTTGGCCGCCAGTGCGTTGGCATTCGGCTTCTCATCCACACCAAACGAAGGGCTTGAGGCCAAGGGATTCAGCCATGTGGAATCGCAGCTGGCTCTGATAACTTGCCGACATCGCACCCATTTTGTTATTGTTATAAAATAGCGTTTTAATTACAATTTCACCGGCCAAAGTTGAGAGAAGAAAAGACTTTAGCGGTCATCGCATGCGCAGCATTAATTTTACTTCAAGAAGCTGATCATCAGAAAATACTGGTGGACGATCTCTCTTTTAAAAAGTAGGGAGGAGTGTGTTGTTGTTGTTGTGGTCTTCAGTCCTGAGACTGGTTTGATGCAGCTCTCCATGCTACTCTATCCTGTGCAAGCTGCTTCATCTCCCATACTGCAGCCTACATCCTCCTGAATCTGCTTAGTGTATTCATGTCTTGGTCTCCCTCTACGATTTTTACCCTCCACGCTGCCCTCCAGAACTAAATTGGTGATCCCTTAATGCCTCAGAACATGTCCTACCAGCCGATCCCTTCTTCTAGTCAAGTTGTGCCACAAACTCCTCTTCTCCCTAATTCTATTCAATACCTCCTCATTAGTTATGTGATCTATGTGGTGGGACAAAATTCATGTCTACCTTAAAGCTGAATTGGAATATGGACTATTCTATATTATTTTGTTTCCTAATCAAAGCTACAGATTTTGAATTGTTATTGAAATGTGTAGACCCTAAAATTTCCAAAGACAACACCTCTTTTCGGAGAACTTTACCTGCAACAGGAAGTTATTAGTAGCTACCAGTTTGGTTTGTTTTTCTTTGTCGTTCATAGTGGAAAGAATTCAATAGACATCTTTATCACATTGTGCATGTCACTTTTGAATAGCTATGTTATCTCCCTTAGAGCATCTAGTCTTTTCAGTTTGTTTTGGTAATTGCAGTTCGTGGCTGTCAATAAGAATTCCCGTTCACGATAAAACTCTATCAGCTTTAATGCTGTCTCCAAATTCCTCTCTATACTCCAGTATTTTTAAATGCATTAAATACACACTCTTAGCGAAGGGAGGCATTTCTTGCAGGGGAAACAATGACTGTTGGAATTAAATTTTTAGTGACAGCTCTTTTAAAATCACAGCCAACCACTATACTTTAAACTGTGAAGTCTAGTGTGTGTGGTGATTCTCATGTTATATGAAGGAGAAAAACCTGTAAATAAAACATAGTAAGTGCAGCTTGTAGCTATCCTCAAAAACTTAAATATACGCCCGTTCTAGAGACAAAAAATCGCTAGTGAGCCAACGAACATTCGACACTACTTCCACAGCATCACGGCTGTGCCACTTGTGCTGTGCGGCGTATCACCGTACAGTCAGCGTACCGAGATGGCATTCCACTGTGTAAGCATCTCGTGGCCCCCCACCTCAAGTCGTTGCTACGCCTGCCGCTACAGTGCCGGAATATTACACACTCTAGTAACTCTACAAGTTGGATGGAGTGTAGGGAACAAAACCAACAAAGATGAGACACAAGCAAAACAGTACACATTTCTTCAGTCCTTAGGTCTCAGCATTTTTTATTTTTATTTATTTTTTCGTCTCTCTAATCTTGCTACAGCATTACATGGTTTGCTTCCTTTTACACATGCCAAATAAGCGAGACTGTTTTGGCAGAAATGGTCATTTTTATCTCTCTCATGTACATAAATAACACGACAGAATATAATTCACGAAGTACCATTAGCAGATGTCTATTCGGCCCACCACAAGCAGAATGTTTTATATTAGGAAAAAGTTTCAAATTTCATTCATATGCTCCAGTTTCTCAAGGGTGATATCGAAAAGTAGGAATAGTACGAACTCTTCATATAAATTTGGAATCATCATAGTCTTCCATATAATCTGTGTGATGTCCCTGTTTCTTCTCCTTCATTCTATCAATCAATCTTGTCATCACTAATTCTGTAACTATTCCAGTCATTGTCAATACTTATTCTCCTTTTAACTTCACTAAGCATTCCAGAATCACCAGTTCACTTATCCCGCGTATATTTTCCGGTTAGGCGTTATTATGTGTTCGTACAACACGTATTCCACGCTATTCCGAGAACAGAACTTACTGCTAACCGGGAACTGTACTACTGATCCTTAGTAGTGTAGTGTTCTGCCAAAAATTTTCTGTCAATTTCATTTCCTTGGATACACGGAGAAGATAATACGTAAGATTTCTTACTCGTTATTCCTCTTAGTCATTGGTTTCCACTCTGGTAGTCTGAATCTATGGGTTTAGCTAATAATTATAACAAGGCTGATCATTCTCACAGCCACATAGACAAACAGTGATTGGCACTCAGCCTTTTGAGTTTATTCGGCTCAGCTCGTATGGTCCGATCCTCTTTTGTCTGCGGGAAAGCTTTTATTTATTTATTTCTAGATGCGACGAGGATTCCCCTGGCAAAGACAATCACGTACATTATGTACGCATTCCAAACTCAACTTATGATTCATTCAGAAATCAACTTAGAATGTGATCAAAAATGTTGAAAAACCATCAGGGATGCTTTTCAAAATCATGTGAATAATCGGTAGACCAACGTGCTTTGGATGCTAGGCACTTTGTGAAACAAGGGTTTTTTCTTCAAGAATATGAATTTGGTGCCCCCCCCCCCCCCCCCCCCCCAGAAACTGCAGATACTCTGGTTTGACACCCCCCCCCCCCCTCCTCCCTCCCCACCAATCCAGATCCAGGCCTGCACGTCACTCTGCATCCAGAGTTCCTGGAAAATCCGCAGCAACCACCCTTCAGTCCCGACCTAGTGCTGGCTGTCTTTTTGTTCCCCAAGGTCAAGAATGTACCGGAAGGACACTGTTTTGGTAGCATTGTGGCCATCCAAGCGGCTATTACTACTACTTTGAAGGGGCATACCGGGCATGGGAGATTCGGTGGAAAAGTGTGTAGATGCTCACAGAGAGAAAATTGTACAGCAATACCGCGACTGATGCTACTCCGTTTTATGCAAATCGGGAGGTGCGCGAGTCATATGTTCGAGAGCCGCGCAGCTCTATTCCCCCACTCCACCCTCACAGTGTTAGAATTACGGTAGGTTCGGACGTGTTTCGTGCAGAATCACGGAGCTGGCTCGATTGGTAGATCATAACTATGTCATCCAAACGCAGCAGAATTATTTCTTTTGTACCAGACAATAAAGTAATTGCTTTTGGAATGTAAACTTGATGTTATCAGAGCCTTCTATGCAAAAATTAAAATTTATGAGTTGGCAGAGAAGTTTGATCTATCTTATTCAGCAATCAGAACGATTATAAAGGTAAAGAAAAAATTCTCAAAGCTGTGAATAATGCTCAGCCTTTGAATTCAGGTATCATTCGTAAATGTCATGGTGTTACCACCCAGATGATCAGGACAATGGATGCTCTGAAGCTAAGCAGATTTTTGAGAGCATTAAAGAAGCTGGAGAGGTGCCCAAAAATGAAATGTTGAAAGCTAGAAACGGTTAGTTTATCCGATTTGAAAGTTGGTGTATTTGGCATAGCATAACTGTTAGTTTAGCCAGTTAAAAGTATTTCTGATAAAGAGACTGCGTCGCTGTGTCCAGAAGAAGTCGAGGCAATGATAGACGAATGTGGCGATACCAGCCAAACCATACTTAGCTTGGGCAAAACAGGTCTTTTCTGGAAGAAGATGCCTAAAAGAAATTCTATCGTGTGTGAAGAGAGAACCCTTGCAGGTTCTCAAGCCGCCAAAGATCGATTGACAGCGATGGTTGGCGTGAATGCAGCAGGTGATTGTAAATTAAATCCCCTCTTAGTTTTATCACTCAGAATAACCGAGAATGTTAAAAAATATATCTGAAAGGTGCATTGCCCTTGATTTGGAAGTCGAATGCTAAAGCGTGGGTGACAGCATCCCTTTCTGAAGACAGGTTTGTTCGCCACTTCATATCTGAAGTCAGACGTTATTGCTGATTATAAAAAAAAAACATTTAAAGTGCTACTATTAATTGATGATGCACCAGGTCATTCTCCTGTTACTGATTTTGCCCTACATGTGAAACTTGTATTTTTGTCACTGAATACGACCAGCCTGCTTCAACCAATGGAGCAGGGAGTCGTTAAAACATTTAAAGCTTACGACACAAGAGGATCTTTTGCGCATCTACATGAACCTATGAGACGAAACAAAGAGCTCTCTGTTAATGACTTTTGGAAGCAATTCAGTGTTTTATATGCCATGAGAACTATTGGATGAAGCCATGGGAATTATTGGACAACCTTGGAATGAAATTTCACAGGAACCTTTAAACGGAGTCTGGAAAGAACTGCTTATTTTTTTAACCACTGAAACCCAAGGGGAACCAGCAGCCCCCAGTGTCCCTTGTTTCGCACATGGTCTCTGCTGCTGAGGCGCCTCCATACGCGATGCGGTGGATCTGCCCTCACAGCAGGGTGAGTGGAGGGTGGTCAAATGTTCAAATCACTCTAGGCGAAGGGCCAGTATGGAGGCTGAGTGGCTGACCTCACCTATTTGGCCTGTGAGTGAACAGGTCGCCGTTCCTTTGGCAGGGTCCGGACTGGTACATGTGGACACAGGGTTGTGATAGTCTGATTAAAATTGCTTGCCAGTTGACGTCTGTTGTTTGCTGCTACAGTGTCCACATCCGGTGGTGGCTATCACTCGGTTACAAGCGACACACGAACATGGCGGGTCACTTCACAAATGCTGTTAATATACAAGACGGAGCAATGTTAGAAGTGGCCGCCATGAGGTATGATGAATACGGGAGGTGCTCTGTTGACAGCTAGTTTAAAGTGGCCTGAGACAGTTGCCGCACATGACATGTTTTATAGCTGCGAGTTTAAACTCGTGTCTTAACCTAACCACAACCTTGTTCAATGTATCTGAGAAAACGGAACGGCAGTCAACAACCTGTGGTAGAACTAAAATCACGATTGCTTTGTTCACGGCGTTTAAGGCTAACCTCTATGAGCAAACTCAAGACAGAAAAAATTTCATAATATGTTTGTTCCCATAGCCATCTTCTGCAGCAAAATTTCAGTTTTAGTGGTAAAAGCGAACTGTAGTTCCTCTCTGTCATTGGTTACCTGAAACTATCCTCACTCTGGGTACAGGGGACACCACATTACAAAATGATGAGCAGTCCTGGTTGACACTTGGGTGTAAATTATAGGTGACAGTCAGATTCCAAACAAAAAAAAAGTGATAAGAAGAAAAAATAAGAGCAATTAAAAAAGTCAGTATGACGATGAAAATGATGCAGCAGAGTATTAGAAGTAAAAAATTACATTTAAACCAAATAATTGAATTAAACTTGTTATCAGTCTTTTGATTAGATTTAGAAAAATAAAAATTTTCTCTGCATTTGACAAGATTAGAACCTCCGACCTTGTACACGTCAGGCTGAACGCAAACACCATGCTGTGTCATTACACTGTTGAAGGCTGTTGTGTTTATGAATGTGGTGTCATAGTCACAACGATTGACAACCTTCAAAAATTCGGCTTGACGAAATGTCGTGTGAAGCTTGTCTAATGCAAGCCGTTGTCTGTGATTATAACTACTGTATATATTTGCTGAATCACATCTTGTGTGGAAGGATCCAGTACTATTCAGTTATTGCTGTGTATGAAACATATTTTGTTAGCATCATTGTCTGTTTGTATTGTTTTTGGTATGGTTATCATATGTGATGAAATATGAAATAAAAGACGCAGACCCAGGATTCAGGATCCAAACATGACAAGAAAGAAAGCCGGACAAGGAATTGAAAGTGAACTAATTGTTGTGGCAATTTGGCAATGGCAAATAGTTCGGCCTTGATGTTGAGTACTCTTTTCAGAAGAAACCAAATACAATGTGTGAAGCGTCAGCTATCAAATAATTTTAATTGGACTATAGTTATTAGGAGCTCCAGCATTAGGCACATTATGGAGCTCATTAGGGAGATAGTGTTCAGGGCTATAAAGAAATGCAATGTGCATTCAATATGTCAGGTGGGGGACCTCATCCGAGATGTGGAGGTGACCTTGCCTGTGGGCATCGAGCCTGAAGGTGAAGGGTGTAGTCATCTGCAACTTGTGACTCATGTCGGTACCGACAACGCCTGTCGAATGGGTTCTTTTACCATCCTCAGTTATTACAGGCGGCTGGTGGAGGTGGTGAAGGTTGCTGGCCTCACGCACTGAGAGCAAGAACTACTTGCAATTCCCAGTGTTGTTCCCAGAGTTGATTGGGGTCCTTTGGTTTGTAGCCAAGGGGAGAGTCTCAACCAAAGGCTTTGTCGACTCTGCAATGGTCTTGGCTATAGATACCTAGACCTGCGTTATTGGGTGGGGATTTGTAGAACTCTTCTTGAGACATCAGGGGTGCACTGCACAAAGGAATCAGCTACTTGGGTAGCAGAATACTCGTGGAGTGCACATGGGGTTTTTTGGGCTAGGCGGTAATTCGAGGTACTCTGAAAACAAAAAAAAACACACACACACACACACACACACACACACACACACACACACACACACACACACACACACACAGTGTGTGTGAGACAGAGAGAGAGAGAGAGAGAGAGAGAGAGAGAGAGAGAGAGAGAGAGGTCAGATGGCAATCAGAGGAAAGACACCTAGACTGTCAAAATTTTATCAGTAAATTGTCGACGTATTGGTAACAAAGTTCGCGAATTTGCTGCCCTCCATGAAAGTTCTTGCACTCAGATTATTCTTGGGATCGAGAGTTGGCTGACACTAGAATTAGAAAACTCTGAGACTTAGCGAGTCATAGAATGTACATTGGAAAGACAATTAGACGCTATAGGAGGGGGAGTGTTCATTGCAGTTGACAAAAATATTCCCTCTATTAAGGTCGAAGTTGAGTGTGACAGTGAAGTTATCTGGTCACGCATAAGACGTCTGGGGAAAACCAAGTTAATTGTTCGGTTTTACACACCATCTGATTGCACTATGACAGTTTGAGGGTCTTTCAAAGAAAGTCTGCGGTCAATAGCGTGTAAATATACAGATCATTCACTACTAGTTGGAGGTGACTTTAACTTATGAAGTATAGACTGGGATGTCCATGCATTCCTTGTAGGGGGTACAGACAGCCAGCCTTGATAGTACTTTTGATCTTGCTTTCTGAAAACAGTCTTGGGCTGTTAATTATGGAGTCCACACATAATCGAAATATCGTAGACCTTATGGCTACATACATGCTGGACTGTAGGAAATAATTGTTAATTGTTAAAGACAGCATCAGTATAGAGTCAGGAATTAGTGATCATGATGTCATTATAGCAATTATGGTTACAAAAGTTCATAAATCACTCGAGGCCAGGAGAGTGTTCCTACTAGAAAGACAAAATAAGCAGTTGTTTGTGTCTCACTTAGTGAACTGAGATCACTTAGTTCCAGTAAGATAGGCATAGAGGAATTATGGGCGAAGTTAAAACAGACTGTAAATTGTGTTTGGGAGAACTGAGTGCCCAGTAAGTGGACTAAGGAGGGAAAAGACCCACCGTGGTTTAACAATGACATTCGGAAAATGGTGAGGAAACAAAGGCTGTTGCACTCTCAGTTCAAAAGAGAATGCACAAAGAACAACAGGCAAGATTAGTTGAGATTCGTGCATAAGGTTAGTAGAGATTCGTGTATCTGTGAAAACATCTGTCCACGAGCCTACAACTGTTACTGTGGGATCCTGCCGACTCATCTTGTATAGGGTGCGTAAAGGTTGCTGCATTCTTGGAATGCTATACAGTAATTCAAGGAAATCACATTAGTAGTGTTTACCACAAATAAGCAAATTGACAATACTTAACTTTGAATTTACATCGGTGTTGCAAGCGATTGGCAACATGCAATCAATCAAAGTCCCTTGCTGTATACAAGGTCCATGTAAGCAATTGATACGGAGGATTACATGTCACTGCTATCGTAGTGCTCTCCGCTAGGCCAGGTCTAGTACTGTTCTAATACTGTGCTGTCTAGTACTGTGTGGCCGAGACTGGCTGGAGCGGCGCTTATATTCTCTTCAGCTAGAGAGCGCTCCTGTCGTGGTGCAGCCTTCTTTGCTCTTGCAGTCTTCACCTTCGTGCCATCGCTTATCATTATGCCGGAACATTCCCCCCCCCCCCCCCCCCCCCCTCCACCCAAAGCAATAGATCGTCATCGTGTAGGGAGTGCGACCATGGCGGGGGAGGAAGGAGAGTGGGTGCCTCGCGGGACCGGAAGCTCTGGCTGCAGGGGACTTCAAGCTTCCAGTTGTACCCTGCCATCAGGCCTGCGCTCTGGTGGAAATGTCCCCCGGAAAACGACCAGAAGGGTATGCATCCACCTCCTGATGCCAGGAACCAGATGAAGAAGGTGGTGTGGGCGGGTCCAGTTCCATCGGTAGGACGAGAGGAGGCGAAGATTCCATCTCCGTGGGGTCGTCCCGCAGTGTCGTGAGGACACCCTCTGGTGGCTGCTGTGCCTCCTTGTCCTCTGGACCTGTGAATCTGGGGGAGGAGACACTACAGAATCATCGTGCACATGACAGAAGCGAAATTGATTTTGATGCCGGCACTGCAAGCCATCTGGACCTGAAATAAGATATATGCAAGTGCCAAGTTGACGGGCTGCCACTGAAAGCCCTGTAAAAGACAATATCATGCAGCGCAAAGCGATACTTGTGGCTTTCCTTCAGTGCCAGATGCCTAGGAGGTTGGAGCTGGTTGAGCAGTGTCCAGTGTTGGTGGTGGTGGCTGCAAAGCAATTCTGCTGGCGATGGGCCGTCTCGTGGGTGCGAATGATAAGGGGTGAGAAACGCATACAGTGCTTGATCCCTGGTGTCTGCAGAATGATGTTTGGCCATCTGCTACTTGAAGGTTCTGACAAAATGTTCCACTTTGCCGTTTGACTGTGCGTGGAACAGTGCACTAGTTAGATTCTGTATGCCATTGCGTTCATAGAATGTTTCAAATTCATTTGATGTGAACTGAGGGCCATTGTCTGACACTATTACTTCAGGTAAACCTTCTAGGCAAAAAACAAAGGACAACACGAATTATGCTATGTGACGTTGTCGAGTTCGTTGGTGCAGCAAAAGAAAACTTGCTATACGAGTCAACCACAATCAACCGACGAGTGTTCCAAAAAGGTCCCGCAAAGCTTATTTGCACATGTTGCCATGGCAATTGTGACTTAAGCTAAGCAGAAAATTTTTGTGGCGGAGTGGACTGATTTTCTGTACATGCATGACACTACGAAATCATCTGTTCCATTTGTGTGTCCATACCATGTCAAGTTTAGTGTCAATGCTCTACCTGCTCCATACAAACAATCCCCCAGTGTCCTTGGTGAAGTAACTGCAACACTTCCTTTTGCAAAGCTTTAGGGATTGACACATGTGACTGTCCACTGTCATTTTGAACTAGAGTCACACCTTTCTGTACAGCGAGGTTATGCCGACGTGCAAAGTATCAGCGCACTGCAGAGTTCCTTTATGCTGTTCAAGGAACGAGGCCAAGATGTGCGAATGTATGTTAGCAAAATGTTCAAATCTGAATCAGCTTCTGTGGCCTTTGCAATTTTCCTATAGTTCAGCAGAAAACACTGAAACAGTTCAGAATCCTGAGCATTAGTGTGACAAGATGCAGCAGAAGTGTCAAAGTCTGTGTCGGGGCCAATCAGTTTGTTAGTGACGCTACCACTGGGTTGTGATCCAGTACTCTCGGAGTGGTGTTAGGATAGAGTTTTTGTTCACAGTACCTGACACTTTGTGAGCTAGGAGGTGGGCCTCAAACTGGGACAACCACTTGAGCCATTTGTATTCTTGTTCATGAAACTGTCCAAAAGGTGGTGTGGCAGCTGTAGTAGGTGTAGCTTGCTCGGTTGGGTGCGCAGTGTTGGCCAGTAGCTGCTGCACCGTGTTGAGTAACATAGAGATCTGCTGCATCTGTGTTAGCTGTGTGGTATTTACTATTTGCAGCTGTGACGTTGAGCAGGGGTGGGAGAGGTGGGGTGGGCATTTTGAAAGACACGAATGCAACAAACAAACAGACAAAGCAAGCAAGCAAAGAAATTTTCTGCAACGCCCACCTGAAAACACTGATTAGCAAAAACTACAAGAAACTGTTAAAGCAAGGAAAAGCCCCTGAAAAGTAAAGAAAAGAAAGAATTAAGGTGCCAGCAAAAGACAAAAAAATCCCTTGGCTGTCCAGCACTGGGTTCAACAGATACTCATCGCCAAATGTGGGGTCCTGCCCACTTGTCTCATATAGGGTGCCTAAAGGATGCTGCCTTCTCGGAATGCTATACAACAATTCAAGCGAATCACATTAGTAGTTTTATTACGAATAGCAGATTGACAACACTAAACTTTGAATTTGCAATGGTGTTGGAAGTGATGGGTGACATGCAAACAATCAAATTCCTTTGCTGTATACAAGGTCCATGTAAGCAATTGATATGTATTACACATCACTGCTATTGTAGTGTTCTCCTCTAGGCCTGGTCTAGTACTGTCCTAATACTGTGCCATCTAGTATTGTGAGACTACTGTGTGGCCGAGGCTTGCAGGTGCGGCGCTTATATTCTCTTTGGCTAGAGGGCGCTCCTGTCATGGTGCGGTCCTTCTTTACTCTTGCGTTCATAATCTTCATGCCATCGTTTATTGTTATGCCTGAATAACTACCACTATCGTGCCTTCGCAGAAGATCTGGCTGTGAACCTGAGAAAGTTCTGGTCCTGTGTGAAATCACTAAGGTGGTCTACGGCTTCCATCCAGCCACTTGTTTACTAGTCTGGTGTGGAAGTTGAAGATAGCAAATTGAAAGCTGAAGTTTTAAATTTTGCTTTTAAGAAATTGTTCACACAAGAGAATCATCCAAACATACCGTCATTTGACCATCACACAGACTCCAGTATGAATGACATAGTAATAAGCATTCCTGCCACAGAGAAGGAACTGAATGAGTTAAAAGCAATTGAGTCACTAGGTCTGAATGGAATACCAGTTCAGTTTTATAAAGAGAACTCCATGGCATTAGGCCTGTACTTTATCGCAAATCTCTTCTCCCAGCGCAAAGTCCCAAGCGACTGGAAAAACATGCAGGTGACTCGCTGTATTTAAGAACGGTAAAAGAACAGACCTGGAAAATTACAGACCAATATCCCTAACATAAGTTTGCTGCGCAATCCTTGAACATATTCCCAATTCAAATACAGTAAATTTTCTAGAGGCCAAGAAGCTTATGTCCATGAATCAGCACGGTTTTAGAAAGCATCACTCATGCAAAATTCAGCTTGATCTCCTCTCACATGATATCCTGCAAATCATGGATGAAGGGCAGCAGGAAGATTCCATATTTGTAGATTTCCGGCAAGCATTTGACAGGATGCCCCACTGCAGACTGTTAACGAAAGTACGAGCATATGAAATAAGTTACCAGAAGTGAGAGTGACTCAAAGACTACTTAAGTAATAGAACCCAGTATGTAGTTCTTGACGACGAGTGTTCATCGGAGACAGGAGTATCATCAGTAGTGCCCCAGGGAAGAGTGATTGGACAACTATTATTTTCTATATATGTAAATGATCGGATGGACAGCAATCTGCAGTTGTTTGCTGATGATGCTGTGGTATACAGAAGGGTATTGAAATTGAGTGACTGTAGGATGATACAAGATGACTTAAACAAAATTTATAGGTTGTGTGATGAATGGCAGCTAGCTCAAAATTTAGAGAAGTGTAAGTTAATGCGGATGAGTAGGAAAAACAAACCTGTAATATTTGGATACAGCATTAGCAGTGTCCTGCTCGACACTGCCACGTTGTTTAAACATTGGGGCGTAACGTTGCAAAGCGATATGAAATGGAACAAGCATGTGAAGAGTGTGATAGGGAATGTGAATTGTTTGACATTGATTTATTGGCAGAATTTTGGGGAAGTGTGGTTCATCTGTAAATGAGGCCACATGTGGGATGCTAGTAAACCTATTCTTGAGTACTGCTAGAGTTTTTGGGATCCATACCAGGTTGGAATAAAGGAAGTTACCGAAGCAATTCAGAGGTGTGCTGCAAGATTTCGAACAGCACACAGGTGTTACAGAGATGCTTTGTGAACTCATATTGGATTCTCTGGAGGGAAGGTGACATTCTTTTCAAGGAACACTGTTGAAAAAATTTAGAGAACTGGCATTTCAAGCTGACTGCAGAACGATTCTACTGCCACCAACATACATCTCGCTTAAGGACCATGAAAATATGAGAAATTAGGGCTCATACGGAGGCATAGTTGATAGTCTTTTTTTTCCTTTGTTCCGTTTGTGAGTGGCACAGGTAAGAAAATTACTAGTAGTGGTACAGGGCACCTTCCGTCACATTCTGTATATTGGCTTGTGGAGTTTGTAGATGTACAAAAACATTGAATATCTTGAGTCTTTCAGAAAATGAAATGACGATGGCAGAGTTGACAGAAGGTCTCAGTTTAGTTGAAAAAGCGTCACAAATTTTAGAAAAATAACTCCAACAAAATGTGTGTTGCTGCTACATGCAACAAAAGGGGAATAATAAATACATTAGCATGCTAGGAAAAAATTTTCTGTGAAGGAAAAAAAAAAACTCTTCAAATGACATTGTTACATCTTATGAAACCTATGTTACTATAATTTTGGTTTACATTATTGCAATGCATAATACTGTTCTGTAATATAATTTATTCTATCATTGAACATTTTATTAAACATTTACTTCTAAATTCTGTAGTCTCTGTCTCAATTGAACGTAATTTGTATGTGTTTATATGTAAAATTGAACCGTGAATTCGACTTAACACAGTTATCACTCAATCCCACCTGACGTGAAAGTCAGCAGTAATGCTGTACAGATATTGTTAATAAATATTTCTTTTAATCTATTTCATGACTCTTGGCACACACCATCTGTGTCCAAATTTGTCGTGTCCTTTTCTTACAATTTTTGTGTGCGATAGGGCTGTGTGGAAAAGGTGAAGAATCATCAAATGAAAAAGACAGTGAATGCTTATATCTAGAACTAAGTTCTGCATTGTTTCTTGAACCGCTGAAGAGACTTTTTTTGAGTCTTCTCAATGGCAAGTACTTCCTCCAATGACAATGGTAACTTTAAAGTGTAAGCCTGAAACACTGAATTGGGGCTAACTAAATCATATGCACAATGGAATTGACAAAGCTATGTTAGACTTTACAAACTAGCTACCCAGTGAAGTAGTCTTGCAGGTACTTTTTATGACATTGGACGAATTTCATTGTGGTTGCTACTACATGTGCTTACATACTGAAATAGTCATACGACTTGGTGCAAATAACTTAACGCGTTATGCTTCCAGGGTGTACCAGGTGGTTTAGTTTTTGAATCAATTGACCTGTTTGCATGTTAGAAGGCAATAGCTAGACATGTTGTATGTCTGAGGCAAAGTTCAGCATTAAGCATGACATGGTGACATGTCATTGCGGTCAATCAAAGGCAGTGATTTGGGAGGGATTGAATACTCCCAAAGATGGCATCTGAAAAACACACACACACACACACACACACACACACACACACACACACACACACACACACACACACACACACAGTGGTCACTGCCATCTCCAAGCAGGGCTACTGATGAGGCATGCCTTCCTTGCCAGTGGGCAGCAAACTGCTGCACCGAGGTGTCATCGACTTTCTTTCTCAGCTGATGCAGCATCCTCGGCAGCAGTGTGTCCACTTTTGGATGGAGTGGATTCCTCTCCAGATTACATACACACCATATATCACAAAAAACTAAAACTGAAGAAACTGCAAAAAGGTGGGAATTTAAGGAGATGGGACCTGGATAAACTGACTAAACCAGAAGTGTACAGAGTTTCAGGGAGAGCATAAGGGATCAATTGACAGGTATGGGGGAAAGAAATACAGTAGAAGAAGAATGGGTAGCTTTGAGGAATGAAGTAGTGAAGGCAGCAGAGGATCAAGTAGGTAAAAAGACTAGGGCTAGTAGAAATCCTTGGGTAACAGAAGAAATATTGAATTTAATTGATGAAAGGAGAAAATATAAAAATGCAGTAAATGAAGCAGGCAAAAAGGAATACAAACGTCTCAAAAATGAGGTTGACAGGAAGTGCAAAATGGCTAAGCAGGCATGGCTAGAGGACAAATGTAAGGATGTAGAGGCTTATCTCACTAGGGGTAAGATAGATACTGTCTACAGGAAAATTAACGAGACCGTTGGAGAAAAGAGAACCACTTGTATGAATATCAAGAGCTCAGATGGAAACCCAGTTCTAAGAAAAGAAGGGAAAGCAGAAAGTTGGAAGGAGTATATAGAGGGTCTACAAAAGGGCGATGTATTTGAGGGCAATATTATGGAAATGGAAGAGGATGTAGACGAAGATGAAATGGGAGATATGATACTGAGTGAAGAGTTTGACAGAGCACTGAAAGACCTGAGTCGAAACAAGGCCCCGGGTGTAAACAACATTCCATTAGAACTGTTGACAGCCTTGGGAGAGCCAGTCCTGACAAAACTCTACCATCTGGTGAGCAAACTGTATGGGACAGGCGAAATACCCTCAGACTTCAAGAAGAATATAATAATTCTAATCCCAAAGAAAGCAGGTGCTGACAGATGTGAAAATTACCAAACAATCAGTTTAATAAGCCATGGCTGCAAAATACTAATGCGAATTCTTTACAGACGAATGGAAAAACGTAGAAGCCGACCTCAGGGAAGATCAGTTTGGATTCCATAGAAATATTGGAACACATGAGGCAATACTGACCCTACGACTTATCTTAGAAGCTAGATTAAGGAAAGGCAAACCTACGTTTCTAGCGTTTGTAGACTTAGAGAAAGCTGTTGACAATGTTGACTGGAATACTCTTTCAAATTCTTAAGGTGGCAGGGGTAAAATACAGGGAGCAAAAGACTATTTACAATTTTTACAGAAACCAGATGCCAGTTGTAAGAGTCAAGGGACATGAAAGGGAAGCAGTGGTTGGGAAGGGAGTGAGACAGGGTTGTAGCCTATCCCCGATGTTATTCAATCTGTATATTGAGCAAGCAGTAAAGGAAACAAAAGAAAAATTCAGAGTGGGTATTAAAATCCATGGAGAAGAAATAAAAACTTCGAGGTTCGCCAATGACATTGTAATTCTGTCAGAGACAACAAAGGACTTGGAAGAGCAGTTGAACGGAATGGACAGTGTCTTGAAAGGAGGATATAAGATGAATATCAACAAAAGCAAAACGAAGATAATGGAATGTAGTTGAGTTAACTTGGGTGATGCCGAGGGAATTGGATTAGGAAATGAGACACTTAAAGTAGTAAAGGAGTTTTGCTGTTTGGGGAGCAATATAACTGATGATGGTTGAAGTAGGGAGGATATAAAATGTAGACTGGCAATGGCAAGGAAAGCGTTTCTGAAATTTGTTAACATTGAGTATGGATTTAAGTGTCGGGAAGTCATTTCTGAAAGTATTTGTATGGAGTGTAGCAATGTATGGAAGTGAAACATGGATGATAAATAGTTTGGACAAGAAGAGAATAGAAGCTTTCAAAATGTGGTGCTACAGAAGAATGCTGAAGTTTAGATGGGTAGATCATATAACTAATGAGGAGGTATCGAATAGAATTGGGGAGAAGAGGAGTTTGTGGCACAACTTGACTAGAAGAAGGGATTGGTTGGTAGGACATGTTCTGAGGTATCAAGGGATCACCAATTTAGTATTGGAGGGCAGCGTGGAGGGTAAAAATCGTAGAGGGAGACCAAGAGATGAATACACTAAGCAGATTCAGAAGGATGTAGGCTGCAGTACGTACTGGGAGATGAAGCAGCTTGCACAGGATAGAGTGGCATTGAGAGCTGCATCAAACCAGTCTCAGGACTGAAGACCACAACATCAACATCACAAAAAACACAGCAATGACTTGCATTCTGAGTAATAAATAGAATAATTTTGAATACTGTTTCATTGTGTCTAACAATACCACACAGCTCCTTAGTCTGCATCCTAACAAACCAGTAGGGGTTTCCGGCCTGTCAGTGAGTGACCCCTACAGGGCTAAGTCTATGTTATAGAAATCTCTAGAAAGTACTGAGCATATGCTAAAAATAATTTGATCATATTTCTGAACTATATGTTTCACACAACTTGTAACTTAAAAAATCTTGTATTCTTTTTGTATGATATTATTTTTTCTGCATAGAATGCTCTCGAGACGGGTGCTTTCTTTAAGTATAACTTTGCTTACTGCTACTCCAAAGGTGGTCCGAATATAGACCAAAAAGGGTTGTTACAACAAAGTTACAGTAGAGCACTATATTATGTAATGAATTTCCAAAAATTCCTGGAAGCTGTACAAAGCCATCAGTACAAAATACTAGTTTATAAGATAAATTTATTATCTTTAAAGTAAGGGAAGCTAGACTGTGCGTCGTGTCAACATTCTCAGCTGAGCTGGGAGATCTCAGATGTGTATTTTTGAGTTATTACTACTGTATTGGAAAAAAAGATGTATTTCACACAGAACAACATTGTGGCTGATGTTTTATTATGATGATACAAAAGGAAGGGTTTTTGTTTGTACTTATTGGAACCATATAATTAATTAACCTGAAATGTTTGAGCCCATATTATTGCTTTATATTAAAAGAGGTAAAGTCTATGGCACTCAACCCACCTTTTGTTCACCATGGCACTACGAGGTAGCAGGAGTGAGCTCATTGCCCCTGCGCCCTTTTACCCCCAGGAAACATCTCTGATAATTGATTTGATAGCAGGCTGAGTTGACCTGGCATCATCCTGGAGGGACTGAAATGAGGAAAACCCTCAGTCCTACCCAGGGTTGATAGTCTAGCACCTCACCAATTTGACCATCATGGCTACTACTGCTTTATATAAGATCATATTATTTATTTAATAGATGGTTTTCACTTTTCTGTTTGTGGGTGCTCATCGTGGGCATATTCACTCGAACTTTCATGTGCATACTACATATATACATTGTCTCCTCAAACTTATATGAACTTTTAACTTCCAAAGTGGAAATCTTGTCTTTAATGGGAAGTAATTTGTGATGTTGATCAATCTGTCAGTTGACAGTGTCTGAAACCATGACTTGTAAACTGAGTGAGGTGGCACAGTGGTTAGCATACTGGACTCACGTTTAAGAGGACGACAGTACAAACCTGTGTCCAGCCATCCAGTTTTCGCTTTTCCATGATTTCCCTATAAACTACTCCATGATTTCCCTATAAACTACTCCATGCAAATACCGGCATGGTTACTTTCAAAGGGCGCGGCCAATTTCCTTCCCCATCCTTGACGCGATCTGAGCTTGTGCTCCATCTCTAATGACGTCACTGTCGACGGGAAGTTAAACCCACTCTTCCTTTTTTCTTATGACTTGAAAAGTAATTTTGAAAATGTAGATCACATGCATACTAAAGCTATTTATAAAACAAATTATTGATTGAAAATATTGGTTGTTGCAGCTCCAAATGCTGGGATATGACATCAGCTGGGCCGGATTTAACATAATAGAAGTAATGAGCTCATCAAAATTTACCTACAAAAGAATTGGCTATTTAGCATCATCACAGTGCTTCCACGCAGATACGGAGGTGTGTTGATTTCGGATTTTTTTAAAAAAGAAATAAAATATATGCACAGTTAACAAAATGATCGTATTTGTACAATTTTGCTGACAACTCAAAATTATCATTTTCAGTTGCTTATGTTAACAACAAACATGATTCGCAAGGATTTAAATAGTCAAAATCAGTATGACGCTGGAGTTGCACTGTCAGCTCTTTCCTGTTTTATTAATGCTGATTTGTCAAGAGATCTTGCAAATGATATAATGACTCTTGTAAGTATTATATTTATTATTACCATAACATCTATATTTTAAATATATCCCTGTTTCATGTAGGCAGTGCTTAATGATTGTAATAGTCAGTATATTAGAGAGACTTTTTCGGCAGTTAGGGCAGAAGACAGAGATATAGAGCATGGAAATACAAAGGCGGGGAAGAAGAAGAGAGAATGTAAATGTGTTGACTGACAAAAGTGTTAGTCTTGTGGCTGGTAATACTATCTTTGGCACAGATTTTGCCCATAATAAAGGTAGTCCCTACACAATTGTACATGCTTCCTGGCATTACAATCTCGTGAGGGACTAAATAGTGTTTATTGGCTTTCAAGAGCAACAAGTCTGTAAGATACAGACAACTACAGGAGTTGAATCTGCGTACATCTGAAATCTGTCAGTATAGAAAGTCAAGAGCTTAAGGCCCATTATACACTTAAGCAGGTGGTACACACTCCATGTTTTGCTTGCAGTTTGTGGCCTGTGTCAATGGTTTCCACAGATAGGTGGGTGCACATTGCTGTGTGCAATCTAGTGAGTACTGAGTTCTGTGCTCTGTGATATGTGCTCTAGCACATTCTGCTGTTTGATTGCAAGTATGGAGGTCAGACTGCTGTGTTTAAATCATTTCAGTCTATCTGACATACTAAAAGAGAAATTCAACATGTGAAAGATTATGGGTACGTCCTGTTGTGGAACAGGGATGTAGGAAAGGATCATTCCTCAGACTGTGTTCCAAATTGCGTAATTATGAAGATGAATTTTACAATTATTTTCATATGTCTAGTCATTCTTTTGCCGAACTTGTTGGTAGAATACAAGGCAAGTATTCTTTCAACATTTTCAAGAGTCAGACTAGTACTCCAATAGAAGGAGTTGTAGTGTCTTAAGATAAGAACATGTATAAGTGTAGGAAAGATGATTAATTTAAATAAAGTTTTTAATCATTCAAAACTTGTGCATGTCATTCATTGGGCATTAGACAATTTTACATATGTGTTTTGAGTATTACGTTTTAATTCCTACAGTTATTGTAATGTCCACTAAGATCACATCAGTGTTGAATTGGCTGATCTTTTCCCAACTTCACAATGTTCAAAATTCTCTGCTGAACAATCTTATTGCCCCACTAGTGAAATTTTTGGTGAAATGAAGTTTATCTGCTTCATCTGCATGTGGTGTCTGCAGGACTGTATATGCAGAAACTTGTTCCTGTGTATTTAACTGATGTGAATGGTCCACAGCACAGAGGGGTTGCATGCATAGCTCCACCAGGTGTGGACTGTTCGCACAACTGGGATATTCTCCATAAGATTATGTGATTTCCAACCATATGCGAAACACAGAGCATGGACTATTCGCTTAAGTGTACAACACTCCTAAAGCAATAGCTGACATTGAATTGCCGTATAGATAAAGAATGTACAATAATAATTTTATCAAAGGGAAATTCAATCAGGAAAACTTACTAGACAGAACTGCTGGCCAGTACTTAGTTTACAGCCAACACGCACGAGATTCTCTCTCTCACTTTTACTAGTGTCTATAGTCATTACTGTAGTAATACATTAACAGTTAACAAATAATGACACAGTAGTAATTATTGGAGACAAAGAAAGTGATTTATTTGAATATTTCTTTTGCAGATGTCAGTTTTCTGTAACATAACTTATCTGAAAAGGTTGTTATCAACTTTTGCTCTCCCAGGTTAAATTTAAATCTTTTAATTGTGGCTGATCTGTATGTAATTTTTTTTTCTTTTTTTCCATACAGATAATTAACATTATGAGTATTGTGATTTCTACCAATGTAAAGTTTTGTTACACTAAAATACTGTATTTTGGAAATGTCATTGACTCTTTGAATTGCTTTAAGAATGTAGATAATATTTATTATTATAAAATTCACTTTCTATTTTAATTCTCTTCTGTAAATATGTTGCTTATGTTCCAGCTCACTTCAACAAAATCATATCTTCGTAAAAAAGCTGTTCTTATGATGTATAAGGTTTTCTTAAAATTTCCTGAAGCTCTTCGACCAGCATTTCCCCGTCTTAAAGAGAAATTGGAAGACACTGATTCAGGTCAGTATTACCGTATTTGTATTGTCACTGTAAGTTGAGTACAAGTATGTATACCACAAAAATACCTATTTTGTAACACACCCCTGATGGACTACCAATTGAACTACTATCTTCTTTTCATTTTTGGGTTTCTTATGTGTGTGTGTTTCCAGAATGTGTTTGTTCAAATTTGTCAGCTGACTCCCGCCAGTCCCACTCTCCCCAAACTCTGCGTCATGTTACTTTAGTAAGCAAAAATACAGAATAGTTCCTAAAGGGATAGCCTATTTTGATATCACTTCTAACCCTTTTTTTATACCAGCAACACAAGCAATTTAGTACTTTGGTACTTATGTTACAATGGTTGCACTTAATTCAAAATGGTGCGAATGAACTATAGTGGAACTACTGTGAAAACATAGTTTCTCAATAAAGTTTTCATAGATGCATTAACTGCTTTATGAATCCCAATATACAGCTTGTCTTTAACAATCAAACTGGTTACTATGAAGCTCATTTTGAGCATTTGTAATTTTTGTTTCTTAATATTCATCTCTATGAAACTTTTTTATCCTCTTTGAGAACTTGAATTTTGTTGGTATATGAAGTGTGTTTGAAATGACGTTTTTACACATGGCTCACCATTTTATCCAAAATCTTATGTAACATTGTTTCACACAAGAGTAAGTAGGCTTCAAAGATTAAGATGAGAACAATGTTTTGGAATGAAGTCTCACATGAAGTTTATTAACACATCTAGGACACTTCGGTCAGTCTTCCCCTTGTGACATTTATATTTACATCTAGATCTACATCTGCATGACTACTCTGCAAATCACACTTAAGTGTCTGACAGAGGGTTCATCAAACGACCTTCGCAATAATTCTCTGTTAGTTCACTCGTCAACAATCTGCAGAAAAAACTAAGACCCGTATTGTCCCATGCATTCTCTTATTTTATTATGATGAGTGTTTCTCCCTATGTAGGTCAGCATCAACAAAATATATTCACATTCAAAGGAGAAAGTTGGTGATTGAAAATAAGTTGGTGATTGAAATTTCGTGAGAAGTTCACACCGCAATGAGAAATGCCTCTGTTTTAATGATGTCCACATCAAATCCTGCATCATGTCCGTGACATTCACTCCCCTGTTTCTCGATAATAGAAAACTTGCTGCCCTTCCTTGAACTTTAACATACTCCATTATTCCTGTCTGGTAAGAATCCCACACCACACAGCAGTACTCCAAAAGAGGACAGATAGGCATAGTGTAGGCAATCTCTTTAGTGGATCTGTTGCATCTTCTAAGTGTTCTGCCAATAAAATGCAGTCTTTGGTCCTTCCCCACATTTTGTGTGTCTTCTTTCCTATTGACATTGTTCGTAATTATAATTCCTACATACTTAGTTGAATTTACGGCCTTTAGATTTGACTGATTTATTGTGTAACTGAAGTTTAACAGATCCCTTTTAGCACTTATGTGGATGACCTCACACTTTTTTATTTAGGGTCAATTGCCAATTTTTGCACCATACAGCTATCTTTCCTAAATTGTTTTGCAATTGGTTTTGATCTTCTGATGACTTTACTAGGCGATAAATGACAGCATCATCTGCAAACAACCTAAGATGGCCGCTCATCTTGTCTCCTAAATCATTTATATAGATAAGGAACAACAGAATGCCTATGACACTACCTTCGGGAACCCCAGAAATCACTTCCGTTTTGATATCTTTCTGTCAGTTAATACAAACTGCGACCACTCTGACAGGAAATCATGAATCCAGTCACATAACTGAGACGATATTCCATAAGCATGCAATTTGATAACAAGCTGCTTGTGAGATACGGCCTAAAAAACCTTCTGGAAATCTAGATGTATGGAATCAATTTGAAATCCTTTGTTGATAGCACTCAACACATCATGTGAGTAACGGGCTAGTTGCGTTTCACAAGAATGATGATTTGTTAATTCGTGTTGGCTATGTGTCAATAATAATAATAATTTATAATGTTTGAACACAATATATGTTACAAAATCCTGTTGCATACTGACATTAACAATATGGGCCTATAATTTAGTTGATTACCCCTATTGCCTTTCTGGAATATTGGTGTGACCTTGCAATTTTCTAGTCTTTGAATATAGATCTTTCATCAAGTGAGTGGTTGCATATCATTGTCCAGTTTGGAGCTACTGAAACAGCATACTCTGAAAGGAACCTAACTGCTACACACTCTGGGCTGGAGGACTTGCTTTTATTTAAGTTGCATCACTAAATTGGGGATGTCTATTTCTAAGTTACTCGTGTTGGTAGCTGTTCTTGATTACAATTCTGGAGTATTTACATTGTCTTCTTTGGGGAAGGAATTTCCGAAGACTCTGTGTTAGCAGCACTGTCATTGATAGTATTCCCTTTGCTATCGCACAGAGAAGACATTGATTGTCTCTCGCCACTAGCATACTTTACATACAACCAGAGTCTCACTGGTTTTTCTTCCAGGTTTTCAGACAAGGTTCCATTGTGGAAACTATTATAAGCATCTGGCATTGAAGTCTGTGCTAGATTTTGAGCTTCTGTAAAAGGCCGCCAATCTTGGGGATTTTGCATTCATTTGAATTTGGCATGCTGTTTTCGTTGTTTGTGCAACAGTGTTCTGATCTGTTCTGTGTACCATGGGGGATCAACTCTGTCATTTGTTAATTTATTTGGTATAAATCTCTCAATTGATGTTGATACTCTTTCTTCGAATTCAAGCAACATATGGTGTACACTTACACTGTTAATTTGGAAGGAGTGGAGATTGTCTCTCAGGACGGTGTCAAGCAGAATTTTTTCTGCGTTTTTTTAATTGACATATTTTTCATTTATTTTTGATGGATATGGGAGTTATGGTATTCAGTCTCGCTATGGGAACCAAGTATTCACTAATCACTGTATCCATTTTGCTGCTCATTATTAGCTCTGGATTATTTGATGCTAAGAGGTTGTGTGTGTTTTCACAACCATGGTTCACTTAAATTTTTTCATAGCTGTCTATAATTTGAAGGCTGAAGTTCTGGGATGAGTTCTATGAATAAGATTAGGCAGGCCGTCATGTTGGAATTGAATTGTTATAATTATCTTTTGTTCTTCAGTAATGTGTAGTTCTTTGGAATATTCTAGGTTTTCATCGCACAGTATAACCATGTGTATGTGTGGATGCCAAATAACTGAATCACTGCCAGGGAGTGTACTAGTTTTCTGAGTTGACAGTCTTCAGAATTTGGTGCTAATAACTCAGCATGTTTTTAAATGCTGTTACAAATTATGTAACATTTGTAAATCACAATCAAGTCCAAATCTGAAAAGAGGGTCATCAGTGAAGTAAAACACTTAGCCCTAAAGCATGTTTATTATGAGCACTAATGCACAGCCAAAACAGAACTCAACTCGTGGATGGAGAGTGTAGCTAATTGTACAAACATTAAATTTTCTGGAATATGCAAACATTACCAACATAAGAACCTTCGAGAACATTCCAGAACAGATCTAAATTACTAAAACGCAATCCAGGAACTTGGAACGCAGAACCTGGTACTAGCTGCAGCATAGAGGCAACAAAAATTCAATTTTCAATATTTTATATAATTACTGACAGAATTTAAAAGTTTAGAATTCTGTCATCTACTCATTAAGAGATACGAGAGTGTGCTGGAAAGTAATGCCTCTGAATTTTTTTTGTGAAAACTCTTAAAACTTTTTATGTAAAACAAAAAATGTTAAAATTCTACATCTTTTTTTTTTAATGTCTGCGTATTTGCAGCCCTCTGCTACTGAAGTACTCTGAATTGTAGCATGTAACATGGTGGTGTATAACATATCAGTGTGTGAGAAACAGTGTGCTGTGATAGAGTTTTGAATTCGAAGCACGTCTTCTGGTCCAGATTGTATACCAATTAGGTTTCTTTCAGAGTATGCTGATGCATTAGCTTCATAATTGAGAATCATATACAACCGTGCACTCGACAAAAGATCCGTATCCAAAGACTAGACCGCTGCACAGATCACACCAATATTCAAGAAAGGTAGTAGGAGTAATCAACTTAATTACAGGCCCATATCATTAATGTCGATATGCAGCAGGATTCTGGAACATATATTGCGTTCGAACATTATGAATTACGTAGAAGAAAACTGTCTATTGACACACAGTTAACATGGGTTTAGAAAACATCGTTCTTGTGAAACACAACTAGCTCTTTATTTGCATGAAGTGTTGAGTGCTGTTGACGAGGGATTTCAGATCGATTCCGTATTTCTGGATTTCCAGAAGGCTTTTGACACTGTACCACACAAGCGACCCATAGTGAAATTGTGTCCTTACGGAATATCGTCTCAGTTATGTGACTGGACTTGTGACTTCCTGTCAGAGATGTCACAGTTCGTAGTAATTGATGGAAAGTCATTGAGTAAAATAGAAGTGATTTCTGGCGTTCCCCAATGTAGTGTTATAGGCCTTTTGCTGTTCCTTATCTATATAAACATTTTGGGAGACCATCTGAGCAGCCGTCTTAGGTTGTTTGCAGATGACGCTGTCATTTATTGACTAATAAAGTCATCAGAAGATCAAAACGATTGAGAAAAGATATCTGAATGGTGCAAAAATTGGCAGTTGACCCTAAATAACGAAAAGTGTGAGGTCGTCAATATGAGTGCTGAAAGGAATCCATTAAACTTTGGTTACACGATAAATCAATCAAATATAAATGTCGTAAATTCAACTAAATACCTAGGAATTACACTTATGAACAACTTAAATTGGAAGGAACACATAGAAAATGTTGTGGGGAAGGCTAACTAAAGACTGCGTTTTATTGGGAGGACACTTAGCAAATGTAACAGATCTACTAAGGAGACTGCCTACACTACGCTTGTCTGTCCTCTTTTAGAATACTGCTGCACGGTGTGGGATCCTTACCAGATAGGACTGACAGAGTACATGGAAAAAGTTAAAAGAAGGGCAGCATATTTTGCATTATCGCGAAATAGGGGGGAGAGTGTTACTGAAATGATACAGGATTTGGGGTGGAGATCGTTAAAAGAAAGACCTTTTCGTTGCAATGGAATCTTCTCACGAAATTCCAAGCACCAACTTTCTCCTCCGAATGTGAAAATATTTTGTTGATACTGACCTACATAGGGAGAAACGATCACCACAGTAAAATAAGGGAAACCAGAGCTCATGCGGATCACATAGGTGTTCATTCTTTCCACACACTAAACGAGACTGTAATAATAGAGAATTGTGAAGGTGGTTCAATAAACCCCCTGCCAGGTACTTAAATGTGATTTGCAGAGTATCCATATAGATGTAGATGTAGATACACACATGGAACACCCTCTCCTGCAGCATGACAATGCCAGACCATACTTGAGCGCTGCGACATCTGCAACAATCAGATGCTTTGGGTCCACTGTCATCAATCATCTCCCATAGAATCCTGACTTGGTCCCATCCAATTTCAATCTGTTTCCAAAATTTAAAGTACATCTTTCTGAACTTTACTTTAATAGTCATGAAACAATGCAAGCAGAGGCTAGTCTGTGGCTTCGTCAACAGTCAAACATTCTGCAGTACCAACAAACTAGTCTCTCGCTGGGAGAAATGTATTTGCTGCCAGGCTGACTATGTTGAGAATTAAATATGTGGACATGAAGAATAAATATGTAGAATGTTAATAAATGTTGGTTTTACTTTAAAGGCTGTTTGAATTTTCACATAATAAATTCGCAGGCATTACTTTCAATACACCCTTGTATGATATCCTAATTTAGACTACCTTTATAAAAAAAAATATTATCAGTAGCTGATGTCTTCTACGTTACAACAAAAGCAAATGGTGGAGTAGAACATTAAGTAAAAAAAAAAAAACCTGCATTGCTGATAATTTCCCAGAAGATTTTGGTGCTTATACTGATGGCTCCAAAACACCAGGTAATGGCAGAGTGGGTGTGCATTCCTTTGTCCAACCACAGGTTACAAAGAACTGATCTTGCTTCCTAGTGAAATTTCAAGTTTCTCAGCAGATGTGTCAGCTATATTTGCAGCTTTAAAATATTCGCAGAATGTCAGAATTAGAAACATTTTGATTTCAATGGATTGCATAAGCTTACTCAAAGATATACAGACACATGCTATTTTCAAGAAATCTAAACCACTAGTTACGGGTTTCATCAGTGCTAAAAAGGAAAACAAATATCTCTGAAAGCAGATCAAATTTGTGTATATCAAAGGATATGCTATCATGATATAGTGAAATGATCAGTGACTTATCAAAAACAGCCACTCAAAACAGCACTATTAAAACAATCTAATTACTATCATCAGACCTGAAGACTACCGTACATAGACTAATCAGGAAATATGTCGTCATAACCATTTAGATGCATGAAAAACTAGCCTTTGGTTAAAATTACATGCAAATTACGTAGTTTATATTCATCCAGTGTTTCATGATGAGAGCATTTAGCAACTTCCATCAAACTTTGAGCACAATTTCAAACCTTTTTTTATTTTTTTCTCACTTAGATGCTTAAAGGCAAATATTTAACACATTAATGTATTTGCAATTAGATGTTTGAAGCTGATCATACATAGGAATTCAATTTTTTAAGTCAGGGGTTTACTGGTAAATACAAAATGTTAATGATTGTGGTTGGTTAGGTTTGAACTGGTGACCCACAGCATGACAGACAGTGACACAAACCCCTATGCCACATTGCTTGCAGCACAGCTTGTAGCACTGCTCCCTTTTCTCGAGAAACTCCTATCCAGTGTTTCCAGAAGTTCTCGTTGGAACTGGCTACAACACCCTGGATATACATTTTCCTCTGTATAGCAGTGCTGGCTGATCATTGTGTTCTGGTCATGTTGTTAGATCTTATTCAATGTGATTAGCGCCGAAGGTAACACCTCCCATCAAATTCTGTCAATCATCAAGCAAGTCTTCCATTTTCTTGTCTGAGAAGCCCCCACTATCGATCTGCACCTCAGGACTGTAGTAGGGTTTCACACGGAGGACGTAGATGAAGTCTCTTCAGTTTTGTCTTGTTGATGAACGGCCCTTATCCTTGACTTCATATGTGATGTCTGACAAGCAAAGGAGAATATTATATGACCCAAAGTAGCATTTTGATAACTTTTCCAATAGCACCACTCACTTTATAGGCATCAAAAACAGATGCCAAGTCTTCCATGAAGTCCACAGAGGTCACCACTCAGGGTGCTCCATGCTTCAAAATGACTCTTCTACAGGAACCTTGAAATTTCTGGAGCTTTCAGTTGGCACAGCTTTGGTGACAGCATAGAAGGTGAGGTAGTCACTGGATCCCCATTTGTTGACTTCGAGAACCACCACAAGAGGTAGATTCCAAGCTGTTGCAAGCAGAATTGATGTTGGATGGCCCTGAGTTAATAGTAGCACGTGCTTTCGTCACTGGTATCCCCTACGATAGCTCATATAGTGTCGAGGCACTAATGCCTGCATCTGATAATCTTTGTGAATCCCTGGTGACCAGATGTTGAAGTGTTCTGGAAATACTGCAGGATAGCTGGCCATAGATGAGCTGAGATGATAGGTAACCATTCCCACCTCATGGGATGACAGTTCCTCTTGTGTAATGTTCCATTTATTAATTGGAATTGTGAATTGTTTGTTCCTCATTCTTCGAGGCTTCTGTGGTTTACAGCAATGCTGGATCTTCCCTCTGTTCAGCAGCTGTCATTGAATGCAGCAATGACTGACATTTCATCCACACTGCTGTGCTCTACAACTGGATTCCTTGAAAGGCAATTGGCATCCTTGTGTTTGCGTCAGTTGTTATATAGCACTCTGATGACATATTCATGAAGTAATGTGCTCATCTCGTCAATCAACAGATTGATCCTTCAGGCTAATCAGCCAGCATAGAGAATAGTGGTCCATTGTGATGGTGAAAGGGTTGCCAAGTAAATATGGCTGGAGCTTGTTAATGGCCCAAACAACTGCAAGGTACTCTTTCTTTGTTGCAGAGTAGTTCTTATAAGACATGAAGAGTATTCTGGAAGCATAAGCTAGAGCATGTTCCTAGTTCTGTACTTGACCTGCATCTATCCCATAACCACTAATTGATATGAAGTTCTGTCTTGGTATTCTCATTGCACAGTGCTAGCTCTGGAGAAGATGTTATTGCCACCGTAAGGACAAGGAAATTTACTTCTTATACCATGTTCCAGGAAAATTTCGTTCTCCCAGCAGTAGTCCTTGTAAGGGATGTGCCTTTGTACAAAAGTCCCTAATGAATTGTCAGTAATACGAGAAAATTCTGTGAAAACTTCACATCAGAAACGTGTCTAGGAATCAGACCATCTTTGACTGCTTCTCTGGATAAAGATGGACTACAGCACCCTTCATTGGGTATTCAAAGATTTTTATTTCTGGGACAGCAAAGAGGCAATTTTTCAGATTCAGATGGAGGCCTGCTGTCAGAACACACTTAAACATAGTTGTGTTGTCAGGCAGCTTAGATGTTCTTCAAATGTCTGTGGAACATCAACGATGGCATCCAGATAGCAAAGACACGTTGTTTGTTTGTGATGTCCAAGCTAGTTGCCCGTCATATGCTTGAAGGTGGCTGAAGCATTACATAGTCCAAATGTCATAGCGTGGAGCTCATGATGACAATCAAGAGTTATGAAGGTAGTCTTTTCCCAGTCAGCTTTGTTAACCTTGATTTGTCAGTAGCCTGTCAACATGTCCATAGTTGAGAAATACTGCACTCCTCTCGAGCTGTCTAGGGTGTCAGCAATGCGCACCATTGGGTAGACAGCTTTTTTCTTTTTTTCCTCCAGTCATCAGTACTCGATGCAGAAACACCAAGTGCCACACTGCTTCTTCATCAGGACCACAGCAGACAACCCAAGGACACACTAGGTTCAGTGATGTCATGTTGCAGAACCTTTTCCACTTCCTCCCAGGTTATCTGTCATTTAGCCAACAGTACACTATATGAGTGCTGGCTACTTGGTTAATGATCCTCATTGGTGATACAGTGCACCATGGGCCGTTTGGTCTGTCTTTTCTCCACTCCAGGTTTGAAAGCATCTGAAAAGTGGCACTGAATGCCTAACACTGTTCAACTTTGTTCCTCAATCAGGCTAGGGTGCATCGGCAGTTTTGAGAGTAGTTTCCTCCCCTACTTTATCTGTAATAGTAGTGATGTGCAATTCTTCATCAGTGACATTAATCTGCCCTTCTTGAACTGGTTTGACTGTTCCAATGCACGTACCTTTAGGATGATCTGTGGGCTCTTGTGACAGTTAGTAATCTGTAGTTCCTCTTGACCACCTCCAATGCTTATGACCGTTTTTGGCATGTAGATTTCTTTTGTGAGCCAGAGTAGCTTTTTGCAACTGACAAGAGCTTCACAGATGTTCTAGATCGATGACTGGAACTCATCTCATTGGTGATGACGGGGAACCACATCCTAACTGGAAAACAACTGGCCGGAGCGACCTTTGTTGTGTGTACTTGTTGAAATAACTTTGTCAATGTGGAGCTCATGTCTTCCACAGTCTGACTTATTGTAATGCTTGCAAGACATCCCATCCGTGTAAAATGTTGACTACATTCCGTTAAAATGATAAATTTGAAGGGCTGCGTTCTCTCATTGATAGTTATTCTCATAAAACATGTTCCTGTGTCCCATTTGTGTCCTTCAGCACAATCACTGTCATATCACACTGTCGCATCACAGAATGTAGTCTTCTTGAGCTGGAGATGATGGTGGTGGTCAGCATTGAACATTACAGTAAAATAAGCCCCCAAGTTGACTAAGAGCTGAACATGTTGGCCATCAATGATGGCGTAGTTGTCTTGTTTAGTTTTCCTGAATTCAGCAGCTAGACAAGTGGCAAGAGACTTCATCCAGGGTATGATGATGGGCTCTGTCCCACAGGTAGATTATAATCATCTGTGTTTGACTGGCATGAGTAGGACTGTTGTGAAGATTGATGTGTTGCAGCATAGTAGTCATCAAAAACTCATCTTCTATATCTGCAGTAGCATACAGTGCGTCCAGGGCATCAACAGTGGAAATGTACTAGTGTATTGGCCACTGTCCTCCAAATGTATGTCCTTCTATAGTGCATTATTCTTGCTGGAGGACTTGGTTGTATCTGCATTGGTCAGGTGTTGGGTTGTCATTTGATGGCTGGGTCATTTGTTAGCAGAGCACATTCTTTACGACGCATTCAAATGGTGGTGGAGATTGGCACTAAAGATTGGTATACCCCCTCTTCATCCTCCTCTATTTCCTCCTGCTTCATGGACTTGACATTCATGGCTGCTGTCTCTTGCTCAATCGGTCCGACAGTTGTAGCTGCCACAAAATGCTGTATCTCTTCTCTTACAAACTGGCATATGAGAGATGCGAGGTTATAGTGGTCTTCCACATCTGCCATAGGGACAACATTAGGAGTTGGTTGTACATCTTTCATCTGCCACTTTTTCTGTAGCATTTTCTTGATGTATTGGTGCCACTTTGTGGAGTCATTTGTTATTGTGACATTTTTTACTGAAAGAGCTTGTTTACATGTCTTCTACAGCTCCTTTCATCAGTAGTGATATTTTTTCAGATTATGTCATATTTGAATTCACAATATGATGTAGGGCCAAAACATTCCGTATGCACAACTGTCATTTCCACAAGATATTTGGCCCCCTGTTCTTAAATTGTTATTTTTCTATATGAACTTTGTCAATTATCACCAAACATTTTCTTCAGTACAGCCTAAGATTTGCCCCAGCTATCAAATTTCTCTTCGTTCCTCTGGAACCACTGATGGGCTGTGCTATCCAAGTAAAAACTACACATTTACCAAACACATCTTTCATCCCACATATTGTACTTGGCAACTTGGTCAAATACTTTCAGCCATTTGGTCGGGTCCTGGCAGCATCTCTGGATGCCTAATGTGCAGCTGACTTGTTGCAGTTTTGAAATCCATTGTTTCCTGAAAATACGAGCCTTGCGAGCAATGTCCTGCTTGTATTCCAGTTCCTGTCTGTGTAGTCAATAGCTTTTACATTGTCTAATTCAAGCCACAATGATACAGCTGTTTTGAAATACCTTGCGTACCTACCAAATAGCATCATGTAATTCCAAATCTGAAAGCAGAGTCATAAGTGATGCGCAACACTTCAACACTTAGCACTTAAAACACGCTTATTACAAAGACCAATGTACAGTCAGAACAGAACTGAGCCCTTGGAAACTGTGTGCAGCTAATTGTCCAGACATTGAACACTCCAGAATATACAAACATTACAAATATAAGAAATTTCGAGAACCTTCCCGAAGGGAGAAATGCTTAATGACAAGTAAATGCAGGTGGTGGAGTTTTAACTGGCAACCTGCAGCACACCAGCCAATGACACTAACTTCTTTAGAATTCTACGCATATTTCCAGACTTTGGTTGCTGCGTGGAAGATTTCTCAAAACAAATCTTATCGAAATGAGGTCTGCATTCCTTGAACGTGTAAAGCATAATGTTGTTGAAGGAACAACACTAATCTTTGACTATCAGAAGAGTCGTCATATCTGTGTCTGGGTGTACATTATTTATGCAGATTATACATTTACAATTTCACTAATGGTATAGGAACTAATAAAGAATTGTAAGGAAAAGGACAAAATGTTTGTCCTTGTATGGCTTCAGGCAGTACATAAGAAAGGCTCCAATCAAATTGCACCAACAACTTATTACAGAATGAACACATACCTTAGAAATTATCATTTTTTGTGTCTATTTACAATGGATTTGGCAGCCAAATAAGGAACAAAAATATTATTAGTATTCTTTTGAAGTTTTTGGCTTAAGATTTCCCCCACCTTCATCATTAAATAAAATTATGCTATTATTTCCTGAAGTACAGTATTTACACATTTCGTTTGATAGTTTTCAAATAAATTGCAGCCTTCATTAAAAAGGCTGCCGTATATTGACTGATAACAAATACGTAAACATTTTCTATATATATGAAACAGTGATTTGGCTGGGAATGAACTGTTTCATAATAGGCTGAAAGGTATCTGTCTCCAGGGTATTGAAAGAATCCATTAGCAGGCATTTCAAGCTTTGGCCCTGCGTGCAAGAGAATCATAATAAAATGAACGAAATCAGGGAACTTTGTCATGAAAGGGGAAATGAACATTTTATTTTTCTTTTGGCCTGAAGGCCATACAGCTCGAAGTGCACTAAAGCAGGGACTGCTGTGAAGCTAAACCTGAGTTGAAATATTGTTAACACTTGGTGCAAATGTGGTCATCACGTATGTAGGAAGAAATTTGTAGAGAGAGAAATTCAAAGACTTGAATAAAGAATTTCTAAAACATGAATACTGAATGATAAATGAAAGGCTTTCCTTTTTTAAACCACTGTTTGACCAAGGATAAGCACAACGAAGTGATCCCATTGACTAAAAGTCTAATGTAAGAAAGTGTGTTGGGGATGGTTTAAACCATTCTTGTTAGAATATTTAACCTGTCTGAACTCTGAATGTGTGGTGACATTGTGAATTAAAAACTATTGTTTTCATGTGAGGCCAAGAGAGTTAAAGGCACTGAATGTCAGCCTATAGTAGCTGCAGGTCATGGGGCGCAGACAGACCATTTCTGCTCACGTTCTATATGGCTTTTGTGTGGTTCTGGCTGACTTGTAGCTCGGTGTACAACTCGGCAACATCATTATAGCTGAGATCCATACATAGTATTGTTCATGGCGGATTCAGCCTTGTGACAGATGGTTTTGGACCAATCCCACTCCCTGCCCCTGTACTAAGGCTGATAATTTTTCTCTCAGAATTGTCACATAGCATCAAAGTGAACAGTTCATGAATATACAATGAGGTTCATTCACTTTGGTAATGCCACTCGGTAGTGATTATACTGTGTGAAGCATATTAATGCTAAAAATTGAAGCACTGTCTGCTCTTGGAACATTCAGAGAGATTACATGGATTTTGGGGAACTAGACTAGGCAGCAATTGAGGTGCTCTGATGAACACTCATCAGTCTGTACACGGCAAGGGAAGTCAGATGGTGTTCCGAACAAAGACTCACTGACGGTCAAAATTTTATCAGTAAACTATTGAAGTATTTGTAATAAAGTTCCCGAATTTACTGCACTGCAGGAAAGTTCCTGCGATCAAATTATTTTTGGGACCAAGAGCTGGCTGAAACCCGAGGTGGATAGCTCAGAGATATTTAGCAAGTCGTGGAACTTATATTGGAAAGACAAATTAGAGGCAATAGGAGGGGGAGTGCTCATTGCAGCTGACAGAACATTGGCTCTATTGAGGTTGAGGTAGAATGTCACTGTGAAGTTACCTGGTCGCATATAACAGGTGTAGGTGAAAACACAAGTTAATTGTTGGATGTTTTTATTGGCCATTCAGTTCTGCTACGACAGTTCTAGAGTAATTTAAAGAAAGTATATGGTCAGCAGCGCATAAATACCCACATCATGCAACACTAGTTCGAGGCGAGTTTAACCAATGGAGTATAGACTGGCATGTGTAGGGATTCATTGCAGGGGTTACAGACAGACAGACAGACAGTCATGCGAAATACTTTTGAACATGTTTTCTGAAAACTATCTTGAGCAGTTAGCTCGGTAGTCCACGTGCAATGGAAATATCTTAGACCTCGTAGCTACAAGTAGGCTGGACTCTTATCAGCAATGTCAGTATAGAAATGAGAATTAGCAATCATGATTTCATTATAGCAGTTACAATTACAAAAGTTGATAAATTAGTCAAGAAGGCTAGGAGAGAGTTTCCGCTAGGTAGAGCAGGTAAGCAGTTGTTAGCATCTCTCTTAGACAGTGAATTGACATCGCTTAGTTCCAGTAAGATGGATGTAGAGGAATTACGGGCAAGGTTAAAGCAGACTGTAAATCATCGTCTGGAGAGTTACGTGCGTAGCAAGTGATTAAAGGATGGAAAAGACCCACCATGGTATAATAATGAAATTCAGTGGATGCTGAGGAAGCAGACGCTGTTGCACTCTCGGTTCAGAAGGGAATGCACTAATGACGACAAGCAAAGTTTAGTGCAGATTCATGCATCTGTGGGAAGATCTGTGTGCGAAGCATACAACTACTACCACTGTCACACTTTAGCAAAAGATCTGGCAAAGAATGCGAGAAAATTCTGGTCCTATGTAAAATCACTAAGAAGGCCTAAGGCTGCCATTCAGTCCCTTGATGACCAGTCTGGGTGTGGCAGTTGAAGAAAGCAAACGAAAGTTGAAGTTATAAATTTCACATTCGAGAAATCATTCACACAGGAGAATCGTGCAAACATACCATCATTTGACGATTGGACAGTCTCCTAAATGGACGACATAGCAATCAGCATCCCTGGCGTAGAGAAACAATTGAAAGTGGTGAAAACAAGCAAATCACCTGGTCCGGATGGAATCCCAGATCAGTTTTATAAAAAAGAATTCTATTAATTTGGCCCTTTATGTAGCTTGCATTTATCACAGATCTCTTCTCCCAGCACAAAGTCCCAAACGACTGGAAAAATGTGCAGGTGACTCTCTGCATATAACAAAGGTAAAAGAATGGACCTGTAAAATCACAGACCAATATCCCTAACATCAGTTTTCTGCAGAACCCTCAGACATATTCTCAGTTTGAACACAATAAATTTTCTTGAGGCCACGAACCTTATGTCCCCGAATCAGCACAGTTTTAGGAAGTGTTGCTCATGCAAAACTCAGCTTGCCCTTTTCCCACATGTTATTCTCAAATCATGGCTGAAAGGAAGCAGGCAGATTCTGTATTCCTAGATTTCAGGCAAGCATTTGACATAGTAGCCAAGTGCAGACTGTTGACGAAAGTACGAGCATATGGAATAAGTTCACAGGTATGTGAGTGGCTTGAAGATTTCTTAAGTAACAGGACCTGGTATGTAGTACTCAATGGCGAGTGTTCATCAGCGATGAGGGTATCGTCAGGAGTGCCCCATGGAAGTGTGATAGGACCGCTGTTGTTTTCAGTATACATAAGTGATTTGGCAGACCAGATTGGCAGCAATCTGCAGTTGTTTGGTGAAGGTGCTGTGGTCTGCAGTAAGGTGTCGAAGTTGAGTGACTGTAGGAAGATAAAAGATGACTTGGACACAATTTGTAGTTGGTGTGATGAATCACAGCTAGCTCTAAATGTGGAAGAAAGTGAGTTGATGTGGTTGAGTAGGAAGAACGAACCTGTAATGTTTGGATATGGTGTTAGTAGTGTCATCCTTGACACAGTCAAGTCATTTAAATATCTGGGCACAATGTTGCAAAGCGATATGAAGTGAAATGAGCATGTGAGAACTGTGGTAGGGAAGGCAAATGGTCGACTTCAGTCTATTGGGAGAATTTTGGGAAAGAGTGGTTCACCTGTAAAGGAGACTGCAAATAGGGCACTGGTGCAACCTATTCTTGAGTACTGCTGGAGTGTTTGGGATCCGTACCAGGTCAGAATAAAGGAAGTTATCGAAGCAATTCAGAGGCGGCCTGCTTCATACATTGTTGTTACCGGTAGGTTCGAACAACGTGTAAGTGTTACAAAGATGCTTCAGGAGCTCAAATGGGAATCCATGGAGGGAAGGCGACGTTCTTTTTGAGGAACACTATAGAGAAAATTTAGAGAACCAGCATTGGAAGCTAACTGCAGAATGATTCTATTGCTGCCAACATACATTTTGTGTAAGGACCATGAAGATAAGATATGAGAAATTAGGGCTCATACGGAGGTATATAGACAATCATTTTTCCTTCAGTCTATTTTTGAGTGGAACAGGAAAGGAGGTACAGGGTACCCTCCGCCATCAACCGTATGGTGGCTTGTGGAGTATAGATGTAGATATTACTGCTAAAAATAATTATTTAATGGCCTAAATTACTGATTTACTAATTTAGCAACTGTTATTACTAATCCCATTTATTACCTTTAATGTTTCTAGGTGTGCAGTCAGCTGCTGTAAATGTGGTTTGTGAACTAGCTCGCAAGAATCCAAAGAATTATCTGAGTTTAGCACCTGTATTCTTCAAGCTGATGACCACTTCTACCAACAACTGGATGCTTATAAAGATTATTAAATTGGTGAGTTAAACAATTGTGTAACTTAATTGTGTAAAATAAGTGGTTTCTTCTTTTTTCATATAGAGGCATTAAATTACCCATAAATTAATATTTATTAAAAAAATCCAATATTAAAGTACTTGATGTGTTAAAAGAATACGCAAGACTGTCAGTCAAATTTTTAGCTCGCACACACAGTGCGTTCCAGTTGTCTGCAAAAAGGCAAAGGTCCATATTAAAGTCATAGTTCCACTCTGCAGTGAAATGTGTGTTAATATCTTGTAGGCATATTAAAACTCTGCAGTAGACTGTAACTCTGATACTGTAATACGTTAGGAAAAAATATCCAAGGAGACATATTTTTAAAACAATAAAACCAGCATCTTTGCCGATAAGTAAGAAAACAGAGCATTGATAAGTAATGGGATTGATTTTTATCAAGTGCTTTGAATCATTGTCTTAAATGTGGTTTTAATTTTGACTGCACATTTAAGTGTAGTAGAGAAAGTCAGTTGTTAGGTGTGATGGTATAGTAGTTTCCCTATAATAACTATGAAGTAAACACTGTGTGAATGAAGCTTTTCAAACTTCGATGGGGAGATGATAAAATTTCACTGAAAGTGGACTATATGAAAGACTTTGCACAACATACAGATTTACTCTTGAAAATCTAATAGTTCGTATTACCAAATACAAGTCGAAAAACCTCTTTCTTCCTCTCGGATGCATATCAAGAAATAACCATCATGTTAAAATTAGGGAAATTATAGCTTGGTAACCGAATTTTTCCAGTGCATTGAATACAAATGGAGTAGGAGGGGGTAAAATGATACTGGTCCATATGTACCCTTCTCCAGAGTTCATAAAGTGGCCTGTTGGGCATATGATATAGAAGCTAAAAAAACTGCATGAAAATTATAGCATGACAAATGCACAAAATTTTGTTAGTCATACGTAGACGCTGTAGTAATTGTTTCTAATTCAGAAGGTGGAGGAGAATATTATGGCATAGTCTCTAGTTGGTCACTTTATATCATGGAGAAAGTTACGCAATTCTTTGTCATTTTAACTTGAAGAACCAAGTTAAACATGACATTTGCCCATTGTGCCACATACTGACATTCCCAGACATGATGAGTTTGTATGATAATGCGCTGCATTCCTACAAGATGTTAATTTTGTGCCATTTATGTCAGTATTAAGCAAATGTGTTGAACTGTGTATTTGTCATCCTGCACAGTACACAGGAAAATAATGTTAATGTTCTAAGAACACTGTACTAGATAAGGGCGTGAAAACCAAAATCTTGACTGTACACAAGAAGTGTATAGAAATATGCAGTCAAATTGTGGTATATTCATTCAAAAAATACTGTATGACTCTGGCCCAGTGCCAACATTAAAAACTTTTTCCTGACAAGGGATTGGGGAATAGAGCCGTGTTCTGTCAAAAAATTTTGCAGTGATGTTTTTGACATGTTTAATGAATTGACTTTGTGGATAACAACTGCTCTTCCACTATCTTCCTTGTGTTTTACTTTGGCAGCATCTAAGTGAATCACATTATTTTCAGTCTATTTGCTTATCATTTGGTGGATAGAACAGTAATCCTGTAATGGTGCCACATGCTGCATGTAAAACAGTTTCTAATGTTGGCAACTGTAAAACTTAGGACACGTGAAATAGCATTTACAAAAACAAGTACTTAAATCTAAAGGAGGTTTCCCTACAGCTGACAGTCACTCGTTTCAAAATTGTATGTGTTACAGAGGCATCTACTGGAAGAATCCATCATTAGACTATTCACTGTCAGGAAAGGAACAGTAATAACTTTTCAGGTCCTCATCATAAAAAATTTCATATACTGTGTGGTAATTACATTAACTAATAAAAGTTTGCAACATATGTTATTTCAGGCTTTGAGTTTTCGACAGGCACTCAGGAAAGAATAGAAACTTTGCTAGCTTTTGGACAAGTCCTTCGGTGACCTGGTGTACACTTACTTATATGGGTGCACTCAGTGTTGATGGGGTTGGATGGTTGTTGAATCAAAACAGTTGGTAGTAAACGACATTTGGAGATCTACTGCACCATAGGTGCAGTTGTATTAGTGTTACTCACATGGGGCTTGCAACTCGTCTGTGGATACGTGTGTGGTGAACATAGGGCCCCAAGCCATTGCAATACTTACTCCTTATCTGCACTGCAGTTTTACTCTCTGGTTATTTGTTTTCTCTGACTTCGTATGTAGGATTGCTTCCCTGTTGATAGCTTGCCTTTTTTGTGGGATTCTGATTATAATTGCTTATTTCATTGTTTGTAGCCTTCTTTTTCCTCATTCATTTGCATTAACTCATGTATGATCCCCTCTTCCATGTATTACCTCCATTCTTCCAAAATTTTTCTTCCATGTATTACCTTCATTCTTCCAAAATTTTACAGTAGTGCGGAATATGCAGGGTAGGTCACCAAATGTGGCATACATTCCACTCATTGTACAGTCCTAAGTTAAACACCTTTTGTGTGAGTGGATTGAATTAGGTGCACAACATGTAACATGGTAGACAGCTCATTGTAAGTTGGGAAGGGGGTTGTCAGATACCCAAAAAGTCATAGCTTCCTGACAATGCAGGGATCGTACTCTTGGTGCCAGAACTGACAACTCCACATACATACTTAGGAATATCTGCTTATTGCGTATGGGGCACAGGGGCTATGGGAAACGGTTATCATGTTGGACAGCCATTGTTGTGGCATGATGGCGCCCATGGGGAGAGCAGCCCCTGGACCATGGCAGACAGTGTGTGATGAAAAGGATAAAACCTCGTGCTGGCGGCCACAAGACCCCAGCATTCTCAGTAGAGAAAATAAGTTCCGTGTGGAAAGGTATGATCCCAAGACTGTTTCTTCCATAGCCACGCAATGAGAGGAAAGCAGATTTAAAAGAACTGGTGAATAATAGTCCCCCTCCCAATAAGCAAAATGTGAAGTAGCCGTATCCTGATTAAAACTGCAACAGCTGCTGTCACAGGCATTGTTTCCTGCGAGGAGCTCCTTGACATTCCTGTCATCATCACTGCTCACAAGAGCCTCAACATGGTCCAGGATGTTAGTCCTCACTTTGCAGACAGATGTAAAACTGCATGCAAACTTGGAGCAGTGAAGTATCCATTTTGTCTGCCATATACAACAGATGCCAAAAGATACATAGGTGCTTTTATTTTGCATTTCGAATAGAACTTATTACTTGAAAAGTAATGGTGAGTAAGCCTTATAGTAAGGGTGAAGACATGTACATATTCACCATTGTTGGCCACTGGTGGCTGTCTGAATATATCTGTTTGTAAATGGAACAATATCTCCTCCCCCTTTTCCCACTACACCCGCATCAGGGATTGCCCTGATGGGAAAGAGTCCTACCCAGCTGTCATCCACCAACAGGGGGTTACCTCTCTCTGGGCATGCTCTGAAGACTCTCACTACTTCTTGGCATGATATCAGCCAGTGGTTGATAGAGATGCGAGCTATGTGCCACAGAATAGTGCTCTTGTGCTGTGTTCCAGGTGTACAACCTGATACCCCAACCAGAGACAAAACTCCACAAGAAGATTAAATACAAAAAGAACAATGAATACAAGGAAAAGACCACAGGTCAAGGTTGACAAAGTGGCGCCAGCTACACTGGAATAATGCTTGTGGACATTGTACTTACTCAACAGATGGTGCAAACAGAAAGCAAAATGTGACCAATCTTCATACTTCCTTTCCATTACATCTGGGTATACCTATTGCCATTATCCAGTGGAACGGTAATGGTTATTTTCACACTTCTTGTCAGTTTATCAAGCAACATATATTATCCTTCAGGAAACTCTGTTCCATAAAACATGTACCCCTTCCCTACGTAATCACTGTTCCTATTCCAAAAATAGATTTTGCTGTAAATGAGCATCAGATGGTGTCTGGTGTTTGATCACTAAAAATGTACAGAGATATGAATGTTCACTCAACACAGCATTAGAGAGTGTGGTTGTTTGCACACAGACAACTATAGATTTTGCTCTGAGCAATGTATATCTCCCTCCAAGTAGGGAACTGATGCATCAGGAGATAGTTAACAAGATGGGTCAGCTACATTTGTTTTTCTTCATCCTGGATGATTTCAATGTCCACAACCCATTGTGAGTAGTGTTAGAACATTTGAACAAGGCAGTCTAATGGAACAAGGTATCACATACCTTGACTTACATTTATTGAACAGCAGCATTCCAACTCATTTTATTGTGGCACATTTCAACTATTATTCTCTGTCTGTTGCTGAAGCCTAATTCCCTTAATCAATGAAGGATCTGTGATAAATTCTGTGACAGTGATCATTTCCAGATTGTCATGTCCACAAAACACCAGAAGAAATATTGAGAAACATATATTACTGCCGTAGTGACCCATGCCTCTTCTTCACAGGTATGGACTAAGTTGTGTTGTATCTACAGTTGCCGGCTGCAACCAGTTTTCCTGGTAACCTTTTAGATGGCAGTTTTTGTACTGACTGTACTATTATTGCAGATCACTTTATGGCTCACTTCACTTGAGCATCTGCATCTGACGTCTACCCCTCCACCTTCCATCTAGATGAAAGGCAGAGTATAACAGGTCGTCCTTCAGTACACAGTGGCTGGAACGATATAATGCTCCTTTTAGGAAATGAAAACTTTCCAGCATTCTCACAACCAATACCTGGGACATGATACGATCCGCAATTAAATGCTATAATGCCTATCTGCGGATCGCAGACACCACATTCTTGTGGTCGTTAGTCATATCTTGTTGTAAGATGAGTTCCCAACCCAGTAGAGTGATAGCACTATTGTCCCAGTCTTTAAACTGAGTAAAAACCTGTATGGAATAGACAGCTATAGAATCATCAGCCTCACAAATTTTCTGTCCAAGTTGTTTGGATGACGGATGAACCAGTGACTGTTTTGCTGTCATGAGACAAGTGGTCTTTTGCCCAACTCCAACTGGGGATTTCAGGAGGACTGGTTTAAAACTGATAATTTAATTCTCCTGTAGGGACAGCTTTTACCCATTACCAATGCCTCACTGCTGTCTTCTTAGACTTAAGTAAGACCTATTACTACCAGTGGTGCAACAACATCCTTCCAACTTTATATGAGAGGGATCTCAGTGGCCCCCTCCTGATTTTTACATGAAACTTTCTCATTAGCAGTTTTGTGTTAAAGCGAAAACATCTAAAGTACAAATCATACACAAGAGAGTGGCGTCTCACGGGGTCTGTGCTGAGTGTTACTAGTTTTCGATAGTGGTCAATGGATTTGCAGTGGGTGTGGAGCCTATGGTCTAACCATCCACATAGGTCAACAAGCTAATTTTTTATTACCCTGTTCTTCCACCAGAAGTATTGCTGAATGCCAGCTACAGTATGCACTTCTGCCATTGCAGAAATGTTCATCCACATCCAGAACTGTACCTTAATAATGAACTGCTCAATGTGGTTGCTATCTCACTTTTTGGGACTTTAATTTGATGCCTAGTTGATGTGGCTACCACGTTTTCACACACTTAAAAAGTTGTGCGAGTTGAAATTAAAACTCACCTCTGCCTCAGTCATATCTTCTGAGGTGCTGACTACTCCACCCTATTTTTCTTTACGGAACCCATATCCATCAGCATTACATCTACTGTACCTGATACTGTACCTGACGAACTATTGGAGGATCTGACTTGCGACTGATACCTTTGAATGAGCATCATGGGCAGTCTCCTGGCATAGGCTGGCATTCCTCCTCTACAGGTTAGATACTACCATTTATTACAGCATTAAGCCATACATGTTTGCAGCTTACATGAACAAGGAAACTGCCATATCCTTTTCTGCAGCAAGGCAATTTATGTACCACAAAAGCAGCCTACATCTGTGATCCCTCTCACTGGGTCATCTTTGCGGGTCTCCCAACTGTGTTGGATAACTCTCTCAAAAATCTGCTTGGACGTATCCTTCAGCCCAAAGTAAATAGTAGATCTCTCTGCATTTCAACATTTGTTCCTCTCAGTTCTTTACAAATTGACTGGTTCAAAAGTCTTCAATATAGATGTCTCAAAGATTGTCAGTCATTTTCAGTCATATCAGCTATCACCTCACATATTTTGGAGTTCATGAACAACACCCCTTGCCACAAGAGTGCGCTGTTTTTACATTAGAATTAGTGGCAATTATCTAAGCCCTTTGTTGTACTTGCCCTCAACCTCATGCAAATTTGTCAATATCAATGAAATACTCAAGCAGCCATCTAACTGAGATGTTATTTTAATTTGAAGGCTACCACTTTCGGCATTCCACTGTGCTTCTTCAGGCCCCGTATGCATCTCTCCAAATAAATGATAATGTCATGTAGTGCCATATATCCCTGGATGTCATGAATTCAGCCGCTTCACTAGTGCTTCATTCGGCTGAATTCATGAAATCCAGGGACATATGGCACTATATGACATTATCATTTATTTGGAGAGATACATACGGGGCCTGAAGAAGCACAGTGGAATGCCGAAAGTGGTAGCCTTCAAATTAAAATAACATCTCAGTTAGATGGCTGTTTGAGTATTTCATTGATATTGACAAATTTGCATGAGGTTGAGGGCAAGTACAACAGAGGGCTTAGATAATTTCCACTAATTCTAATGTAAAAACAGCGCACTCTTGTGGCAAGGAGTGTTGTTCATGAACTCCAAAATATGTGAGGTGATATATCCCTGGATGTCATGAATTCAGCCGAATGAAGCACTAGTGAAACGGCTGAATTCATGACATCCAGGGATATATGGCACTATGTGACATTTAGTTTATTTGGAGAGATGCATATGGGACCTGAAGACGGCATAATGGAATGCCGAAAGTGGTAGCCTTCAAAATAAAATAACATAAATCTCAGTTACATTGCTGTAGGAGAATTTAATTGGCATTGACAATTACTTAACTAGCCAGTGTCCCCTGTCCATGATGGATCAAGAGAGATTCATGCAAATTTTGTTATCTGCAGTAAGTCTCCACGCAGCCTATAGGCCATAACCTCAACTAGCAAATGCTACTCTCAGAATCATTTGGTTTTGACCATTCACAGTCTTCTTCCTGACATCCACGGTACTGAGAGCTCGACTGTATTCCTCTGCTTGTATTGGGATTATGGGGATTGAGCTTGGCAGTTGGGTAGCAAAGATGGCTATCAACCAGGAAATGTTAGAGATACAGATACCGGGATCTGACTCGCAGTTGGCACTGCGCCTTTGCCTTTTGTAGGATTGTAGCAGAGTATTGCACACTATTGCTACTATGAACAAACTACAAACAATGAAAAGGGTACACTATGATCTTCCCTACGCTGGTACCGAAAGAAGTTTTGTATGCTTTGCCTGGTCTGTATTGGCAACACTTGACTGATCTGTGGTAACATCCTCAGGTGAGAGGACCTCCTCCATTGTTGTTGTGTTGCCTTTCTGTTGGTGGCCCATATCCTGTTAGTGCCCCAACTGTGCTGTGTTGCAGCAAACACTGATGCTTTGGGACCTATTGCCTCTGCTTTCAGACTATGATGTCCAAGCAGCAGTTCTGGTTTTATGTTTTATCCAAGTAAGTTGTTTTTTTACCCTCATGAAAAGTTTGTCACTTTTACAGTTATGTGACCCGAGCAGCCAGCCATTAATTTACAGTGACTTGGAGACCACTGGTTGGGATCAGAAGTTGACCACAAGCCATTTCCTTCACTCTACTACTTATATGGTTCTTTGACTCAGGTGATAATACAAAGGATCGAATTGGCTGTCCATCCATTTCTCCTTGTGGAATCCTTTGGCCATGGATTCTTCAAGGGAGAAAAGGGACAGGTGACCTTGCTGTTTTGTCTTTGTAATTCCACTAATCAGGCAATCGTTTTGGAAATTGTCATGGATTTTGGTCGATCCTGGGATTTAAGAAAATGGAAGTGCCAGTTAGTCAGCTAGGTAGTAGAGTGATCCCAACAACTGCTCTACTAAAAGTACTTGAATGGTTGCTTCTCTTGGCGAATATCTGACAGTTTAACAAAATGACGTGATCATCCGTTGGACCACTTTAATGTGATAATGAAGCATAACAATAAGTGTATTACATTGAGTTTGCATTTTGAAGCACAACATGTAATTGTTAAAAAAATTAAGTGATTGGGAAGAAGATTTTGAGATTTTGTTTTTAAACACATTAGTAAAGAATTTTATTCCTATTTCTAAAGAAAATAAAATCTTTTGCACGTTATGATTTGATTACCATGAGTTGAGGCTGTCTTATGGTATGTGGTGTCCCCCATACAAATATCAATAATATGAAGCTATGTAAAGTGTGAAATATGTGAAATGAAACTGGCGTTGGTGGTGCCACAATAGTGGCAAACCATTTTGAATTATAACAGCCTTCATTATACAATATATTAGCTTTGAACATCTTACGTATATTATCAAAAAATGTTTTTATTGCAAGAACTTGGAAAGTATTGATAGAATTGTCTTCCTGAGAATATCAACAACTGCACCCTAGTACTTATAACAAATTACCATATCTTTTGCGTGTCAAAACAAACTGGTAACATGGCAATAGTGGCAGCCCCATTGTGTTTACATCAAAGTAGTAGGGAGGGTATGTAACAATAGTGTACACTCTAGTACTCTTTAAAGTGGAGCACAGTGACATGCTACATGTCTTTAAGCATGACTGAATGAGGTGGCCATTTAGAACAAGAACAGAAACAGAACATAAAATATTTCTGATACTAGATGCTCACAACGCATCACAGGCAATGACTGTAAAACTACTTTTTTCCAGTGATGTCGCTATTTTCCGCAGTGGTGACTGTTTATTCGGTGTCTGGTGTTTATCACAGATGATAATGCTGATTCTTCATTTGAAACTATATTGACTGACTGCTTTATATTTTGTCTCCTCGTCCATCACAGTATCTATTCTACAGCAGTTGTCACACACTATTTTTTGGTGTGATACTTAACCTTTCAAGTCTTCTAATGTCGCATCACTAAAAGCTAATAATACAACTGTGAAAACGAGCTGGTCACGTGAGCTAGTGATTAGCATTTTTGCTAGTAATGCTGAGGTCCTGAATTTGATTCCCAACAACCACTTTGTGTTTATTTATTTATTTATTTTTTTAAATAGTTAGAAAGGTGTAGGAGGGGTTCCACTATTCCTCGTAAGGCCAAGTGAAAAGCGTCATGAATATAAAAGCAGGGGGGCTGTGTTCTGAGGATCCACCATTGGTGATAGCCAAGATTATAAATTTAATTGCTGCTTGTATATAAGAATACCTTATCTCTTTACTCACCTCTCATAGGTGTCACTATCATCCCAGATAATGGTACCAATACTGATGTGAACATTTTAGGTTAGGTTGTACCATGGCTGTTATTGATGTGGAGTGAAACAAAAAGTTTACTGTTACCAGGCACTGTTTTGTATACCCACGGTGTGTTTCAGAGTTTAAACCTCCATCATCCAGTGTGTTCGCTTGGGTTAGTACAACATGTCCGTGTTGTGTTAAGATTTTGGGGTAACTCGAGGCACTGACTCCAGTGGTCACAGGCTCCTTTCTCTGTCGTAACACATCACATGTGTTATATGAAAGTTTACGGGTCGTGTTACGATGGAGAAAGGAGCCTGTGACCATTGGAGACTGTCACAAGTTACCCACACATGTAAATCCACCTGATCAAGGTTTAATCATTCGAAACATGTCATGGGCATAAATGAACTGTGACTGGTAATGCCGATGATGCCGATGATGATGATGATGATGACCCCAGACAACTGGCTTAGGTAGTAAGGAAAAAAGTGAAGATAATACCTAGTGTAAACCATTTCTTTTTGTTTATTTATTTCTCCTTGTATTGTCAAAATGTACATAATCAATAAATTGCATAAGTTTAGAATAGGTATTACGATAACTTTTTTTGGCAGATACTTCATATCAATCAAAAACATCAAAATTACAATTTTGATTAGTAAGAGTGTGTTAAAAATAAGATTTTCTCAAGGAGCTCTTAAAAAAAATCGGAGGGCCATATATTCATTGTCATCTTATACTTTGGTAAATAGGGTATATATCATCTTAATGTGATTATGTATTGCACTTTCTCTGAAGTTATTTCAAACTTGTATTTACAAAAGTATTCCATGCATTGTTTTACCTCTTAAGTCTCATTGAAGATATTTTTTGAACCATTAGAATCAGAACAATATGTAGATGCATTTATTTTATGCTCTCTGTGTTATAATAGTCATGTGCAGAACAAAACAAAGTGAGAATGCTAAGAACATAAAAATAGAACATGCAAGTGTTAAAAGAATTTTGCATAGGACTTCAGTTACTGCTCTCTCTCTCTCTCTCTCTCTCTCTCTCTCTCTCTCTCTCTCTCTCTCTCTCTCTCTCTCTCTAGTTGTGCAGTTTGACATGAGATGACTAGAAATGTGGGCCACAAGGAAATGATAAAAAATAAATGAGATTGATCTAGCAGCTTAATGAGGCTTGATCAGTCATTTTCTGCCTGAGAATCATTTTCTGTATGAATTTCAATCTCTGTATCATGTTCTTGTGCAGAGGGTAACTAATGGAGCAATTCTTGTACCTGGAAAAAATGATAAACGTAACACTAAGCATAACCTTTTACAATTATTATTATTTTCTCGTGAAAGGGAATACAAAAGAATTGGGAAAAAAATGTTTAGGGCCACTGTATTCACACACTGTGCTTGGTCAGGCAATAGCCATAGATGGATATGGTGTAGAATGGTTTCCAAAACTTTTCAAAAGAAGTATTTCGGTGCACATCAGCATGGGTCCTTGGTCTAGTAGCATAACATGCCTGCTCAATGGTTGCTCACAAAATAGGCATTTACAGAGTTGACTAAAGTCGTGGTCTAGTGATATGCACATATGTAGACGGTGGTAGTATCACATACATGAGGTATAAAATGGTAGTGCATTGGCAGAGCTGTTAATTGTGCTCGAGTGATTAATGTGAAAATGTTTCCCACGTGATTATGGCCGCATTACAGGATTTAACAGACTTTGAGCGCAGAATGGTAGTTAGAGCTAGACGCGCGGGACATTCCATTTTAGAAATTGCTAGGGAATTCAGTATTCTGAGATCCACAGTGTCAAGAGTGTGCCTAGAATACAGATTCGGGCATTACCTGTCACCACAGAAATGCAGTGGCCTTCACTTAACGATCAAGAGCAGCGAAATTTGCATTGAGTTGTCGGTGCTAACAAACAAGCAGTACTGCTTGAAATAACCACAGAAATCAGTGTGGAGCATACAACAAATGTATCCGTTAGGACAGTGCAGTGAAATTTGGCATTAATAGGCTATAGCAGCAGATGACTGATGTGAGCGTCTTTGCTAGAGACACATCGCCTGCCGTGCCTCTCCTTGGCTTGTGAACATATCAGTTGGACCCTACATAACTGGAAAACCGTGGCATGGTCCTGATTTCAGTTATTAAGAGCTAATGGTAGGGTTTGAGTGTGGTACATACCCAACAAGCCATGGACCTAAGTTGTCAATAAGACAGTGTGCAAGCTGGTTGTGCCTGCATAATAATGTGGGCTGTGTTTACACGGGATGGACTGGGACCTCTGGTCCAACTGAACCAAACATTGACTGGAAATGGTTATGTTCGACTACTTGGTAGACAATTTGCAGCCATTTATGGACTTCATGTTCCCAGACAAGGATGGAATTTTTGTGGATGACAATGCACCATGTCACCAGGCTATAGCTGTTCACGATTGGTTTGAAAAACATTCTCGACAATTCAGATGCGGTGACAAGCTCCAGAAGTTTAGTACTATCTTGTAATCCACATCTACATACAAATGCTCTGCAGACCACCGTACGGTGCATGGCAGAGGATATTTTGTTCCACTCACAAATGGAGCAAGGGAAAAAGGACTGTCTAAAAGCCCCCACAATTTGGGTGAATGGTTTGACCACTCAAATTGCTTGACATGAATCCGATTGAACATTTATGGGATATAATTGATAGGTCAGTTCATGCACAAAATCCTGGACCAGCAACAATTTTGCAATTATGGACAGCTGTAGAGGCAGCATGGCTCACTATTTCTGCAGGGTATTTCCAACTACTTGTTCAGCACATGCCATGTCAAGTTGCATTACTACACTAGGCAAAAGATCTGACACAATGTTAGTAGGTATCCCATGACGTTTGTCACCTTAGTGTATTGAGGACTCCCAAATTCGGACATCCATCTCTCAACTGACATTTGAATCCATGTGATGTATTTCTATTTCCAAAATCAAAGAAAACCTAGGACCATTGTTTTGAGATCCCAGTAGGGGCTCTCTAATTTTCCATATACGAAATATTGTGACTTCATTAGTGGTTTGAGAGAATGCACTTGCGCATATTGCTTGATGGACAGCACTTTTATAAGATGCAGAGAGAATGTCCCCAAAAATCAAAGTTTCTCTATCACTTTTAAAAACTTCCCTTGTAGATGTCGTAGTAATAATAATAATAATATAATAATAATAATAATAATAATAATAATAATAATGTTTTTGCAAACACATTTTCATTCATTTTACCTCTACTGCATTTAACCATTCAATCCAGAATGAGGTGACACATGCATTTCTTTCAGTAGTTAGGAAAATCAGCACAGCATATTTCTATTAAACTGTTTACATCATCCCATATTAATTCAGTTTATACTCCTGAAGTAAACTGCAGATCCATTGTAACAACGTGTGTGTTAAGTCAGCATAAAATGTGCTACCTTGTTTCCCCTATTCTTTCTATGTGCACATCATTTTAGATGTAATTCAAAGTGGCAGACCTGGATGAAATTTTATATCTGTAGATTGAGCTTCACTTTTAAAGGTGACTGACTCAGCACTTCATTGTTCATACTGGTTTCAACTTTGCAGTTTGGAGTTATGACTCACATAGAACCGAAAATTGGGCGTAAACTTTCGCAGCCTTTGATAGAACTCATCTCCAGGTAACATGAACTGGTTGAGTTGCTTCTAATTTTCCCCTGTCAGTTTCTCGTAGCAAAGTACATATAGATACCCTTCACATTCTTTTGTTTTATTTTCAGTTTGGTGCTCTGACCCCTTTGGAACCTCGGCTTGGTAAAAAATTGATAGAACCTCTTACAAATCTCATCCACAGGTAAAAAAACTGTGCTTGCAATAATAATACTAAAAATAGTATTCTGTTATTAGTTTGCAGAAATACGTAGCTATACCCAGCTTACATTTGAAATTTTTGACTAAACCTAGATGCTAAGCAAATAGTGTACAAGTTTTTTCTGTCATTAATTCGAAATATAGAATATTTTCCACTAATAATAGTATAACTGTGTTTTTAAATTAACCTATCACATACTGAGAGTTGTACACTTGTAACATTGCTTCACAACTGTTTCTGAGACCTTTTACGTAGGTGAAGATGTTATGGTTATTATTGACAGATGGTATCAATTGGAACTGCAGTTAGAAAAAGTTAGTGATTTTATAGCCCTTTTGTGCAACATTTCAGTGCATTGACTAAAATGGGTAACATTTCTCCTTTGTTCCTATCGCCCCTCAGAGCACATGTTGTTAACCCTAATGTAAGTTCAGTTTTATTGCCACTTCCATGTGTCACATATCCTTGTAACACAGTAATAGACATGCTGGAGTTTTATTTTGAAGTATTAATGTGAGTAATAAGATTTGCATTTGAATTATGATCGTAGAAAGGAGTGGTTTATTATAACCCTATAGTCCACTTCCAACACCCCCCACTCCCTCACTCACCAGTCCACACCTGGCACCCACCCCCACCCCCACTGTCCAGTCCTCACCTGGCACCCACCCCCACTGTCCGGTCCACACCTGGCACCCACACCCACTGTCCGGTCCACACCTGGCACCCACACCCACTGTCCGGTCCACACCTGGCACCCACACCCACTGTCCGGTCCACACCTGGCACCCACACCCACTGTCCGGTCCGCACCTGGCACCCACACCCACTGTCCGGTCCGCACCTGGCACCCACACCCACTGTCCGGTCCGCACCTGGCACCCACACCCACTGTCCGGTCCGCACCTGGCACCCACACCCACTGTCCGGTCCGCACCCGGCACCCACCCCCACTGTCCGGTCCGCACCCGGCACCCACCCCCGCTGTCCGGTCCCCACCCCCGCTGTCCGGTCCGCACCCCCGCTGTCCGGTCCGCACCCGGCACCCACCCCCGCTGTCCGGTCCGCACCCGGCACCCACCCCCGCTGTCCGGTCCGCACCCGGCACCCACCCCCCGCTGTCCGGTCCACACCAGGCGCCTACTGCCGGTTCCCCCCCCCCCCCCCCCCCCCCCCCTCCCCTGCTCATTAGTACGTACTTGGAGCATCCCCACTGGCCGATCCCCACCAAGCGCTCCTGCTCCCCCCCCCCCCCCCCCCACCCCCACTCCTCCCACTCCCTACACACACACACACACACACACACACACACACACACACACACACACACACACACACACACACGAGTCTGCTCCTGGCTTCTTGCACGCGGCAGCGCTCTACTTGCCAGCTGCTACCGGCAGTCCAGCGCTCGACAGCCCACTCCCAGACTCCAGCACCCCTTTACACAGCATGGTCAACTGTCGCCCTCCCTGTATCCTCCAGTCGACTGCCTTGCCACCCACTCTCCAGGTCCCTGCAGCATGCAGTCCCTGCCACCCCCTCTCTCCTCCACCTGCTTTCCATGCCATCCACTTCCTTTCATTTTGTACTTCCTCCTCTCTCCCATACCCTTTAACTAACATCCGAACTTCTTTACAGCCTTCTGCCTCTTCCCAGTCTATGTCTCCTTGTCTTCCTGCTCAGGGTTACCTCCTCACCGATACACACTTCCAGTTACTGTCTTTCCAGGCTGTGGCTCATCAGTCGTTTATACTCCTGTACCCTACTGCCCTCTTAGAATGTCTTTCATTCTGCCCTTTCCCTATAAGTCCCTGCTCCTTCTTGTTATATTATGATTCCCTTCTTTGGCAATGCTACATGTCGTATGTGAGAGATAAATTTTTGATTCGTCATACAGTTTTAATGATATGTGATTAATACTAAATTATGTTTGCCCGAATACTTGATTTATACATCGCAAAACTATATAGCCTTTGACTTGTTTTACTGATTTTTAAACTTTAAGAGTCAGCTACAGAGTAACTAAAATTTTAATGTGGACTCTGAAATGCAGCACTAAATGATATTTTTGTAATACACAAATTGTTATGAGAGGTGAAGAAGGAATAAGTGCCAGGAAAAAAAAAGAAAAACTAGGAACTGTAAGTGAACGTTGGGCAACTTACAGGTTTATTGGATTGTGACTGCAGATATAGATTTCGCTGGTATTGCTGAAATGTGTTTTGTCCACTCCAAAAGTTGCATTCCTATTTCATACATAAACTATCCAATTGGTTCCAAGAATACTTACCTGTAGGTTTTGTGATACATTGTTCACAATTAAAGATAAACTGTTACTTGCTGCCTTGTATTTCTGCCAGTCAGCATTGCCAGGAACACACAGTTGTGGGGAGGGAGCACACACAAAGAAACAGAGTTGACAGTTTCTGTTAATTTTAATGTAATTTTATTGTTAACTGATTTTGTCTGGCTGCACTGTTCTCATAGAAACATCATACAGACTCTCACTTTCTGGTCAGTTGTCCGCCTCTCCACACCCACATCTCCCAAAAGATGTTGTTCTTACAAGCTCTCCAATGGCTGGGAGTGGGAGTTTGAAGGATACTTAATTCCCCCATAAAACTGTTTCCCTAAATTATCCAAAATTTTTGGAAATAATAAACTCCAGTGTCCCCAGGTGGATTGCTGCTCAGTGATGTAATATAGTTTGTGCTGGTATTACCCATACCAAATTAGGAAATTCTAAAATGTAAACAGAAGTGCAAGCTCTGGCACATCATTTTCAGACAGTTTCTGATTGTGAAACTGTGTGTTTTCAATATGCTACATCTGTGAGACCTGGTTAAATTATCCTAAGTTGCAGCCAATTAAATACACTTTTTAGTTGTTCAATGATTCAGTTGAATATACACACTTCCAAAATCAGACAAATTTAAAAATGCCCACTATGGGGTAAAATCACAAATATAAATTCAAATTTCAAATATTAAAGGGAAAGTTTTCAATTTAAATGACCTCAGTTATAATAAAAGAATGTTTTGCTAACTACCAGGGACGTCAATTGGTACAACATGTATTTAACTGTCTGTATTGTTGGGCTAATTAATCTGTTAATGATATGAGTGTCAGATGTAACATATTGAGAACTAATTGTATCAGTTAAAAAATGATTACTAAAAATCGTGTGGCAGGTGCTGCAATTCTGTATTTGTTGTAATATTTCCTAGTATGGAATGGTAGTGCTAGCCCAACCCAAGTTATGTTACTGAGCAGCACTGAGAAGCAATGCATAGGACCACCGTGAAACAGAAAGTGACAGTTAGTGTGGACGTTTGTGAAAAGAAATGTGTGTGGTGTGAGTTTTGTTTCTCATATTTATGTGAACAGCGCAGCCATATGAAGCCATTAACAATGAAAAGGTATTACAATATTTACAAACTGTCAGTTCTTTTTCTCCCTCCCTGCAACTGCATGTTTCTCATGATACTGAGCTGCAGAACTGGAAGACAATGAGCAATATTTTATTTTTAATTTCTGTGTGGGTATTGGGCATTTCAAGTTTCCTTTGATGTCTTTTTCTATGGCGACAAAAATGTAAATTTCGCTACCATTACTGATGTGTTTTATTGTGTCGGCTTACAGGTAACATTCCTAATTCATACATAAACTATCCAGCCAGTAGTGAAAGAAATTACCAGTAGGTTTATGTGGCACTTGTACACAATGTTCTTCACCAATATAAACATTTCTCTACATAAACAAAAATTAACCAGAAAATATGGAATTCCTTGGCCAACACATAGCAACAAAAATCAGCAACAGCAAATTAAATGTGTTAACATCTGGTTTAGTTACACATAATGACTACTTATTTAGGGTAAAAATGGGTAACCACCGCTACACTACTTGTGCAATGTGTGGGAACTTTTGAGTAATGAAAGATTTTCTGTAGAGTTTTCACCTGTAGTGTTACTTAAATACGCTCTGCTTTCTGGTTTATACAGCCCACTGCATAATTGCTTTTGTTAGATGCATTATTGCAGACATAACAGGACAATACTCCTGTCCAGCCATACAGTCAGTTTATGATGAAAACTCCACAGTGTGGTACATATTTGACAGCTGTCAGTTTTTTACTGCTTTCTGCCATTGCTGTCAAGCTCTAGTGTTTTGTAATTGACCAAAGACCAGTGATTGCTGCTGCAACTGTAGTAGGGTCTGCGATCATCTGTAATGGTTGCCATCTTGTGATTCAGTTGCTCACTACATACTCAGATCAGTTTATACGTGCTTTCGTTGTTGAAGTCTTATCACTGCAATGGCGATGTATGGCTACTTCGTGACAGGAGTGCTTGGTGCTCCAAATGAATAGCATTGAGTAGGTTACTAAACTAAATATATGGAGCTGGATTACTTAGCAAGAGGTCCTTGAGGCAAGTGTCAAGGAAGTCTGCGTGACAAACAAGAACCTCATCCACATTGCTGCCCTTGCTGATGTATTAAGAGAAAGCTGACCATGTTTGGGTCAGTTACTTCAACTATCGTGTAATATTCAAGATTTTGTATGCAGTCACACATTCTCATTCAAAGGGTGAAGTACATAATCAGGTCCTTATTCGAAAACAGCTTTGCCATTTTGTGCGTCATTCGTAACCTACACAGCAGTTTCTAATTGTGTTGTCATTAGAAAATGTGATGAAGCAGCATCTGATAACAAGATGTAGTGTTCCTATTGAGTACTATTGATGCAGGCCACATACCATAATAGCCAAATAAAATACTTCAGTACTATCAAGATGAACATTATATAGTGCAACACAATATTCTTACCCAAAATTCGTCTCAATACTGATGATCTTTAACATCTGGGAAATGAGATGATGTGGTAAGAGTTCAGTGTGCACACTTTTCTTGAAAGAACCTGCGTTAGCTGCCTATTTCCACAGAAAAAGTTAAAGTGAGCTTAAATTCGTGTAGGTACTAAATGATCAATATTTTTTCACAGTTCTCGTTCACAGAGCGCCAGGAATTGTGCAGTGAAGTTTCTTAAGTCACAACAAGGTCTTGCTTGCAAACAAGTTAACACATTCCTTATGAACTGTGCATCATTTCTCCCAGTAATTAGCAGAATAATCCAAAGGAAGTTCTTGCTGTTGAACAGCAACATTATCATCTACAAGAAACTCTTGGCATGTATAAAAAATGATGCCTTTGTAGACACACTTTTCCAATATCTGAATATAGGTTCCACATGCATCTTGTGTTAAATGCAGACTCATCTCTTGTGTCCATGCACATAAATTCACATATGTAGCCACTTCAGTATCTGAGTCAGTTTCACAGCTTTCATGAAATGCTTCTTCAAGCACAGGAAAAATCTGAGCTTAAAAAAGTTTGAAAAAAATGGCAACAGGTGTGCTAGATGTTTCACCAAATTGATACTATATTATCCAGACTACCATCAGTTACTCTAGTTGTTTCTGAAATGATGTAGTAGGTATATCATCTGCAACAGAGTCCTCTCCAAATTCTGAACCTTCTGCGTGCTCTTCTGTAACCAGCAGTTCATTACACAATCAGCCAGAACCTCATCTGCCATGGAAATATGTCATCACCGTGAAATCATTTTTAGAGACATAAAAAAGTTCACAAATGTCAGAATGAGCCCTCCAACTATAAAAACCAACCAAAACTGAGTAGTAAAATGTGTAAATAGTATGACTGTTACATTTAGGTTATGTTTAGGTGTGTGCATAAAGTGTTTTTATCAAGTTGCACATTTTTCACAATTGTCCTACGCATGGACTTTCAACAGAAATATCTTATTTCAGCAGCTATCATCTTCGAGATAATTTGTGAAACAATATTATCTGCAATGCTGAGTCTTCATTAAAAGTACAATTCACTGCACAAAATTAGTGAAATTGGTTGTAACTAGAAACTGAATTCGTGAAGAACTGTTTGCTTCCTTGTATAGTGCAGAATAAAACTGGCTATAACTACACTTTATAATGGAGGAAATGATACTGTGAAGTGAATTTACTGTTGTTTATATCAGAATAGTAAGTCCACAGGTGACAAATGCCAGGTAAACACAAAACCAGCTCAGAAGAGAAGTGCCTCAAAGATGATCATAAATATTCATATGAATGTATCGTCTTATGAATGTATCAAGCATACTGACTTAGAAACATAAAAATGGTGTTCATACTAACCAGAGATACTACTGTGAATATATTAATTCCAATACAGTCGATTGTTTGTAGCAGTTAAAGTAACGAGCAATGTTTAAGACCAGTGGTACACATACACTATGTGATCAAAAGTATCCGGGCACCCCCAAAAAGATAAGTTTTTCATATTAGGTGCATTGTGCTGCCAGGTACTCCATATCAACGACCTCAGTAGTCAATAGATATCGTGAGAGAGCAGCATCGGGTGCTCCACGGAACTCGTGGACTCGAACGTGGTCAGGTGATTGGGTGTCACTTTGGCCATACGTCTGCACGCGAGATTTCCACACTCCTAAATATACCTAGGTTCACTGTTACTGATGTGATAGTGAAGTGGAAACGTGAAGGGACATGTGCAGCACAAAAGCATACAGGCCGACCTCATCTGTTGACTGAGAGACCGCTGACAGTTGAAGAAGGTTGTAATGTATAATAGGCAGACATCTATCCAGACCATCACACAGGAATTCCAAACTGCCTCAGGATCCACTGCAAGTACTATGACTGACAGGTGGGAGGTGAGAAAACTTGGATTTCACAGTTGAATGGCTGCTCATAAGCCACACATCATGCCAGTAAATGCCAGAATACGCCTTGCTTGGTGTAAGGAGGGTAAACATTGGACAATCAAACAGGGGAAAAATGTTGTGTGGAGTGACGAATCACGGTACACAATATGGTGATCCGATGGCAGGTTATGGGTATGGCGAATGCCCGATGAATGTCGTCTGCCACCATGTGTAGTGCCAACACTAAAATTCGGAGGCAGTGGTGTTACGATGTGGTCGTGTTTTTCATTGAGTGGCCTTGCACCCCTTGTTGTTTTGCGTGGCACACTCACAGCACAGGCCTACATTGATGTTTTAAGCACCTTCTTGCTTCCCATTGTTGAAGTGGAATTCAGGGATGGCAATAGCATCTTTCAACATGATCGAACACTCGTTCATAATGCACGGTGTGTGGCAGAGTAGGTACACGACAATAACATCCCTGTCACGGACTGGCCTGTCGAAAATACTACAGAACACCTTTGGGATGTTTTGGAACACTAACTTCATGCCAGGTCTCACCGATCAACATCAATACCTCTCCTCGGTGCAGCACCCCACGAAGAATGGACTGCCATTCCCCGAGAAACCATCTAGCACCTGATTGAACGTATGCCTGCGAGAATGGAAGCTGTCGTCAAGGCTAAGGGTGGGCCAACACCATATTGAATTCCAGAATTTACCGATGGAGGGAGCCGCCAGCTTGTAAGTCATTTTCAGCCAGGTGTCCAGATACTTTTGATCACATAGTGTTTTTAATATTCTCATTTAAAGGGTTAAACAATGTTTCTGGTTGACGGAGAGATCTAGCACAGCTGAAAGCCATAAAAGCCGTGAAGGAAGAGGAACAGATGAAAGGAGAATTCCAATTAATGAATAGAGTATTATATAAGATGAAATATGATCCAGTGCCACGGAAATGGTTGCTTGTGATCCCAGCTTATCTGCAGCCAACTATCCTGAAACATTTCCACGATGCTGCAAAATCTGGCCACCAGGAATTCGATGCAGACATCAGTGACTAGACACTATCTGAGTGACTGTAAGGAATGTCAGTGAATGGAAGCATGTGCTACAGTTAACTCGGGGACATTTGATATTCATTACGATTATAACGGTGCCATTCTACCAGACTGGAACCGATCTCTTCCGGTGGTACCCGAACTCGACAAACAGAGATCAGTGGATTAACATTTGCATTGACTACCTCACTTTCTACACTGTCACCAAAGCTGTGCCAGCTGCGAAAACTCTGGAAAATTCTAGAGTCCTTGTAGAAGATTCATTTTGAAGCACGGATTGTGGAGAAGTTTTCCAGTGGACGCACGTATCGAGATTATTTCCCATTGGGATACCACCTACAAGATGATAACTGCGTACCGCACTCAGACGAATGGCCTCGCAGATTTGTTTTGATAAGGCATCGACAGATAGCTCTCGATGTACATCGAAATCGGAGAGAGTGGTATACGAGACTACCTGTCATAATGTTTGCGTCTAATACAGAGAACCGAGATGCTACAGTTTTCACACTGATCATTCTGCTAAGTGTTGGTGAGGGCAAAATAACAACGAATACACTGTTCTCATTTCACCTCCACAATACTCAGGATGACTATGTGAAACACCTCATCATTAGGACCAAAGAAGTGAAACAGCTGGGTTGCATGTGGTCCTTGGACACTCAGCGGAAGGAACGAGTGTGCTATCGTGCCAAGTGCAGGCTAGTGATATAATTCTGGGGAATTGGTATTCATTTTTAAGATTATATGAAAGTGGAACTATGGAGAATGTTTCTAAAATTGTACTTTTTACTTACCGTATTTACTCGAATCTAAGCCGCACCTGAAAAATGAGACTCGAAATAAAAGAAAAAAAAAAAAATTCCCGAATCTAAGCCGCACCTGAAATTTGAGACTCGAAATTCAAGGGGAGAGAAAAGTTTTTGGCCGCACCTCCAAATCGAAACAAAGTTGGTCCATTGTAATATGAGACACAATTTAGGTCGAATGAATGACGATACAGCTACAGTAGTTTAGTTAGAGTTGTAAGCTTAGCAGTTAAGCTTTACCAGGTAGCCATTGCTATGTGTCAGGCGCTCCGTCCGTATTTATACGCGTACCCATCCTCTTTCACGTGCTTCGTCTGGTTTGAATCGATTGCTTATTTTCCTTTGAACTGATAAGTGCCGTCTTCTTTGTTACAGGTGTTTACGTCACTTTAAGCTGAAAATGCATTACTATACTGTGTCACGCATTGTTTGTCGCATTCTGATAGTGCGTGTTTACGGCCTGTCGCCGCTCGCGGGATGGCTTGCTTTTGTGCGCGCTACCGCCGCTTACAATTTTTTAAAAAAAGAGAGAGGAATCGTCTCATTAGCGAAACAATGGCAAGAGACTGCTATTTGTTGTTACTTACACTGCTGCTTTCTTTGATAATGATCAACAAGAACCAAATAATAGACTGCGTATGACAGAACACGTTCTGAACGAGAGTTAGGCGAAAATTTTTCACCGTTTGAAAATCTTTGCGGCCGCTTCTTTAGTACATCAAATTCTGCATAGAAATTAGAGTCATCTTAGATTTAAAAATCTAGTCAGTTGCTGTGCTTCATTTCTGACTGTATCACTATTACGCATAAGAATAATACGAATATAAACATGATACGATACGTATATTCTTCCACGTTTGCTGTTGTCTCACTCTAGTTTCGTAGTTTATTAGGCAGACAGGATTTAAATGAGGTAGCAGCAAACACGCAAGAATACATGGCAAAATGTTTATATTCGTATTATTCTTATGGTGAAGAGAATACTGCATGTGATTCACATTTCATCAGGTTCCTATTAGCAACCATCTCTTCTCACTGGTAGGAAAAAATTCAGAACGTAGAGTTGGCCATATTGACAAACATCCCAAACAATCTTGCCAGTCGGATTTTCGTAGTACATTGAAATTCTGCTACATTCTAAGATGAGCAATACGGAATTTGTATTTACTTCGTTAGATAATGTATGAAAATGCAGTGGTCGAAACTCGGGGCGGAGAAAAAAAAGCTCGTCTTCTATCTTTTCTTTTAAATTTATTTACTGACGCAGAGGTTTTGGCGCCAGTATTTATCTTTGTGCCTACAAAGCATGCCTGTGTAGCACTACATATATTTGACGGCAGAAGTTATTTGTGGTGGGACCTACCAACATTTTTCAGGACTTCCGCTTGCTTTGCACTCGATTCTAAGCCGCAGGCGGTTTTTTGGATTACAAAAACCGGAAAAAAAGTGCGGCTTAGATACGAGTAAATACGGTAATCATATCCTTCATCGCTTGTCTTATATCGTATATGAAGTTGAGGATTATGAAACTTCATCAAGAAGACAAAAGCACAGAGATATTTCCATGTCCTCTGTATACGTCCTATCACGGGCCTGAGGCACAGATCAACAGTGAGGCCTTCTCGTTCGAGGAAACTGAAGGCCTGCTTGATTATCTGAAAGCTTTGGAGTGAGTAGCTGTGGTGTGTGTACTGTAAGACCTTCGGTACACACATCATCAGATAATTTGACTTGTCACTCTAACGAAGTGGGCGAGTGTCAGCAATATGTCTCGTGGTCTTATCGTGGCGTGTTTATCTTCTGCCGTTACGTCAGGCGATAGAAATGGCACTTGCACGCTTAGAGTAGCAGATTGACGGTGACCAACTTTAAACAGAACTTGATTAATTTTCACACACATTTATTAAAGTAATAAAAAGCGTAGACATTATGTAACTTGATTCTGGATGCTGTTTACAATTAACAATCTGAAGTTCCTTTGGTCTTGGTACGTTAATCTTATTCTCACATATCTCTGATACTTGACAAAGTGTCTGTTCATTTATCTTCATAGTTATGTACAGGAATATGGTAATCTTATTAGGTGCAGACTGAAACTTGACTATAGACTGGTACAGACAAATGCAGACTGGTACAGACAAATGCAGACTGGTACAGACAAATGCAGACTGGTACAGACTAATGCAGACTGGTACAGACTAATGCAGACTGGTACAGACTAATGCAGACTGGTACAGACTAATGCAGACTGGTACAGACTAATGCAGACTGGTACAGACTAATGCAGACTGGTACAGACTAATGCAGACTGGTACAGACTAATGCAGACTGGTACAGACTAATGCAGACTGGTACAGACTAATGCAGACAAATGCAGACTGGTGCAGACAAATGCAGACTGACTAATCGGAGGTCTGTACACTCGTTATAATACCTCACGCGTTCAGGTATCACTGCGCGAGTGTGATCCGCTAGGAGAAAAGGTTCTATGTTAGCAGCAATCTCATTGGCTGCGTTACATATTAATACGTGGATCGGCGGAAGCAGAATTTGGTCCATCTCTAAGGCAGCGCCATCTCGTAGTGCGGAGACGGACGAGCGCTGCGTCTGCGCTGTTTTGCTTAGCGGGGCACGCTCTAGTGGGAAAGTTGTCTACGCGCTGAATACGCGGAACTATGTACACGTCAGCTATTTTTTATATTTGTCATAGTGAAGAGGATGTGACTACTGACAACACAACCTGAATATGAAGAGTCTCCAGCAGTTCCATACAGATGACTATGGCCAAGGTATAGATCTAGGATGTCCTAGTCGGCTCCAATGAAAAGTGAAACAGCAGGTCGTGTAAGGTTCTCCATTTCGCCCTCCCCCGTATTCTGAAGTAGCTGCACTCCGCATACAGGAGGCGGTTCTTTTTCTGTCTATAAGTTTGTCTCTGTAATAAGAATGCTTTCATTGCTGACTTGTACTTCACTGATGACCCTGCTTTTGGATATGATCTTGTCCCTTGTCATAGTTACGTGATAAGTCATGCATCGTGCTTTCGCCTGATTGTTACTTCAGGCATTTGCAGCTGATTTTTTTTTCCCCCATTCAACCTTCTTGCTGTTTCTTTCAGGAGATGATTACAGATCATTCTCTACTCTCTATAACTCTCTCAGTTCATGCACAACTTCATAATATGAAAAAATATATACTGAGCAATGGTCCACCTGGGGAAGCTGGAGCTGTATGTGTCCTAAAATTTTGACTAAATTAGGGAAAGGGTTTGAGGGAGGGAATGCAAGCTGCTTTTTAGCTTTCTCACATAGTGAGCCAAGAGCTCCCAATAGTACCTGTAGGGGTTGTGACTGTGGATGGAAAAAAAGTGCGTAGGAGGATGGTACAATGCAAGGTGCAAGTTTGTGTGGATGCTACAAGGACTATGTGTGGGTTGTGTTTTGTTTTACATTTTTATGTGAACGGTGTAGCAATACAAGTGCATTAAAATTATTATGGAGTGTCAATCTTTTTTTCTGTGTGAGCTCTCTCCACACAACTGCATGTTACTGACAGTGCTGAGTGGCAGAAATGGGAGACAGCAGTTAACTTTTAACATTTGTTTGTGAGTGATGTGGTGCAAAAATGTACAGGTCAGTGCTCTTGGCATGGGTTGTACAATTTATGTACTTATTCGGAGCATTACCTGTTGTCTGGGACAAAAATACATGTCAGTAATGATGGCAAAATTCAGTCCACAGTTGCCATCGAGAAAGACGTCAAATAAAGCCCCGAGTCACCCAGTTTCTGCATACAGGTTGATTAGGGATTGAGCCCCAAACATTTTGATTTGTGATCTGATATGTACCTGCTAAACTACTGAACGACACTTTGTAATTATGAACACTGCCTTCCATGTATGTATGTATTAAGCTGGGGACCTAGAAACGATGGAGAGACTTCGTCGTGCCATAGCCCACAGTGGTTCACAACCCCCAACAGGCCACAGCAGTCCACCCCACCGCCACCGCCCCACACCGAACCCCAGAGTTATATTGCGGTTCCACTCCCAGTGGATGCCCCCCCCCCCCCCCCCCTTCCCCCTCCCCGGGGAATGTCTCATACCAGACGGGTGTAACTGTAACACCAAATGTTTGCGTGGTAGAGTAATTATGGTGTACGCCTGTATGGAAACGATGTTTGAGCAGCAATTGCAGACACAGAGTAGATACATCCTGTGTACTTGGCTGTGAAATGTTGCAGTTGTTTTTGCTTTATAAGTAAACTGCAGTATATTTAAATTTGATAAAAACAAAGGGGAATCATCAGTGTGTTATAAGAATATAAGTTTATTTCAGTATATACTGTTCAAATAGACAAGATAAGTAGTACAAGAAACACATAATTTGTCTGCTCTCTCTCTCTCTCTCTCTCTCTCTCTCTCTCTCTCTCTCTGTACAATTATTATTTTGTCTACATTTTCAAAAAGTACAAATATGCTTAAAACAAAAAAGTGAGAATGTGTTGTATAGTTTAAGTATAATTAATTTTGGTGAGGTAATCCTGGAAGTACAGTGGAATGCAAAGCCGAATGTTGCTTTTTCTGCACTGCCATGTACTCTTCTTTCCCTGTGTCTGAACAAACTTGGCATCAGCAGGTTGTATTGATCTTGTTTCAAATAGTGAAAGTTATCTTGAAAATGATGTGCAAATGTGGATAATCTAGGTTGTAGTTCATAAGTCTCCCTTCTCAGCCAAATTCTTCCTCTTGGTTGTTGTGTAATGTAACAGGGATATTTTGCTTTCTGTCGCTTCATCATATAAAACTCTTTATTATTGAGATACTAAAGATGTGGAAAATATTTCAGTCATCTGTCAGGACCCATTTTGTTCTTATTATAGCTGTCCCAATACCTGCCATTGTGGTTTCTGCTGCTATTCCTTCCTTGGTGAAAACACTCAAAATTATTTGAGAGTTTAATGAAGTTTATGGAGATAACAATATGAGGAATGGAATGGTAATAAAATGCTTAGGAGTGTTTAGAGATGATCATTCTGATTTTCATGCTGAAGTGCAAAGTGGGCATTTATTATCGCTGAAAAATTTGGCAGGGAGTTGAAGCAAAAGTCGAAGAAAACAGATTCTATAATTTTGTCCTAATCTAATGAGTTTCCTCGCGTTTCAAGAAATGTTTTTATGGAATTCTTACAGGACTGTCAGCAATTGTTAGCTAATGGGGTGACCAAATTGCTACTATGTAAACAGGGTGGTCCATTGATCGTGACCGGGCTAAATATCTCATGAAATAAGTGTCAAACGAAAAAACTACAAAGAACAAAACTTGTCTCCTTGAAGGGGGAAGCCAGATGGCGCTATGGTTGGCCCGCTAGATGGTGCTGCCATAGGTCAAACAGATATCAACTTCATTTCTTTGTTACATATTCGTGTAGTACATAAAGAAATATGAATGTTTTAGTTGGACCACTTTTTTCGCTTAGTGATAGATGGCGCTGTAATAGTCTCAAACATATGGCTCACAATTTTAGATGAACAGTTGGTAACAGGTAAGTTTTTTTAATTAAAATACAGAACGTAGGTACGTTTGAACATTTTATTTCGGTTGTTCCAATGTTACACATGTACCTTTGTGAACTTATCATTTCTGAGAACGCATGCTGTTACAGCATGATTACCTGTAAATACCACATTAATGCAATAAATGCTCAAAATGATGTCCATCAACCTCAATGCATTTGCAATACGTGTAACAACATTCCTCTAAACAGTGAATAGTTCACCTTCCGTAATGTTCGCACATGCATTGACAGTGCGCTGACGCATGTTGTCAGGTGTTGTCGGTGGATCACGATAGCAAATATCCTTCAACTTTCCCCACAGAAAGAAATCTGGGGACGTCAGATCCGGTGAACGTGCGGGCTGTGGAATGGTGCTTTCTATGACCAATCCACCTGTCATGAAATATGCTATTCAATACCACTTAAACCGCACACGAGCTATATACCGGACATCTATCATGTTGGAAGTACATCGCCATTCTGTCATACAGTGAAACATCTTGTAGTAACATCGGTAGAACATTATGTAGGAAATCAGTATACATTGCACCATTTAGATTGCCTTCGATAAAATGGGGGCCAATTATCCTTCCTCCCACAGTGCTGCACCATACATTAACCCGCCAAGGTCGCTGATGTTCCACTTGTCCCATCCAGCATGGATTTTCCATTGCCCAATAGTGCATATTATACCAGTTTACGTTACCGCTGTTGGTGAATGACACTTTGTCGCTAAATAGAACGCGCGCAAAAATCTGTCATTGTCCCGTAATTTCTCTTGTGCCGAGTGGCAGAACTGTACACAATGTTCAAAGTCATTGCCATGCAATTCCTGGTGCATAGAAATATGGTATGGGTGCAATCGATGTTGATGTAGCATTCTCAACACCAACGTTTTTGAAATTCCCGATTCTCGCGCAATTTGTCTGCTATTGATGTGCGGATTAGCCGCGACAGCAGCTAAAACACCTACTTGGGCATCATCATTTGTTGCAGGTCGTGGCTGCTGTTTCACTTGCGGCTGAACACTTCCTGTTTCCTTAAATCCGGCAAACGGTGCAGACACTTGGATGATGTCATCCGGGATACCGAGCAGCATACATAGCAAACACACGTTGGGCATTTTGATCTCAATAGTCATACATCAACATGATATTGACCTTTTCCGCAATTGGTAAACGGTCCATTTTAACAGGTCCATTTTAACACGGGTAATGTATCACGATGCAAATACCTTCCGCACTGGCGGAATGTTACGTGATACCATGTACTTATACGTTTGTGACTATTACAGCGCCATCTATCACAAAGCGAAAAAAGTGGTCCAACTAAAAGATTCATATTTCTTTATGTACTACACGAATATGTAATAAAAAATGGGGGTTCCTATTTAAAAAAACGAAGTTGCTATTCGTTTGATCTACGGCAGCGCCTCTAGCAGGCCAACCATAGTGCCATGTGGTTTCCCCCTTCAAGCTAGACGAGTTTTGTTCATGGTAGTTTTTTCGTTTGATGCTTATTCCGTGAGATATTTAGCCCGGTCACTATCAATGGACTCTTTTAAACAAAAAAGCACTAATATAACACACAAAGTGTCAATATACTAGGTGTATGTAAATCGTATAAATTATACTTGTAACATTTCATTGACTATGTAAGCATTAGATATTTTACATTCTTTCTAACAAGTACTGCTGCTGACAGTAAATATATGCCACGGTATACAGCACCATTTTGCTATAGCCCCATATGTAAAAGGAATAAGGCAAAATTCTGTAATATTTTTATGAAATATCCTTTGCCATTCACTGTACACTGGCTTGCAGTTTGGCTTATAACCTGTCAGTCTACATCTACATATATACAAACATCTGGTAGTCAAGTATTTATGTTGCATCTGGGACTAAGCATGTTGGATGAACTTAATTATATCTGTTTAAAATATTGTGTGGTAGTATTCTGTGTTCTTCATTTTTTCAAGAGGTTTGAAAATGGTGAATTGAGGTGAAAGCAGTCATTATATTTGATGAAATAATGACGTATAGATCAATAAACTTAATTGAAAGCATGTGGAAGAGCCATTGATTAATTGGAGCTTTGAGTTGGTTGGGTGGGTCAAATTGGTAAAGCATTACCCATGGAAGTTATATAGGATTAAGACCCAATCCAGCGAATAGTTTCAATTTGTGACATGCAGTTGAGATACACTCATGAGCAATTGCATTAGGCACCTCTACCTACACTCTGTTCAGAGTTACTTTATGACTGACAATTTGGCAGTAACATGTGGAGGGGGGCAGCAGGATTAAGACATCCAGCATGGCACACACATGTAACCTTATGTTTCATTCATCTTGATCTAACTCACAAACAATGCCACATGTAGAGGTGATACTGGTATCTATGGTATCTGTAAGAGTTACACTATGGTCTACTTGCAGTGTTGTTTATGGCAAAAAAAGAAAAGTTAAGAAAATATATGAAAAGTTTTTAAATTGCATTTTCTGGTGATGTTACCGAAGTAGATGCATACAGGGAACTTTTTTTATATTGAATTTAGGTGTACACATTATGCAATTGAAATCTGGAAAACTACTCATTATTTCATTTGCTTGTAACTGGAAACTCTGTCTGATATCCCTAAGAGAAGATAATTTGCTTAATGCTCTTCTTGTGCATCAAGAGGTTTTGGTTTCATTATGAGAAAAAGATGAGAAGTTTTATAATTAACTTATTTGTAAAACAACAACAAAAATGAAATTTATGCCTGTTAAGGTAAGTGAGAAAACGTAAATAAGACTACATGAAAGTAAAACTACAATACAAAAAACACTACCTTAGTATTGTAGCAGCTATACTGCAAACAGTGAGAGATATGAAACTTCCTGACAGATTAAAACTGTGTGCCGTAACGAGACTCGAACTCGGGACCTACGCCTTTCGCAGGCAAGTGCTCTACCATCTGAGCTACCCAAGCATGACTCACGACCCATCCTCACAGCTTCAATTCTGCCAGTACCTTGTCTCCTACCTTCCAAACTTCACAGAAGCTCTTCTGCAAATCTTGCAGAATGGGTCATGAGTCGTGCTTGGGTAGCTCAGATGGTAGAGCACTTGCCCGAAAAAGGCAAAGGTCCCGAGTTCGAGTCTCGGTCCAGCACACAGTTTTAATCTGCCAGGAAGTTTCATATCAGCGCACACTCCACTGTAGATTGAAAATCTCATTCAGTGAGAGATATGTATTTGGTGTTGCAAAGACTGAATTCGTGAGATGAGCCTCGATCAGACTCAGTTGCTGATAATGGCCTGTTTACTAAAATGTTGAAATTTGAGAAATATAACATTGCTAGGCAGCTGCTTAATGTTGTAAACTGTGCACTCCAGATGTTCAACTGAATTTCCCTGATGTGCATTTCTGTGATGCCAACAGAAAAGACTCCACTGACAAGATTCTCATCGCTATCACAATGGCTTGAAGTGTCACTGTCACACTTGTTATTTAATGAAATGATCATTTTCTAGACTAAATTTTCCAAAGTAGTTTCGTTCTGTTGTGAATTTTATGTGATGTGCTACATATGATTGATAGCTTTATTCAAGTATCCAGAGATGACTGTTCTAACAACTTCAACGGTGAATGATTAGACAGCTAACATAGTAAATTTATTATTATTCTTGTCAGTGTTAACTTTAATGTGAGCTCACACCAGTTATATTGGGTTGAAATGGCAATGATGAAGTGGCAACCTAATGACTGTATGGCCACTATCAATCAAGGCATTATATCAATACTCTGGAAATAGCAATATTTGGTAGAAACAGTATTGATATATTCATAATATCGATACATTTACCGATGTATCTGTGTATATACTATTACTGGGATTGAATGTAAGTTATCACATTTTGTCAAACTTAAACAAACAAAATCAGAAAGTGGAAAATCTAGGATGAAATAATGTAATATTATGAAAAGGATAGTTGCTACTCACCATATAGCGGAGAAACTGAATTTTCAAAGGAGAAACTTTAAAAATGTTATGGTATGTCACCAAAACATAAACATACACTCCTGGAAATTGAAATAAGAACACCGTGAATTCATTGTCCCAGGAAGGGGAAACTTTATTGACAAATTCCTGGGGTCAGATACATCACATGATCACACTGACAGAACCACAGGCACATAGAGACAGGCAACAGAGCATGCACAATGTCGGCACTAGTACAGTGTATATCCACCTTTCGCAGCAATGCAGGCTGCTATTCTCCCATGGAGACGATCGTAGAGATGCTGGATGTAGTCCTGTGGAACGGCTTGCCATGCCATTTCCACCTGGCGCCTCAGTTGGACCAGCGTTCGTGCTGGACGTGCAGACCACGTGAGACGACGCTTCATCCAGTCCCAAACATGCTCAATGGGGGACAGATCCGGAGATCTTGCTGGCCAGGGTAGTTGACTTACGCCTTCTAGAGCACGTTGGGTGGCACGGGATACATGCGGACGTGCATTGTCCTGTTGGAACAGCAAGTTCCCTTGCCGGTCTAGGAATGGTAGAACGATGGGTTCGATGACGGTTTGGATGTACCGTGCACTATTCAGTGTCCCCTCGACGATCACCAGTGGTGTACGGCCAGTGAAGGAGATCGCTCCCCACACCATGATGCCGGGTGTTGGCCCTGTGTGCCTCGGTCGTATGCAGTCCTGATTGTGGCGCTCACCTGCACGGTGCCAAACACGCATACGACCATCATTGGCACCAAGGCAGAAGCGACTCTCATCGCTGAAGACGACACGTCTCCATTCGTCCCTCCATTCACGCCTGTCGCGACACCACTGGAGGCGGGCTGCACGATGTTGGGGCGTGAGCGGAAGACGGCCTAACGGTGTGCGGGACTGTAGCCCAGCTTCATGGAGACGGTTGCGAATGGTCGTCGCCGATACCCCAGGAGCAACAGTGTCCCTAATTTGCTGGGAAGTGGCGGTGCGGTCCTCTACGGCACTGCGTAGGATCCTACGGTCTTGGCGTGCATCCGTGCGTCACTGCGGTCCGGTCCCAGGTCGACGGGCACGTGCACCTTCCGCAGACCACTGGCGACAACATCGATGTACTGTGGAGACCTCACGCCCCACGTGTTGAGCAATTCGGCGGTACGTCCACCCGGCCTTCCGCATGCCCACTATACGCCCTCGCTCAAAGTCCGTCAACTGCACATACGGTTCACGTCCACGCTGTCGCAGCATGCTACCAGTGTTAAAGACTGCGATGGAGCTCCGTATGCCACGGCAAACTGGCTGACACTGACGGCGGAGGTGCACAAATTCTTTTTCCATCAACAGTGTATGCCCACAGAAATTATTGTGAAAGCCCAAGTTGTGCTGGACTCTAAATAACAATGTGCACTGCCTGGAAAAGGAACTGCTTCCTTAAGGGCGACCAGCAATTTTCAGTGTTGGATGTTTCTTTCTGCAATAATAAACACAAACAGATGACACTCACATCCTCAACAAATTAATCTGTGTTGCAACAATGTTTTTCCCCCCAGAGTTCTTAGAAATTATGGTTTTCCACCTTCTTCTTGTTTCTTGAACATTTCATTGCCATGCTTTGTTAACAGATGGGAGGAACTTTTAATGTTTTCCTTCTCAAAGCAAGCATGTAATGCCCAAACTGTTTCTTGAGACTGACTTCTTACAGCAAACCCCGGCCAAGAGAGTAGTATTCAACTCCACTCATAATTTTTTATGAACTTGCTTCTCGCCTCATTCATTATTACCCAATACACAGCATAACATAGTAATAACAAATAAAATATTAATTACAACAACCTTAGGAAATGAAAATAAATAAAATATAGCACAGGGCAAGAGGGAAGTGTTTAAGTGTGGGGATGAGGGTGTGGCAACAACTGGTGGTTGTGAGATCAGATGAATGCATTCCATGCTTCCCACTTAAGCCTCATCCTATAATTCCTTCATAGCTGTCGATTTTAAATAATTCTTCGATAGAGTATAATAGTTTGTAACAAGCTCTTTCACCTCTGTGATCATCTTTGTAAGGAAGACTTTCGGAAGCCTTCCTGATTCAGGGCTGCCTGACCTGTGTCCGTAATTGATATTGGTCAGAGTGGGCTGAACACATACAACCACTCATAGGTCTCCCAGATGTTCTCATATTATTTAGTATTTTTAGTTCTTCAAAGTAAGATACATATCAACAGTCAGTAGGATGATTTTGTGTGAAAGGATGGTATAGTCTTCTGCAGTGTCCACTTGTTCTCTTCCAATCACTGCAAACAACACAATCATTTCCCTGCTTGTCCAGGAAAATAGAAACAGAGCATTGTTACCCATATATAAGCTTTCTTTAGTGAGTAGAAATGATACACAACCTTTCCTTCTTAGTGTGTTGCATCAGAACTTACCGAAAAGTTTCTCATTTTGTTTTTCCCTATACTGGAGATGTGAATCCTTTGTAACTCTCTTGTTCTCTTGACCTTTTTTTGACAATTCAAAAATATTTATCACAGACACTTCCAGCAACCAGACAAAAAGTTTTCTCCTCCACTTCAGTGTAGTCTGAAAAATCATTATTTTTTTAGCAAAGAAACATACTTTTTCCAGCTACTTTGCAGATGATGTGCTGTCACGTCATAAAATGCATAACATCAGGCCACCCTGAACAACCCAACACACACATTAATGCGGCATCAGGTGAGCTGTCACGATAAAATAGATGCACGTTTTATAGTTTTAGGCCTAAAATAGGAAACCAACCAAAATTCTATATAGTATTTTACAGAAATGACAAGAACTATAAAAATGACACTTAAGTGCCTGGAATTGTATGGGTAAATAATAATAACAATAATAAGAAAATAGGAGAATATTTTGCAGAAGGTGGAAGTTTGATTTCTTTCTTTCTTTCTTCTTCTTCTTCTTCTTCTTCTTCTTCTTCCTTTTTTTTTAAAGTGAAATTAAGCTCTCAAATATGAAAAATGGCAAAAAAGCTTCTAACGTTGTTGATGAATATTTTGAACATAGAGCAAACAACTTCAAGGGCATTTGTGGGTCTCAGATAGAAGGCTTACATGTAAAAACTTGAAAATTTTGGATCAATATATCATACGAAAATGCAATCAAATAAAATGGAGTGTAGTGAAGTCATGAATTTGAAAGGTAGATGAAGTATATATTCAATTGACATACATCTACATCCATACTCCACAAGCCACCTGATGGTGTGTGGCAGAGGGTACCTTGAGTACCTCTATCGGTTCTCCCTTCTATTCCAGTCTCGTATTGTTCGTGGAAATAAAGATTATCGATATGCCTCTGTGCGGGCTCTATTCTCTCTGATTTTATCCTCATGGTCTCTTCAGGAGGTATACGTAGGAGATAGCAATATACTGCTTGACTCTTCAGTGAATGTATGTTCTCGAAACTTCAACAAAAGCCCGTACCGAGCTACTGAGCATCTCTTTAGCAGAGTCTTCCACTAGAGTTTATCTATCATCTCCGTAACACTTTCACGATTACTGTGAATGATCCTGTAATGAAGCGCGCTGCTCTCCGTTGGATCTTCTCTATCTCATCAGCCCTACCTGGTACGGATCCCACACCGGTGAGCAGTATTCAAGCAGTGGGCAAACAAGTGTACTGTAACCTACTTCCTTTGTTTTTGGACTACATTTCCTTAGGATTCTTCCAATGAATCTGTCTGCCATCTGCTTTACCCCCAATTAATTTTACATGGTCATTCCATTTTAAATCGCTCCTAATGCCTACTCTCAGATAATTTATGGAATTAACTGCTTGCAGTTTCTGACCTGCTATATTGTAGCTAAATGATTAAGGATCTTCTTTCTTTCTATGTATTCGCAGCACATTACACCATCCATCTTGAGAAGCACTCCCCACTCCCACATAAGTTTCCAATTAATGTACAGTCACATTTTTTCCAGTAATTTCTACATAATACTTTTGTAACAAATGATTAGTAATTTTAGATGCAACATGTTTGTTTTGTCTGTAATGATCTTCAGACGTTTGCCACTAAGAAACAGCTAGAAAAGCAGTACTACTTTTGTGTGGAAAAAGTATGTTTTGATATAAATTGTTATTATTTTGAACAGAAATTATATTTGACTATAATGACACACTCAATGCATTAGGCAGCTTTCTACAATGACCAGCCTCTAATTTATCTTATTCATCACTTAAATCTTTATTTTAAGAGGAATAACCACCACTTGAGCCAGTGTCAAATTTCTCTTATTCTATATCATTTATTTCACAGCTTTACTCACCACTCGCTTTGAGAAATTTCTCAACTTCATCACTGAGATGAGTGGACTTTGATGGAAATGTCATATCTGCTGACATACTTTAGTAACTGTAGTGTCTTAATATAATTAATTTCATCATTGCTTTGTGGAATTTGTGAAAATATATGCTGGAAGAATGCCACACAAAATGGTACCATAATGAGGCTCTTGTACTGTATGACAAAGAGTTTGGCTTTGGAAATACTGTTGATCACTGAGTAGGATTGGAACTGGAGAATTAACATGTCTCACCCAGTTGGCTATTGGTGTGAAAAAAGATTAAATAAATTAGAAAAAAGATTGGGCAGCAAGCATAGAAGCAACAGGAAAATATGTTGACATACAGATAAAACAATAGAAAAATTCTATTTCATTAAAAAAATACTGATTATTTAACTACCAATCCGTAGTTATTAAGATTCAGACAGTTTATTTGCTAATGAAAAGCAGGGCACAGCTGCAATATAAGTTAGAATTTGTTCTTCATGCACAAATCTGTATCATATTTGTCTCTGTACACCTTCTGTGGACAGCTATTTGTTGCTCTTGTCATTACCACACCACATACTTCCTCCAGCTTTACCATTATTTGTACATATATAGACTAAATCAGGCACTGTTCTTTGCTGTATATTGTTGGTTCATTAATTAGTAGCATCAGTTTCTGGAGTATTGTGAGTAATTCATGTATTTTGTACAGTTTATGAAAATGTGAAGCAATCACTTTCCATTAGTTTTATTATTGTGGAACAGTTTTTATCACTTCTGTTTTCATTTTCTGGCTCTTAACTTCTGTTGCTCATAAAGTAAAATTCTGAGTAAAAAATATTTTTTTTATTGTTAACATGCTTCTCTGCATGGGCATCCACAGAAAGTTATCCATAAGGGGCATTATTTCAAAATTGCCATTTTTATACAACTGATTTGATGAGTCTAGCACATATAGTGCCTCAAGAACTAAATTTGACAAGCCCTACAAAACTTCTTTTGTCTCAAACATTTGATATATATTCACTGAGTATTTTTAGGTTGATTATTTTGATACCAAAGTGGTATGTATGTTTCATTAGTATACACCAGACACATATTTTTGTATTATTCGTATTCATATGAATACTACCATCTAGATTTAGTGATCTGAAACTGCATCCTTCTTATGATTACATCCAGAATATTCAAAGAGTTACTCACAAAAATATTTTTATTCGTATATCAATAATGTTAATTTCACTGAAAATTTAAAATCTCAAGATGAGAAGAAACTGGAACAATTGAGAAAATACTGTTGGAAAAATAAATTATAAATAAACAATGTCAAATTAATATGCTTCAAATTGGAGCAAGAGAGATAAACTTAAAAAGACTACAGTATTTGCCATTGTGATCAGGAGCTCAAAATCTGTCATTTTGTAGAATAACGGGCAGTCACCAGCGGGCAGACATGCTTCTCTGTTTGTTATATGATAGTTTAATTGTAATTAAAGATATAGATTAGCTTAATACTATAGTGAAAATTCATATTTCACAGATAGGTTTTAATTTGTCAGTAATCTGCACTGGTTGTTTTTTTCACATCCTTCAGATCACACTGAGGGAAGTGTTGTACATTCTGGTGCATCCAGCCTCCTACAGAAAATTAATTTTATAATTTTGCTTTTTATAACTGAAATTTGTTGTTGCTGTTTTATTCAGTTTTATATCTGATTTAAACTTGTCTTTTTGTTTCAGTACATCTGCAATGTCTCTGCTGTATGAGTGTATCAACACTGTAATTGCAGGTATAAGTTATTTTAAAGTGATTCTTTTTCCAGAAATGTCATTCAGTTCATATTTTCTTAACTATTTCATAGGTTATTGTGTAGTGCAGCAATTTAAAGGCAGGATTTCTTTGTAATTTCAGTACTGATATCCATTTCTTCAGGGATGCCCAACCATAGTGCCTCTATTCAGGTAATTATTTATCCGATTCTTATTTTACAGAAAATTTTAATATAATAGTGTGACTGTACTCAGAAAAATACTTTTTCTTTTTGTTGGTAAACTGAAATAGCGGTTGCCAAAATGTACATATCTAACCTTTTTCTCTTGAAGCTATGTTAATAGTTCTGCCAAGTACAATTTTGAAACAGGACTTACAAGGTAACTTCCCCATCGCACCCCCCTCAGATTTAGCTATAAGTTGGCACAGTGGATAGGCCTTGAAAAACTGAACACAGATCAATCGAGAAAACAGGAAGAAGTTATGTGGAAGTATGAAAAAAATAAGCAAAATATACAAACTGAGTAGTCCATGCCAAGATAGGCAACATCTCGGAGAATATGCGCTCATGAGTGCCGTGGTCCCGTGGTTAGCGTGAGCAACTGCAGTAGGAGAGGTCCTTGGATCAAGTCTTCCCTCGAGTGAAAATTTTAATTTTTTATTTTCAGACAATTATTATCTGTCCGTTCGTTCATTGACGTCTCTGTTCACTGTAACAAGTTTAGTGTTTGTGTTTTGCGACCGCACCGCTAAACCGTGTGATAAGTAGACGAAAGGACGTGCCTATCCAATGGGAACCGAAAAAGTTTGATCGCAAGATCACACGTCAACCGATTCCTCCACAGGAAAACGCGTCTGATATATTCTATACGACACTGGTGACTGCATGTGCGTCACATGACAGGAATATGTTGTCGTCCCACCTAACTTGTACACTTGGCGAATGGGTAAAAAGATTCTTCTACCTTGCCCGATTTAGGTTTTCTTGTGGATGTGATAATCACTCCCAAAAAAGTGATCGCATCGGACGGACAGATAATAATTGTCTGAAAATAAAAAAATTAAAATTTTCACTGGAGGGTAGATTTGAACCAAGGTCCTCTCGTACTGCAGCTGCTCACGCTAACCACAGGACCACGGCGCTCGTGAGCTTAGGCTGTCCTTGATGTTGCATATCATATGCATAGAGTATTCAGTTCGTATATTTTGCTTATTTTTTTCATACTTCCACACAACTTCTTCCTGTTTTCTCGATTGATCTGTGTTCAGTTCTTCAAGGCCTATCCACTGTGCCAACTTATAACTAAATCTGAGGGGGGTGCGATGGGGAGGTTCCCTTGTTAGAAACATATCATCTGTGAATAAAATATCTGTCCTTGGAAAAATTAATTGCATGTTTTGAAAGTATTTAAAAAGGTTAGTAATTAAGTGGCATAAAATAGTATGATACATTTAACTTGTACTCAGTAAGAGCAGGGTTCCAATCTCTACCGCACCATATGGATATAGGTTTTCTGTAGTTCCCCTAAAGCACATTGTACAAATCCCATTATGAATCCTTTATTAGTACCATAGCTACTTTCTTCCCATGTTGCCATTAAATCTCACATAAAGCTTCATATCTAATCCATTTATGATGATAGGTTTTTAAACTCTAACTTGCCTTTCTTCATTAGGAGTGAATGTATTAACTACAGGCTAATGACTACTGTAATAATGATTTATTGAGGAAAAAGAATTAATTGTTGCCTTCCTTGTGACTTTGTTTGATATATTTCCCATGGTTGACATCAAATTTTGTATAGTACATAACATGATGTCCTCCTTTTTACATAAGGGGGAGACATCAACATGAAAAACTGTGAAACACATCATAAAGTTGTTAACTTTTGCAAATACTTTTAAAAACAAAAGTTGATCAACAGAAAGGAATTAGGTAAACAGTTGGCATATTCACAAATATTTTATTGGTAAATTCCCCTCTGTTCCTGAATGCAGTGAAAATTATTTAACACATACATTCAGTTCTGGAGGATCTTTGTCTGGCCCCCTCCCTGTCTCTCTGCTCTCTGCTCCTCCCTCCCCCCCCCCCCCCTCCTCCTCCATATATCTGACATTCTCCATCCTCCTGTATCTCATGCCTCATGTGCCAAACTGCCCCCCCCCCCAAAAAAAAAAATAAATAAATAAAATAAAAAAAAAAATAAAATAAAAAAATTAAAAAAAAAATAAAAACTCCTCTGCCCTCCCATTTTCTGCCATGATTACTCTTTCCTTTTTCTGTTGTGCAGCTACCCCCTCCCCCAGTATATTGGTACACCAACCCACTCCCCAGTATTATTCGTACTTTCCCCTCCTCCCAAGATTGTGTGTGCCTGCTCTTCACACCAACCCCACTCCTTGTATATTCTGTACTCTACCCTCCAAAATTTTTGTTGCTCCCCATAGATATTTTGGTTCACCTTGCAATCATAATGCCTCCACCCCTCCCCAAAAAAACTTGTCCGCTAAAATTTGTTTTGCCTCCTCAAATTTTGTAAGTTCCCCCCCCCCCCCCCCCTCCCTCCCCCATCAAATATTGTGCTGTGCTTGCATTGTAGTGCTGCTTAGTCTTGCTTTTATAAGTTTCTTTTGTCTCTGTTTCTTATTGTCCAGTATTAAATCTGCTAGAGAAATATACACTGGGACAAATGTTTAATCATATTATAACTACATGAAGAAGATGGTGACCTTAGCTCTTTCACCAAGTGATGCATGTGATTGTCACAGGCCCATCTTCTATTTCCTACCGGCCCTAATTTACTCTTTGCTACACAACTTGGCCTCATTTGCTACACTTATGCAAGAGAAAATATGGAGCATGTGGGGCTGTTCGTATAATTCTCGATGTGGCGTGGTGATGCTAGTGGATAACTCGCGTGTCAACTTTACATTTGGGAAAAGTGAAAGAAGCAGATAAAATTTTAGTATTGTAGTTGACACAACAAGCGCTGTAGCTTCAGTCGGCTTACTCTGAAGATGACCAGGAGGCATACAATCAAAATATTAGAAAGAGAAGAAATAGTCTGTATGGCTGCACTCCTGTGCCTCGGTGGTCACCGGAGTGGCTGAGGTGATTAAAGATCGCAGGCGGGCACTCCAGTGTCACAAGCAGCATCCCTCATTGGAACCCCTCATCGCCTTTAAACGGCTCCGTGCATGAGCCCGCCACCTCATTCGCCAACGTAAGCAGGAATGCTGGAAAAGATATGTCTCCACCATTGGGCTCCTTACCTCTCCATCACAGGTCTGGGCCAAGATTAGGCGACTCTATGGCTATTGGACCCCCGTCAGCTTACCTGCACTTTCACTGAATGGAGCAGTCTGTACTGACTGAAACAATTGCAAACTGCTTAGTGGAGCATTTTGCTCAGAGTTCCACTTCTGCGAATTACCCACTGGCCATCTGCTTCCTGAAAGAGCGGTTGGAATGTCGGAGCCTTTCATTTCACACGCGCCACCCTGAATCGTACAATGCTCCGTTCAGTGAGTGTGAATTCCAAAGTGCCCTAGCCACTTGCCCTGGTACGGCTCTCGGGCCAGATCGCATCCGCTGTCAGATGCTCAAACACCTCTTGGTGGACTGCCAGCGGTGCCTCCTAGACCTTTTCAACCGTATCTGGATGGAGGGTGGAGGGTGAGTTCCCGTCGCAATGCCGGGAAAGCGTTGTAATCCCCATGTTGAAACCTTGCAAGAACCCACTGGACAGCTACCACCTCATTAGCCTCACCAACATTCTTTGCAAGCTGCTCAAACACATGGTGAGCCGGAGGTTGTGTTGGCTACTTGATTCTCGGGGCCTTCTGGCTCCGTCTCATTGTGGATTCCATAAGGGCCGCTCTGCCACCAGTAATCTGGTGTACGTGGAGTCTGCCATCCGTACAGCCTTTGTCTGCTGGCAGCATCAGGTCGCCGTCTTTTTTGACATGCGGAAGGCATACGATACAACATGGCATCATCACATCCTCTCTACACTTCATGGTTGGGGTCTTCGGGGGTCCACTCCCAATTTTCATAGAAAACTTTGTCGCTTCGCTCTTTCCGCGTGCAAGTTGTGGCCTCCCATAGTTCCTCCCGAGTTCAGGAGAATGGGATGCTGCAATGATCTGTCTTCAGTGTCTGCTTCTTTTTAATTGCAATTAATCGCTCTCTGCGGTGGTGGGAACGTCTGTCTCAGCTTCCTTGTGTGCTGACGATTTCTGCCTATACTATAGCTCCACTGGCATTCCAGCTGCTGAACGGCAGCTGCAGGGCGCTATCTGAAAGGCACAGTCTTGGGCTGTAGCGCACGGCTTCCAGTTTTCGGCAGCCAAGACCTGCGTTATGCATTTCTGCCGGCGACTCGCTGTTCACCCTGGGCCACAGCTTTATCTTGACGGCAAACCTCTTGCTGTGGTGGAGACACATCGCTTTTTGGGTTTGTTTTTTGATACCCGGTTGACTTGGCTCCCTCATATTTGGCAGCTTAAACAGACGTGCTGGTGGCATTGGCATCTTAATGCTCTTCGTTGCTTGAGTCACACCAGCTGGGGTGCCGATCGGTCTACCCTTATTCGGCTGTACCAGGCGTTAATTCAATCCCGTCTAGATTATGGGAGCCTGGCTTACGGTTCACCACCACCTTCCGCATTGCAGTTGCTTGACCCCATCCTTCACAGCGGGGTCCAACTCGCCACTGGAGCTTTCCAGAAAAGACCTGTCAACAGCATACTTGTGGAGGCAGGTGTCCCTCCATTGCAGTTCTGGCCCCAATGATTACTGGACACTTATGCTACACATGTTTGTAGCTTGTCTGGGCATCCCAATTATCGTCTCCTGTTCCCTCAGTCGATCGTCCATCTTCCGGAACGGCGGCCCCGATCAGGGTGTATTATTGCGGTTCGCCTCAGAGCTCTTCTCTCTGGGCTTGAGGTTTTCCCTCTCCCACATCTTTTCTGGGCCCCTTTGTGCGTACCCACATGGTGTGTGCCCCGACCATGCCTTCGGCTCGATTTGGCACAGGGCCCGAAGGACTCAGTCCCTCCTGAGGCCCTCCACTGCCGCTATCTTTCAATCCTTGCCGCATTTCAAGGCTCTGACCTAGTCTATACTGACGGTTCGTGTCGGTTATGCTTTACTCTAGGGGATCATTATGAACAACACTCATTGCCAGCTGGCTGCAGTGTTTTCACTGCCGAGCTGGTCACCATCTCTCACGCCCTAGAGTGTATCCACTCCTGCTCAGGTGAGTCCTTCGTTATCTGTAGTGACTCCCTGAGCAGTTTACGAGCAATCAACCAGTGTTTCCCTCGCTCTCGTCTGGTGATGGCTATCCAAGAGTCCACCCATACTACCGAGCGAGGTGGCGCAGTGGTTAGCACACTGGACTCGCATTCGGGAGGACGACGGTTCAATCCCGTCTCCGGCCATCCTGATTTAGGTTTTCCGTGATTTCCCTAAATCGTTTCAGGCAAATGCCGGGATGGTTCCTTTGAAAGGGCACGGCCGATTTCCTTCCCAATCCTTCCCTAACCCGAGCTTGCGCTCCGTCTCTAATGACCTCGTTGTCGACGGGACGTTAAACACTAACCACCACCAATCCACCCATACTCCTGCCCGTTGTGGCCGCTCTGTGGTCTTTGTGTGTACCCCGGGTCATGTCAGCATCCCGGGAAATGAACGTGTTGACACGCTGGCCATACAGGCTGTCAGTGCACCAGCCTTGGAGATTGGCCTTTCGGTGAGTGACCTCAGGTCAGTTTTGTGGCAGAAAGTACTTTGCACCTGGGGTGAAGAATGGCGCACCCTTCCTTCACCCAACAAACTTCGGGCCATCGAAGAGGCTACCGGTGCGTGGCACTGCTCCTTGGGGGTCTCTCGCAAGGACTCTGTTGTCCTCTGCTGGCTGCGCATTGGCCACACCTGGATAACACACAGCTATTTATTGCGCCGCGAGGACCTACCTTTATGTCGCTGCGGATCAGCTTTGACGGTGGTCCACATCTTGTTGGACTGCCCGCTTTTAACTCCGCTCAGGCAGACGTTTGCACTGCCTGATATGCTTCCTGCACTTTTTATCAGATGACGTTGCGATGGCAGATTTAGTTTTGAGTTTTATTCATGCAAGGGGTTTTTATCACTTCACCCAAGTGTTTGTCGTTTTTCTTGTGTTGAGTCTGGTCTTTGGCCTACCATTTTAGACTGGGGTTTTTAGTGTTTCTTGGCGGTTGGCTTTTCCTTATGTGTTTCTGTGGTCGGCCAACCACTGTCACACTCGGTGTGATTTTAATTACTTTTTTCTGGTCTCTGTCTCTGTCTGTGTCTGTCTTGTGCTGTGTCATCTCCATTGTTTGTTCTTATTCTTTGTGGGTGTTTCAAGTTTGTGGAAAAAGGGACTGATGGCCCTAGTAGTCTGGTCCCTTCGATCCCACAAACCAACCAACCAACCAACCACATTTTACTAAGCTAAAGCCACGAAAGTAAACAAATCACCCTCTCGTATGCTTCTTTGACATCTCTCTCACGTTGGTTTACCTTGCCATAGGAAATACATCAGTCAAATTAAATTCACTGAATTGGAGTGAAAGGAATGAGTGTGAATGAAATCAGTGAAATGTATTGGCATGAAATGATATCAGGGAAATGTGTGCAAAAGTGATAGAACTCCAATATGATTAATATGTCATTACAGATGAACATTTGTGTCAGACCAAGATCCTGGAACACTGTGGTGCTTCCACTAACTATGTTCCACATTGGTGCTGTTCTCATGTATGTTGTAGGAGAACCAGTGATTGCAATATTTAGGAGTACTAGGAGGGTAACATGAATGAAAAAGAAAGTTGGTGATGGCTACATGCTTGGATATCCTGAATTGTTAAGGCAACTGCTCACAATAAGCACAAAATGCGGGTTTAAATTTCTTGTGATATAAATTTTCAGTTGTCTTGACATAATTCATTACATTAAAAGGTCAGCATTTCTGAATGAATTTCTCAGATATTATTTCATGTCACAGTTTTCACTGATTTCATCCTCATTAGTTCCATTCATTTAATTTTAGTGAGTCTCGTTCAGCTCATCATTGTTTATTCTTGAGTTTCACTTCTTTGTGTATTGCTCCTGTTTAAACATGTATTTTCTCAATTCCTGGGCAGACCAGTGACTGTACAATTTATAGTGTGCATATCTAATTTTTCTTACTATGAGGCATGCTCAGATAGTAAGTGCACTGTGTCCATAACAGGCTGTGGTTTTGTGTTTTTTGAGGGTTGGCAACACGGACCAGAACATGCATCACAGAAACATGGTAGTACATAAACTCACATTGTAGTGACTAGTTGTGTAGAAGGTGTTGGTAAGAAATCCCACCAAGTGCAAGCCACGTGCTATGATGTGCTTCCTACTTGCAGAAGGATAACACCAACTGAAATATTTTTGTGAATCGAAAGGGGTCACGGTGAAGGTTTATCACCAGAACAAATGTGTTTAAGTGGTGTATGGAGTTTAGTGGAGGCAGAAAAAAATGTTCATGACGTCAGAGGAGTGGAAGGCTTTCTGTTTTAACTGAGGAGTTGGTGCAAAAAATCAGTGAACTATTTGTGAAGAGCATCAGTTGACATTGGATGAAATTTCTACAGTGTTTCCACAACTCTCTCGAATTCTCTTATATGAAACACTCACAGAAATGCTGAGATACCAGAAACTATGCACAAGATGGGTCCCAAAATAGCTGACAGAGTATCACAAGAAAAATCAGGTCAGTTGCACCCGCGAGTTTCTTGAACGACTTTAATTGAAAGGTGAGGATTTTGTGAGCCCTATTGTGACAAGATGAAACATGAGTGGCTCATTACACACCTGAGACAAAAAGACAGTCATCTCACTGGCATCACACCAATTCCCCATCAGCCAAAAAATTCAAAACCACATTTTTGGGCAAAAAAAAAATTATGAACTCAGTGTTTTGGGATTGAAAAGGCATCATTTTGGTCTAATTCCCATCTCCTGGAGAGATCATAAATGCACGACGACATTGGCAGACCCTAAAAAAAAGTCAAAAGGAACATTCAGAACAAAAGGAGGGGAATGCTGATGAAAAGAGTGCGCTTGTTGCGTGACAATGCCCATCTTCACCCAGCCTTAGCCACCAAGGGGCTCTTGGACTCAGTTGATTGCCATGTTTTGAACCTCCCCCATATTTCCTTACTTGTCGTCTTCAGGGTATCATATTTTCATCTCCCTGGAGCCACAAATGAGTAAAATTAAATTTTCAGCTGACAAACACATGCACAAAGAGGTTCTGAAGTGGGGGAAGGAGCTGGCGGCAGAGTTCTTTGAAGAGGACGTAAAGAAGCTTGTGCTATGGCTGACCACATACATTGAACAGGGTGATGATTATGTGGAAAAATAACCAACAATATCATGTAATTTTTTTTCAAATACATCTTTTCTTTAAAAAAATACGAAAAACTAGTACACTTACTTTCTGAACATACCTTGTATTAGCTCCAGATTCATGTATACTGATGATGTCACTCTGTGTTTCATTGCATTATGTTACCAAGTAGTATGTTAAAGTTTCGCCAGTGAACATGAATTGCCTATGTACGCCAAATGCTTAATACTTAAATGCATGATTTAAAAATGTATACTGCTAAGTGTGCGTAAATTTTTTCAACTCTCATTACTTGCAGAGTGTGACTATGCCTCGTGGATTTAAATAAAAAGTCTTGTACTCTTATATCTTACGAGGGGAGGCCATGGCATTTGGATCACAGATTTACTTCATACTGTGTTCAGTTTTAGTGCTGCATTAGGAAACCAAATATGTGCAAGTAATAAGGTGTACTACTTGGGCACTCTGGAGAAAATTGCAAGAGAAGTGTTGTGCGTTGAATATGTACTAGTGCATAGCGATTATGAGCACAAGATGGCGGCTGTCTTGTGGTTAGATGTAGCGGTCTGTAACCATATTTTTTTAAACATTTGTCATAGTGTTTCAAATGTATGACACTTGAAAAGTAACAGAATAAAAGAAAACACATGTATTTGCATGAACTATTATTAGATTTCCATTGATATTTGGCTGTTTATTAATTTTTAATTATTATGATTAAAATTGTATTTATAATTATCAATAAGTAAATGACCAAATGCACACAGTTTTCTTGAAAGTGTTTACCTTTTGTGATTTGTGAAATCTATTATAGCTACAATCGAGTAAGGTACACAGAACTGCTTTGCATCTGGATGCTTTGACCTGCAGAGACAGAGAGCAGCCCCGTTTGCCAGTTAACTTGTGTAGCACTGAGACGTTGCTAATGTAGCAAGAATGAATAGTGTATGTGCTATTTTTTAAAAATCACTAAATTTGCCTTTTCACTGCAAAAATGGAGGTGACCCCTAATTCATTAACTACTGTAGGTGATGAACTTCATGAAGATTCAGTGCATAATGCAGTTTACAAAACATCAGTTATAGGTTGGTTTTGTGCACTCTGACAGTCTTATTCAAGAACCAGGTCTTATCGATACGGAATCATTAGCAATGATTTCTGCAGTTGCAGTGGCGGTTGGAGAAAATCTTTATTAGCCTACTTTCAAAATGCTAGTATAAAGATATGTATTGCTGACAAAGATCTCATTCATTCTGACAAAGTAGATGAAGTAGTTCTATTCGGTGAAGTCGAAGATTTTTCTGATGAGAAGGATAATGAGCCAGCCGAAAAGAAGCCAAAAGGTGGATATATTCCCCTGGAGACAAATATAAAAGTAATGAGACTGGCAAAAGAGAACACCATGTGGTGTTTACAAACTACAAAATTCATGCAAATACACATTTTTTTTCATTCTGTTACCTTTCAGATGTCATATATACGAACTAATATGACCAGTGTTGAAATAAAAATGTTGAGCAGGGCCTCAATCCAGCAATTCATCAATTACAGTGGTTAAACACTAACCACTAGACTGCCACTGCGTTATATTCAGTCGCAACACACCAGTACATACACAACTAATAAAACTTCTCTTGTGATTTTCTCGAAATTGTCCTAGTAGTATGCCTTACTACTTGCACATTATGTTGTCGTAATGGACTACTAAATGCATACAGAGTTTGAAGTAAATCTGTGATCTGAACATTGTGGCCTCCATTTGTTAGTACAAAGCACTGCAGTTAACAAAATACTCTACCACCTCCAATCTGATAGTTCTATGTCAATGGTGTCTTCAAGCTTGCATGTTTTTTTAAAAAACATTTCTGTGCTGCACAACACACACTGCCTCCAGTATTGTCATATTACTAACAGATAGAGTGCAGCAGTTTAAAACCGAGACTTGAAGTCAGGACATTTGCTTTTCGCGGACAAGTGCTCTATCGACTGAGCTACCCAAGTACGCCTCATGCCGAAGCGTTACTTCTGGCAGTACCTAATTTCCTACCTTCCAAACTTCACAGAAGTTCTCCTACAAACGTTGCAAGACTAGCACTCCGGGAAGAAAGGTAATTGTGGAGAATGGCAGAAGTAGAGCTGTGAGAACAGATTGTGATGTGTACTTGGGTATCTGTCAGGAGAGCACTTGACTGCAAAGGGCAAATGTCTTACAGACAGTTTTAATCCACCAGGAAGTTTCATATCAGCGCACCGTCTGCTGAATGGTGAAAATATTCTGGGGATTCTTCGATATTTAACATGATTTGCTCTTTCTGTAAGATATATTACTGTAGTGAGGAGTTAGGTGTATGTTTGATGTATTTGTATTTTTGTGAAGCAATTCTAAGGTAGTCTCACATAAATATTATATTTACAGCTGTGTGTCCAGAAGCTCAGGATACTAATCGAAGATTCGGATCAGAATTGTGAGTAATACTTACACATTTACAAATCAATATAATCTTTGCAGCCTCCTCCTCTTCCTTCTTCTTCTTCTTCTTCTTCTTCTTTTTTCTTTGGTGTAAGTTAGTTATGTTTCATTGGTAAGGTAATAAATACTTCGAAATTATATCAGGGATGCGTTTAATCTCAAAAGTAAGACAACACTGTGGGTTACTGTCCACTTCAAAGTACATTCTTGGAAGTCTTAATGTACAAAATTTTAACCATTCAAACATGATTAAATCCATAATCATCTTTTGTTGCTTTGTAATGTTTTCCATACCAATTTTTCAGTTTTAAGTATATGTTTTTGTTTATGAAAGAGCTGTAACGGAATTAGTGTTAGATGCCTCCCTTTGTGGCATCGGGGGCTAAAATAGACCTGCAGTTATTCCTTGCATGTCATAATAGGCGACTAAAAGGATTCTTATACCTACTGAAGATTTTACATTGATGATGCAGCCATTATTATGAGACCTGTCAATTTTCACTCCTTTCACAATCTTTTGGCATAATTACTTACGATACTCCTTCAGAGTTTTGACCTCCATTTTTCTGAATTTCACAGAAGTGCGAGTTGTATGGGGAAGGACACCTTACGTGATGAAAAATTGATCCATCGTGCTCTGTTATCTTCCACACTAACTGATAGTTGGATTTATATTCGCACTGAAATCCAGCATGGTAGCCAATTCCTAGTGTGTGTTTGGGGAGAGGCCAGGGGGCCTTGCCATGTACCCTTGCAGTTGTAGCCCCCCCCCCCCCCCCCCCCCCGAGAACACAGAAATCGCACTGCTCATGCCAAGCCGTAGTCTCAGCATGTAAACTAAGAAGTAGGTGCTTATCCAGTCTGACTTCTAGCAACAGTTACTATGCCAGGTAGCCTTTGCACGGGGTGGTGCTCATGGGAAGAGCCTCCAATCGGCATAAGTGGCATCGGGGTGGATGATCCACAATAAAATGGATCTATACCAGTGGCTGTGGCAACATGGCGTTGTTGTTGTTGTTGTTGTTGTTGTGGTGGTGGTGGTCTTCAGTCCTGAGACTGGTTTGATGCAGCTCTCCATGCTACTCTATCCTGTGCAAGCTTCTTCATCTCCCAGTACCTACTGCAACCTACATCCTTCTGAATCTGCTTAGTGTATTGATATCTTGGTCTCCCTCTACGATTTTTACCTTCCACGCTGCCCTCCAATGCTAAATTTGTGATCCCTTGATGCCTCAAAACATGTCCTACCAACCGATCCCTTCTTCTAGTCAAGTTGTGCCACAAACTTCTCTTCTCCCCAATCCTATTCAATACCTCCTCATTAGTTATGTGATCTACCCACCTTATCTTCAGCGTTCTTCTGTAGTACTACATTTTGAAAGCTTCTATTCTCTTCTTGTCCAAACTGGTTATCGTCCATGTTTCACATCCATACATGGCTACACTCCATACAAATACTTTCAGAAACGACTTCCTGACACTTAAATCTGTACTAGATGTTAACAAATTTCTCTTCTTCAGAAACAATTTCCTTGCCATTGCCAGTCTACATTTTATATCCTCTCTACTTCGACCATCATCAGTTATTTTACTCCGTAAATAGCAAAACTCCTTTACTACTTTAAGTGTCTCATTTCCTAATCTAATCCCCTCAGCATCACCCGATTTAATTTGACTACATTCCATTATCCTCGTTTTGCTTTTGTTGATGTTCATATTATATCCTCCTTTCAAGACACTGTCCATTCCGTTCAACTGCTCTTCCAAGTCCTTTGCTGTCTCTGACAGAATTACAATGTCATCGGCGAACCTCAAAGTTTTTACTTCTTCTCCATGAATTTTAATACCTACTCCGAATTTTTCTTTTGTTTCCTTTACTGCTTGCTCAATATACAGATTGAATAACATCGGGGAGAGGCTACAACCCTGTCTCACTCCTTTCCCAACCACTGCTTCCCTTTCATGCCCCTCGACTCTTATAACTGCCATCTGGTTTCTGTACAAATTGTAAATAGCCTTTCGCTTCTTGTATTTTACCCCTGCCACCTTCAGAATTTGAAAGATAGTATTCCAGTTAACGTTGTCAAAAGCTTTCTCTAAGTCTACAAATGCTAGAAACGTAGGTTTGCCTTTTCTTAATCTTTCTTCTAAGATAAGTCGTAAGGCTAGTATTGCCTCACGTGTTCCAATATTTCTATGGAATCCAAACTGCTCTTCCCCGAGGTCCGCTTCTAACAGTTTTTCCATTCGTCTTTAAAGAATTCGCGTTAGTATTTTGCAGCTGTGACTTATTAAACTGATAGTTCGGTAATTTTCACATCTGTCAACACCTGCTTTCTTTGGGATTGGAATTATTATATTCTTCTTGAAGTCTGAGGGTATTTCGCCTGTCTCATACATCTTGCTCACCAGATGGTAGAGTTTTGTCATGACTGGCTCTCCCAAGGCCATCAGTAGTTCTAATGGAATGTTGTCTACTCCCTTGTTTCAACTCAGTTCTTTCAGTGCTCTGTCTACCCCCTGCGGGTCCGGGGATTAGAATAGGTCCGAGGTATTCCTGCCTGTCGTAAGAGGCGACTAAAAGGAGTCCATCCCCCTCACGGGGGTAGTTAGCGCCTGCGTCCGGAGACGGACGGTTTCACGACCTATAATCGTGGCCTCTTTGGTTTTTCACTTCTCGTTTCTTCCTTCCTTTTGTTGGTTCCTTTCCTTGCTCTTCTCCACTTCACTGTCTTCCTTACTGTTTCCCTTGACTTCTCCTTGCCTTCTCATTGCCTTTTTCTCCTTGCCTTCTCATTGCCTTTTTCTCCCTGCCTTCTCATTGCCTTTTTCTCCTTTCCTTCTCATTGCCTTCTTCTCCTTGCCTTCTCATTGCCTTCTTCTCCTTGCCTTCTCTGGTCTCCGCCTCGGCGTTTGAGACAGTCTGTCCTCTTTCTCCCTCGCTCTCTTCTTTTTCCTCTTCTTCCTTCCTCCCTGTGCGTGTCTGAAGGCCGACCCACGCGTTCGCACGCGTAGCCGGTGACGGGGTAACGCGTAAGTCCCCGCCCTGGGTAGACATGTAAGGCACGCGCGTACCCCCTGGTAAAGGCCAGGCCCGGGGAGGGGTGATTGCCTGAGCTGATACCTTCTGACCATGCCGATTGGTCCCTCCGTCTGTTTCTCGGGAGGTGTGACCTGAGGTGTAAACATTCACCTAAGGCGGGAGTGCCCTCTGAGAGGGTCCCCACAAGGAAGGAGCGCGCCATCGGAGATGCTGGCAATCATGGGGGATTCCTCCGCAATGGATTCTACTCCATCGCTTTCGACTTCGACCCAAAAACGGAAACGTGACCAGCCAACAGTGACAAAAGTACTACCGCCTGCCCCACAGTTCCTCGTAGTTTCTCGATCTGAGGACGGAAAGGATTTTTCCTCTGTCAACCCTTTCGTCATTCAGAAGGGCGTAGATGCCATAGCCGGATCTGTCAAATCTTGTACCAGGTTGCGTAACGGTACCTTATTACTAGAAACTGAGAGTGCCTTTCAGGCGCAAAAACTGCTTCGGGCCACACTCTTGTACACGTTCCCTGTCCGGGTGGAGGCCCACCGCACTTTGAATTCGTCTCGTGGTGTAGTCTATAGTAGCTCCCTCGACGGATTGACTGACGAGGAGCTTCAATCTTTCCTCGCTGAGCAGGGTGTGACGGCTGTCCATCGGGTCATGAAAAAGGTCAACAATGACCTTGTACCGACCCGGACACTTTTCTTGACCTTCGATAGTGTTAAGCTGCCATCGCGCATCAAGGCGGGCTACGAGGTTATTTCTGTTCGCCCCTATGTCCCGACACCTACGCGCTGCTACCAGTGTCAGCGTTTCAATCACACTCGACAGTCTTGCTCCAATGCGGCTAAATGTGTCACTTGTGGCAGGGATGCCCATGAGGGTGACTGTCCACCTCCGTCTCCTCGTTGTGTGAACTGTCAGGGTGACCATGCCGCATCCTCCCGCGACTGTCCTGTCTATAAGGAAGAACGCTGTATCCAGGAAATTCGAGTCAAAGAGAAAGTGTCCACCTCGGCTGCTCGCAAGCTATTGGCTAGTAGGAAGCCCACGCTGCTCCCAGCGGGGAAATACAGCACTGTCCTCGCCTCTCCTCGGACTACCCGGGAGGTAGCAACCCAGACATGCGATCTGACCTTCAGCACCACGGTCGTCCGTTCGGCCAGTGCTAAGATCGCGCGGTCGACGTCTCCTCTTCCTCCCGTCACCCCACAGACACCAGCCACTTCCTCAGTTTCTGCTAAGTCGAAGACCCCGAAGTCAGATGCACGGGCCTTCAAGAAGGAACCATCCCGTGCAGACTTCCTCCGTCCCTCGACCTCCCAGCCTTCGACCGGTACTTCCACCAAACGTCCTTCTAAAAAGGCGCATAGGAAGCACAGTTCTCCTTCTCCGCCGCGGCGCCTTTCTTCTCCTGCGCCACCCAGCGGTTGCCGCCCCAGGCCGTCATCCGTTTCGCCTGGCCGCACCGCTGGTAGCCGAACATCTGGCCGTTCACCGGCGGAGGAAGCTCCCCCTCCCGGCCATCCTCCCGAGATGGCCGATGACCCTATAGACCCCATGGACGATGACTGTCCGCCTCCTGATAGCGGCGGCAGTGCTCGCTTGAAGCCAGGCCCTAAGCGGCCTTCGAGGTGACCACTTCTATCATCTTCCTTTTCTTACGATGGCACTTATTCACTGGAATATTCGCAGCATTCGCTCCAACCGAGAGGACTTGAAGTTGCTGCTCCGCTTGCATCGTCCGCTCGTCGTAGCCCTCCAGGAAACGAAGCTACGCCCATGCGATCAAATTGCCTTGGCACACTACACCTCTGTGCGTTTTGACCTACCCCCTGTGGTAGGTATCCCAGCTCATGGAGGGGTTATGTTGCTGGTCCGGGATGATATTTACTACGATCCCATCACGTTGCACACCGGCCTGCAGGCAGTTGCCATCCGCATTACTCTCCCCACTTTTACGTTTTCCTTTTGTACCGTTTATGCTCCATCGTCATCTGCCGTTACCAGGGCAGACATGACGCAACTTATTGCTCAGCTACCTGCACCATTTTTGTTAACTGGAGACTTCAATGCCCACCATCCCCTTTGGGGCTCTCCAGCATCCTGCCCGAGGGGCTCCTTGTTAGCAGACCTTTTCACCCAGCTCAATCTTGTCTGCCTCAATACTGGCGCCCCTACTTTTCTTTCGGACACATCTCACACCTATTCCCATTTAGACCTCTCTATATGTACTCCCCAACTTGCACGCCGGTTTGAGTGGTATGCACTTGCTGATACATATTCGAGCGACCACTTCCCGTGTGTTATCCATCTCCTGCAGCGTACTCCCTCTCCGTGCTCCTCTAGTTGGGCCATCTCCAAGGCAGACTGGGGGCTCTTCTCTTCCAGGGCGACTTTTCAGGATCAAACCTTCACAAGCTGTGATCGTCAGGTCGCACACCTCACGGAAGTCATTCTCGCTGCTGCTGAATATTCCATCCCTCACTCTACTTCTTCTCCATGTCGCGTACCGGTCCCCTGGTGGACCGCAGCATGTAGAGACGCTTTACGTGCTCGTCGACGTGCTTTACGCACCTTTAAACGCCACCCTACAGTGGCGAATTGTATTAATTATAAACGATTACGTGCTCAGTGTCGTCGTATTATTAAAGAAAGCCAGCTGGGCTGCTTTCACAAGCACCTTCAACAGTTTTACTCCTTCTTCTGTTGTCTGGGGTAGCCTGCGCCGGCTATCTGGCACTAAGGTCCACTCCCCAGTTTCTGGCTTGAAGGTCGCGAATGAAGTCCTTGTGGCCCCTGAGGCTGTCTCCAATGCCTTCGGCCGCTTTTTCGCCGAGGTTTCGAGCTCCGCTCATTACCATCCTGCCTTCCTCCCCCGCAAACAGGCAGAGGAGGCTAGGCCACCTGACTTCCGCTCCTCGAATTGTGAAAGTTATAATGCCCCATTCACCATGCGGGAACTCGAAACCGCACTTGGCCGATCACGGTCCTCCGCTCCAGGGCCTGATTCTATTCATATTCAGATGCTGAAGAACCTTTCTCCTGCGGGTAAAGGTTTTCTTCTTCGTACATACAATCGCATCTGGATTGAGGGACATGTTCCCGCATGCTGGCGCGAGTCTATCGTTGTCCCGATTCCTAAGCCGGGGAAGGACAAGCACTTGCCTTCCAGTTATCGACCTATCTCGCTTACCAGCTGTGTCTGTAAAGTGATGGAGCGAATGGTTAACTCTCGATTGGTTTGGCTGCTCGAGTCTCGACGCCTACTTACCAATGTACAATGTGGATTTCGTAGGCGCCGCTCTGCTGTTGATCATCTGGTTACCTTGTCGACCTTCATTATGAATAACTTCTTGCGGAAGCGCCCGACCGCGGCTGTGTTCTTTGATTTGGAGAAGGCTTATGACACCTGTTGGAGGGCGGGCATTCTCCGCACCATGCATACATGGGGCCTTCGCGGTCGCCTCCCTCTTTTTATTCGTTCCTTTTTACTGGATCGACAGTTTCGGGTACGTGTGGGATCTGTCCTGTCCGACACCTTTCGCCAGGAGAATGGGGTGCCACAGGGCTCAGTTTTGAGCGTCGCTCTCTTCGCCATCGCGATCAATCCAATAATGGATTGCCTCCCAGCTGATGTATCAGGCTCCCTTTTCGTGGACGATTTTACCATCTACTGCAGCGCGCAGTGTACACGTGTCCTGGAGCGCTGTCTTCAGCGTTCTCTTGACCGTCTTTACTCCTGGAGTGTCGCCAATGGCTTCCGTTTTTCTGCCGAGAAGACGGTCTGTATTAACTTCTGGCGCTACAAAGAGTTTCTCCCACCGTCCTTACGACTCGGTCCCGTTGCTCTCCCAATCGTGGAGACAATCAAATTTTTAGGCCTTACCTTTGACAGGAAACTTAGCTGGTCTCCACATGTGTCATATTTGGCCGCCCGTTGTACCCGTTCTTTAAATGTCCTCCGTGTTCTCAGTGGTATGTCGTGGGGAGCGGATCGAACCGTCCTACTTCGTCTATATCGGTCGATCGTCCGCTCCAAGCTGGATTATGGGAGCTTCGTATACTCCTCTGCACGGCCATCCATCTTACGCCGCCTCAACTCCATACAACATCGGGGTTTACGACTTGCGATCGGAGCATTTTATACCAGTCCCGTAGAGAGTCTTCATGCTGACGCTGGCGAATTGCCACTCACCTACCGGCGCGATATACTGCTTTGTCGGTATGCCTGTCGGCTACTGTCAATGCCCGACCATCCGTCTTATCGTTCCTTTTTTGACGACTCTCTTGACCTTCAATACGGGTTGTATGTCTCTGCCTTGCTACCCCCTGGAGTTCGCTTTCGTCGCCTCCTTCAACACCTTCATTTTTCACTCCCTGCAACCTTTCGAGTGGGCGAGAGCCGCACGCCACCTTGGCTCCAGGCTCAGGTCCGCGTTCACCTCGACCTCAGCTCGCTCCCAAAAGAGGTCACCCCCGGTTCGGTCTACCACTCCCGTTTTTTGGAACTTCGTTCGAAGTTCATCGACATGACTTTAATTTATACAGATGGCTCTAAGACCAATGACGGGGTCGGGTGTTCCTTTATTGTTGGGGCACAAAGTTTCCAATACCGGCTCCATGGCCATTGTTCGGTCTTCACAGCTGAGCTCTTTGCCCTCTACCAGGCTGTTCTTTACATCTGCCGCCACCGACATTCTGCTTATGTCATCTGCTCAGATTCCCTGAGCGCCATCCAGAGCCTCAGTGATCCGTACCCGGTTCACCCTTTCGTACACCGGATCCAACGCTCTCTTCAGCAGCTGGTGGACGTCGGTACGCCGGTTAGCTTTATGTGGGTTCCTGGCCATGTCGGTATCCCTGGGAACGAAGCTGCAGATGCCGCGGCCAAGGCTGCGGTCCTCCAGCCTCGGACAGCTTCTTGTTGTGTCCCTTCATCCGATTTTAGCAGGGTCATTTGTCGGCGCGTTGTGTCGCTGTGGCATGCCGATTGGGCTGCACTTACCGACAACAAGCTTCGGGCCTTAAAACCTCTTCCCGTGGCTTGGACGTCCTCCTCACGCCCTTCTCGGCGGGAGGAGGTCGTTTTAGCAAGGTTACGAATTGGACACTGCCGGTTCAGCCATCGCCATCTGCTGACGGCTGCGCCGGCACCGTTCTGCCCATGTGGGCACTTGCTGACGGTTAGACACATTTTAATGTCCTGTCCAGATCTTAACACACTGCGCCTCGATCTTAACCTGCCTAGTACTTTAGATGCCATTTTAGCGGATGACCCACGAGCAGCTGCTCGTGTTCTTTGTTTTATCAATTTGACAAACCTCGCTAAGGACATTTGATGATGTTTTTTAGTCCTATGCCTGTCAGTCTGTCTTTTATTGTGTTTTCCCTTTTAGTTGTTGTTGTCAACTTGTGCCTTGCGGTGCATTCTTAGAGTAGTCAGGGCGCTAATGACCACTGAAGTTGTGCGCCCGAAAAAAAAAAAAAAAAAAAGTGCTCTGTCAAACTCTTCACACAGTATCTTATCTCCCATTTCATCTTCATCTACATCCTCTTCCATTTCCATAATATTGTCCTCAAGTACATCGCCCTTGTATAAACCCTCTATATACTCCTTCCACCTTTCTGCCTTCCCTTCTTTGCTTAGAACTGGGTTTTCATCTGAGCTCTTGATATTCATACAAGTGGTTCTCTTCTCTCCAAAGGTCTCTTTAATTTTCCTGTAGGCAGTATCTATCTTACGCCTAGTGAGACAAGCCTCTACATCCTTACATTTGTCCTCTAGCCATCCCTCCTTAGCCATTTTGCACTTCCTGTCGATCTCATTTTTGAGACATTTATATTCCTTTTTGCCTGCTTCATTTACTGCATTTTTATATTTTCTCCTTTCATCAATTAAATTCAATATTTCTTCTGTTACCCAAGTATTTCTATTAGCCCTCGTCTTTTTACCTACTTGATCCTCTGCTGCCTTCACTACTTCATCCCTCAGAGCTACCCATTCTTCTTCTACTGTATTTCTTTCCCCCATTCCTGTCAATTGTTCCCTTATGCTCTCCCTGAAACTCTCTACAACCTCTGGTTCTTTCAGTTTATCCAGGTCCCACTCCTTAAATTCTCACCTTTTTGCAGTTTCTTCAGTTTCAATCTGCAGTTCATAACCAATAGATTGTGGTCAGAATCCACATCTGCCCCTGGAAATGTCTTACAATTTAAAACCTGGTTCCTAAATCTCTGTCTTACCATTATATAATCTATCTGATACCTTTTAGTATCTCCAGGATTCTTCCAGGTATACAACCTTCTTTTATGATTCTTGAACCAAGTGTTAGCTATGATTAAGTTATGCTCTGTGCAAAATTCTACAAGGCGGCTTCCTCTTTCATTTCTTCCCCCCAATCCATATTCACCTACTATGTTTCCTTCTCTCCCTTTTCCTACTGACGAATTCCAGTCACCCATGACTATTAAATTTTCGTCTCCCTTCACTACCTGAATAATTTCTTTTATCTCGTCATACATTTCATCAATTTCTTCATAATCTGCAGAGCTAGTTGGCATATAAACTTGTACTACTGTAGTAGGCATGGGCTTTGTGTCTATCTTGGCCACAATAATGCGTTCACTATGCTGTTTGTAGTAGCTAACCCGCACTCCTATTTTTTTATTCATTATTAAATCTACTCCTGCATTACCCCTATTTGATTTTGTATTTATAACCCTGTAATCACCTGACCAAAAGTCTTGTTCCTCCTGCCACCGAACTTCACTAAGTCCCACTATATCTAACTTTAACCTATCCATTCCCCTTTTTAAATTTTCTAACCTACCTGCCCGATTAAGGGATCTGACATTCCACGCTTCGATCCGTAGAATGCCAGTTTTCTTTCTCCTGATAACGACGTCCTCTGGAGTAGTCCCCGCCCGGAGATCCGAAGGGGGGGGGACTATTTTACCTCCGGAATATTTTACCCAAGAGGACGCCATCATCATTTAATCGTACAGTAAAGCTGCATGTCCTCGGGAAAAATTACGTCTGTAGTTTCCCCTTGCTTTCAGCCGTTCGCAGTGCCAGCACAGCAAGGCCGTTTTGGTTAATGTTACAAGGCCAGATCAGTCAATCATCCAGACTGTTGCCCCTGCAACTACTGAAAAGGCTGCTGCCCCTCTTCAGGAACCACATGTTTGTCTGGCCTCTCAACAGATACCCTCCGTTGTGGTTGCACCTACGGTACGGCCATCTGTATCGCTGAGGCATGCAAGCCTCCCCACCAACGGCAAGGTCCATGGTTCATGGGGGAAGATGGCCTTCTTAGTGGATAGAAAACGAGATGTTAGTGCAGAGGCTTATAACCCAGTGGTGTTTGTCTTTGCCTACATCGTGGGATGAGAGTTGGCCAAGGAGAAATGGAGGTGTACAGTTCTTGGTATGCTCTAGGACTGAGAGATAATCTTTCACGATGTTGAAGCCTCTGTGTTTCATTGAAAATATTGAGGATTGATTCAGAAAAGTTGTTGCAGTAGAGAGGATGAGAAACAGATCTTTGCTGATGAAAACATTGATTGCTCACCAACCACAGGCACTTCAGGCCTGTGGCAAGCTTAAGGATATACCAGTTGCCATTTTCCCTCATAACAAACCTGAGAGGATTCAAGGTGTCACCTTCCATCCGGACCTAACGCCATGAGTAGATGAACTGCATGCTAACCTAGAGCGGCACAGAGTCTATTTTGTTTGTTGCATCCAGCGAGGTAATATAGTGGACACCAGGATCTTCGATCCTGCCCTTCGATGGAAGTGTTTTACCTGAGAATATTAAGATCGTGGTTTATAGATGAGATGTCAGGTCGTATTTTCTTCCTCCTACTAGATGCTTCAAGTGTCAGAGAGTTAAACACGTCTTCCTGCTGCACTAATGGTGCTACTTGTAGGGTATGTGGAAGGACATTGCGCAAGGGCAGCCCTTGCAAATAACTCCCTCCATGTGTAAATTGCCGTGAATTCCGCCCCCCTCATTTGGTGACCTGTTCAGTTTTCAAGAGGGAGAAGAAAACTGAAGAATATAAAACACTTAACCGTCTGTCTCAACAAGATGCTAAGAAAAAGTTTGAATGACTCCACCAAGTTAATATGGTGTCTAACTTTGCTTGGATTGTGTCATAATCCACACCTATGGTTATGGCAAGGACTCAGACGGCAACTCCTGGCACTAGCAGTGTGTCAGAGCATGTTCTTCAGTTGAGGGAGGGAACATCAGCTCCCTTTACTCCCAAACCCACAGCACTGATGGTAACCACTCTATCAGAGCAGCTGGAGATGCCTCGTCGTCCTCCAGCATCATCAGGGAAGAGGATACCTGTCGAGGTGCCCCCCAGCCTCCACAGGACGAAACAGACCCACAGTCTACCATCAACCAGTGGCTAACGGGGCCGCAGGATGTGGATTGCAGGAAAGAATTATTATCTTCTGTGCAAGGAATTAAGACTGGGAAACTATAGCAGAAACTGAAACCTCCCAGGGACAAGAAGGGTAAATTGAAAGTTTAACTGAATTCTGCTACTCCCATCAATCGTTAATTCCCCCCCCCCCCCCCCCTCCTCTCTCTCTCTCTCTCTCTCTCTCTCTCTCTCTCTCTCTCTCTGTCTCTCTCTCTCTCTCTCTCTCAGAGTTCAAGCCCATGGATATTGATGAAGATTCACACATTCAGGTGGAACATGACTCAGCAGCAAAGTAATCATATTCCAGGTTCCCGTTCGCTGTTTTCTCAGATCCCAGTCTGATGTTCCTTCAGTTTAACTGTAATGACTACCATTGCCACATGGCTGAACTCCATCAATTAATGGCTACTTACTCTACAGTCAGTGTGGCAATTCAGGAGAAAATATTCTCGGAAATCCAACCCCCTACTATCCTACTAGTAAAAATTACAAATTGCATTAATGCTGAGAGGGTGTCTTGAGGAATCAACATACTCGTACACTCACAGTTTATTGGGCAGGTGCTGTTAACCACTGCCTTAGAAGCTGTGGCTGTTTGTGTCTGCCTGTTAGTTACAGTAACAGTGTGTAATATCTGTCTACCCCAGACTGATCTACACCATACTACAAGCTGGTAGAGTTGCTGCAACGGATACGTCCACCTTTCCTCCTACAGGAGTACTTCAATGCCCACAATCCTCTTTGGGATAGCAAAACCACATCTAGCAGGGACCAAGAAATGGAACAATTAATTTTGGAACTGGAAGTCTGTCTACTTAACACACGAACTGTGATACATTTCAGTATGGCCCATACATACTTGGCGAGAAACATTACAGTCTGCAGCTCAAATATCTCACCATTAATCCAGTGGTCCATCCGTGGCAGCCTTTGTTACAGTGAGCACTGTCCTATCACACTCTTTCTCAGACCACCAACCAGTGCAACATGCACCACATTGATCCCTTCAGAAAGCCAACTGTTAAGATTTCACCTCCACAGCGACTCTTGAATGACATCAGAGGAGTGGTACAAGATGCTATTGGCATGAGAAAAGGCCAAGCAGGTATGTTGGGAACAGTATGTATCTTCTGTGATAGCCCACACCCCATCGTCTCAAGTATTTTCTAGACTCCACCACAATTGCTGCCATTCACCATCCACAGGAATTCTTGGCATCTCCCTCACTGGCGATATCTGTTCTTATCGCACACTCTTTGCTGAATGTTTCACAGCACACTTCGCCCAGGTGTCCTCATGCAGTAACTGCCAACTTATTTTGCTGATCCAGAGGTTCATAGCAGAGCAAAAGTTCATATCCTTCTGTGCACAAGGCCTTGAATCATAGTGCTTTAGTAGAATGTCGCAACACAGCCCCATTGACTTAAACAAAAACCATAATCAAATGCTTAAACACCTTGGCAATGACAACATAAAACACATCCTCAAATTTTTCAGTCGCATTTATTTGACAGGGAGGGGGTCCCCCCTCCCTGCACCATGCTGCACTCCAGACAGGAAAAGACCCACAAATTTTGACTAATTATCGCTCAATCTCAAACAAAAGGGCAGTGTAAATTATTGGAAAGAATGGGTAATTGATAACTGTTGGTGCTTGCAAGCCAGAGGACATTTATAACAATTTCAAAGTGGCATTAGGGCGCTCCAGTCCACCACAGACTAAATACATTCATCTATAATCTGTAATGCACAATGCTTTCACACATTGCAAATACCTGATACCTGTATTCTTTGATTTGCAGAAGGCATATAGTACCACCTGGCTCCATCACATTCTGTCTACTTTGCACAAGTGGGGTCTTCTAGGGCTGCTTACGCACTTTTATTGAGAATTTACTATCCCTCAGATTGTTTTGGATGTGGGTAGGTTCAGCCTTTAGCAACCTATACTAGTGTCTTGTAGGGATCATTTCTGAGCGTAACTCTCTTTGCCATCAATGACGGTCAGTGGTGGTGTGAATGCAGTAGGACCCATGGTCTCACTCTCACTGGGTATGAATGACCTTTGCCTGTATTAGAGCTGTTCACCATTGCACAGCACAGAGTGTCAACTTCATGAGGCCATACAGGAAGTAGATAAGCAAGCCCTGAATCATGGATATCAATTCTCTCTCGTGAAAACAATCATACTCTTGTCAACTTTGGACTGTGCTTCTGCGCCCAGAAACTTGGTAACCAGTTGAAACTTTCAAATTCTTATGCCTCTTATTTGATAATAAATTAACCTGGTTACCACATGTATGCCAGCTTGAGACAAATTGCACGAGGAAACTTAATACCATCAGTTTTCCCAGCAACGTCTCCTAGGTTGCAAACCACATGGTTCTTCATAGACTCTACAGTGCTTTACTTTTAAGCCTCTTGCATCATGGATGCATTGCCTACAGGTCAGCAACACAATCAGTACTGAGTCTGTTAAAGCCTGTCCGCCACAGTGGCGTGTGGTTGGCCACTGGAAGTTTCTGTACGAGCCCTGTGGACAGCCTACTAGTGGAACCTGGTGTCCTACGACTGAGGATCAGATACCACCAACTCTCGGTGAACTATATCGTCATAATATGTCGGATGCCTACTCATCCGTGGTACTTGACTCTTGTTTCCAACAGCTCATATTGTTTATTAATTGCCCAAAAATGGTTAGAGTAGTTGAGATACGATTAGAAACTCTATCCGAGGACCTCCAACAGCCCCTCTTGTCTGTGTGCACAGTGTTCCCTCACACGAGAAGTATGCAGTTTATACACTGCATAGTTGGTTACGATACCACAGGATCTGTGGTATATTAAAACTTCCACCAGAAATGCAACAAAATGATCTGCTTACAAGCCATATTTCAGTGCTACACCAAAAACCTTTTGGTTGCATATAAACCTATTAGTTGAGTTCAGTTAAAACAGTAACATTCGTATCGATATGTGGGTATTCTGGGAGACAAACTTGCTGACAAATCAGTTAAAGAAACAATCACAGAAGATAAACTTGAATTCTGTGTTCTGGACACAGGCCTACGATTGCAACTGTGACATCAAATTTTGAAAATCTGAAATATGGAATGGCAGGCTATCCCAACTCCCCACAAGCTGAGAGTAGTCGAGGGGATCTGCAGGGCATTGTATACTTCGTTCCAAGCCTCTTGGAAAGATGCTGTCGTACTATGCTGACTATGATCACACCAAAGTTAGATAAAAGCTCCTTTTGTGTCATGTGGTCTCCCCTAAATGCAGCTGTGGTAGTCATCTCGTGATAGCCCATATTCTTACACAGTGTGTCCCACTGTCTGATCTGAGATAGGCTTTCCTCAGATACTTGCTTATGATGGAACAGTAGCTACTCAATTTCTATTATTTCTGAGGGAAAGTAGGTTTTATAACAAAATCTAATGCACCTCGATGTCCGTTGTGCGGGGTGGTTGTGGATGGTGTACATCTTGCTGCGGTTTGTGCCCCTAGTGGTCTTAGGCTACGTACTCCATCTGCACTGTCATGCATTTTTAGTTAGTTAGCTTGTTTCAAGTTCCATGGATCATTTGTATGATAAATTGTAATCATATAGAGTGAGTCATTTTACATTCATATTGGAAATTAATTTGCAAATGTGGCTACAAGCTGAAAATTTATAAGCTTTTCCTTTTTTAAATAAAATGTACAGATCCGAGTTAGTAATTCCTGCCCACAAACTTTTACACCCTACAATAATAAGAATTCTTCCACAAATAGGAGAAACTTTTTCAGTTTGTTTTAAAATTTTACTTTGCTGTCTGTCAGACATTGTAGAGCACTGGGTACGTTTTATATATATATATATAAAAAAAAAATTGTTGCATTATTGTGCACTCCTTTCTGTGTTAAAGACAACATTACTGTGGAGTAAACTTTTATATTCGTATTTTGTTCATCTGACTGTTAAAGCTAATTTGCTATCTAGCCTGTCCTCTCATTTTAGTTTCTCACCCCATTTTAGTTGTGCTGGCTCTGGTGACCCTTGGTGTATCCTTCATTGGTCAGCTACAGGCCGTAGCTGCCTGGGTTTTATCTTACTTATAACTATCTTGCAAAAGCTATCATCATGAACATTTTCAGCCACAGTGACATGGTCATAATCCTGAAACTGACAGTTCTCTCTTTCTCTTGTCATACCTTTTTCTGTCATTTTCCTTTGAATTGCAGGACTGATAATCAGGCAGTTTAATCCTTTTAAACCTTTCATCATCATTATTTCAGATACCTGACTAATTTACAACATGTCATGTTTTGACAGTGACTGTAGATCAATATAGATTGTTATGATGAACCTAACCACCTCGTGCATGAGAACTTACATCAGAGCTTTTATTCACCTTGTCTGTTGAATCTTGGAACGTTCACAAATTTCCCAGTGTTGTTTATAGAAATCCAGCTTGCAAAATGTTTTGTTTACTCTGTCTTAAAGATATGACTCTCCTTATTTTGAGTACCACACTGGAGTCGCATTTGGGATGACAATGGTTCAAACCCACGTCCAACCATCCTGATATAGGTTTTCTGTAATTTCTCTAAATTGCTTCAGGCAAATGCTGGGATGGTTCCTCTGAAAGAGCGCAGCCGATTTTCTTCCACATCCTTCTCTAATGTGATGAGACCGATGACCTCGTTGTTTGGTCCCCTCCCCCAAATCAACCAACCAACCAAACCTTTTAAAACATTGGTGTAATTTACAAGGGACATTGAATAAGGACTGGCACTCGTACTCAAAAAAAATTCGGGCATTTACAAATTCAGACCTTTATTATCTTCTACTTATTCATCACCCAGTGTGATGCATTTGTCCCATCTCTATTGCCTGTCCTAGAAGAAATGGGTAAGGCTGTACTTTGTTATACACTTCAAGAGTCTCTACTATTACTACTACTACTACTACTCCTCCTGCTGCTGCTGCTGCTGCTGCTGCTGCTGCCTGAGCCACTGACAGCTTGAATGTTGGGTAATTAAGGTCATTCTTTCCTCTAATGTATGAACATCACTTCACGCCTCAAATTGTGATGGATTATTTATGATGAATTTCATCACCTGATTAATTATTGAGTTACCACAGAAAATTAATCTATATGACATTATTGAATATAAATATTCAAAATATGTCTGGAGGTTGATTCATTTGTTTCCAAGACTAGCGATTATACAAAGAGCAAAGGTAACTGAAGTGAATTGTTTGAGAAGCTTGATAATGTGTTTCTTCCAGTTAAAGATTTCATCAGTGTGTATACTTGAAAATTGGGAGCATTCTGCTCTATGTACTGACTCTTGTTCATGTTCTACATCAGTTGTTGGTATTTGTTGTACAGAAATGAATGCAGTATGTTTTATCCAAATTTAGAGTGAGTCCATTTTCAGAGAGCCACTTAATAATTATTTAGAAATCATCATAAACAATCTCTCCTGTGGCTTTCTCTGTAATGGGATTTATTAAGTGTTGTCTGCAGGGAGGGGGATGGGTGAAGGGGACTGAGGGAGCAGGTGCCCCTTATGAGAATTCATTTAGTTTACGAGTATGCAAAGAAAACCTGTAACCACAGGGCCTCGATTATTATGTTCTCAAGTACCTGGAAAATTACCACTAAGATGACATGAAAATATTGGTAAAATGGTTTAAAAAGATAGAGAGCATATAAAAGAGAGTTATAAAATGAACTGGAGTAATGAATAACTTGATAAAAAGTTGAAAGTTGAATTACGAAAAGGATAATTAATTTAAAATCATTGTATTTTTCTCTAAGAAATATCATTCTTTGAACATGTATGAAGGTGGTTGTATAACCATTTTATAACTATCACAGTGTGCGTGTGCGCGCGCGCGCGCCAGCTAGCATGGATATGTCGTCGAAAGTGATGGAACATCTGTCGTCAAACAACATGTGATTGTAGTTAGAAAATCTTTCTACATTTGCTGAAAAACAAGTGTGTGTCGTTCGACAATTTCCTTTAGTTTAGAAACTGAGTCTAAAAGATTGGCACACAAACATCAATATTTCGCGGATAGATATTATATTTAGCACGTCATCAATAACAAAATATAGTTCTTTTTGTTTCAATACCCATATGTGGTCTCACGCGAAACATTACTACATGCCTTATCTGAAAACTACATGGTACAGATAGATTGAAACCCCTATCAGGATGGAAACAAATCATCATTTGTGTCGTGTCTCAGTGAGGAACTTGAACTTTTCACTCGGGGAAGGAGCATCTAGAGGAATTATTGCGCAAGTTTAAAAGAACAGTTGACAGTACAGTGGATAAATATGTACCCAGTAAAACAGTTCATGATGGTAGGGACCCTCCATGGTGTACAATCACTGTAAAGAAACAGAGACTACTTCATAATAGGTGTAAAACAAATTGGAGGGCTATAAATAGAGAGATGTTGAAAAAAATGCTTTTGGCTGTCAAGGGAGTAATGCATGAAGCCTCTAGTGACTATCGTAGCAGAATAGCATCGAAAGATCTTTCACAAAACCCAAAGATGAGACAGGAACTAAAATTGAGGGTAGCAAGGTAAAGGCAGAAGTTCTTAACTTTGTTGACAAATGTTCCTTTACAAAGGGATGTCCAGGGGTATTACCCCAGTTTAATTCTCTTACCACTGGAAAAACGGGTGAAATAGATATTAGTGTCAGCAGTGTTAAGAAACATCTGAAATTTTAAAAACCTGACAAAGGTCCAGGGCCTGATGGAATCCCTATTAGATTCTGTTCACAATTTGCAGCTGAGTTAGCCGCTCTGCTAGCTACATTGGTAATAAACACCTCAAACAAAAAAACTGTGCCCAGTAGTTGGAAGAAAACACAGGCCACACCTGCCTATAAGAAGGGTGGCAGAAGTGATCCACAAAACTATCATCCAATAACCTTGATATATATTTGTTGTAGAATCATGCAAAATGTTATAAGCTGGAACATAATGAAGTATCTTGAACAGAATGACAATCTCCAAGCCAAGCAGGTTGGATTCGGAAAACATAGATCATGTGGAATCCAACTCACGCATTTTGCACATGACATGTTGAAAGCCATGGTTCGAGGCAGTTAAGAAGATACAGTATTTCTTGATTTCCAAAAAGCATTTGACTCAGTACTGTAACTATGTTTATCATCAAAAGTACCATTTTATGGGGCATCAAGTGAAATTTGTGACTAGATTGAAGATTTTTTGGTAGGGGAGACATAGCAAGTTATCTTCTGTGGACAGTTGTCAACAGATGTAGGAGTAACTTCGGTTGTACGCCTAGGAGCCAGGAAAATATGTTCAGCCACTTGCTGTTCATGTTTTATATTAATGAGCTTGCAGACAGTATTGATAGTAGCATCAGACTTTACACAGGGCATGCACTAATCTATAATGAAGTACTGCCTGAAAGACATTGCACAAATATTAAGTCTAATCCTGATAAGATTTAAATGTTGTTCAAATATTGGAAACTTGCTTTAAATGTTCGAAACTGTGAAATTGTGCACTTCACGAAATTAAAAAACCTAAGACAATAATATCAGTGAGTCACAGTTGGAGTAGGTCAATTCATACAAATACCTGGATGTAACACTTTGGAGCGATATGAAATATGAAATCACATAAACTCAGTCATAGGTAAGGCAGGTGGCAGACTTCGGCTCATTGGTAGAATACTACGAAATGCATCTGTCTACAAAGGAGACTGCATACAAAACAGTTGTGCGACCCATCCTAGAATATGGCTCTAGTGTGTAGGACCCATATCAAACAGTACTAACAGGGGATATTGAAGAGATACAAAGAAAGGTAACACAAATGGTCACAGGTTTGTTTTTTGACCCATGGGATGGTATCACGAAGGTGCTGAAAGATCTTAACTAGCTGACACTATTCTGTGAAAACCCACTGAGAAAGTTTCTAGAACCAACACAAGGTGATGAATCTAGGAATATATTTAACACGGTATGTCTCATTCCTATAGGAATTGTGAAGACAAGATTAGATTAATTACAGTGTGTGAAGAACCATTTAAACAGTCACTCTTCTCCTGATCCATAGGTGAATAGAATGGGAGAATACCCTAATGGTATATTAGGACTTACCCACTGCCATACACTTACGTGGTTTGCAAAAAATGCATGTAAATGTAGGCGTAAAAGTTATCAACAGTAAGACGTGTGACAGTGACAAGAAGCATATGAACCATCAGTTTATTTTCAACACATACGAAGACATTCTCCAGAAACATGGTTGCGTTCTTCGTAGAGGCACATCCAATTTTCCTTCTTGCTGGCATTAAAAAAATGAAATGCTGTACTGTGTTAAACAAACATGTAAAAAATGAAGTATAATCACATAAATGACAATCCTTGGAAAAATTAAATAACATATGGTTCGTATATATGATGAAAAATGCGAAATTAAATTTACATTTCTCTAGCCAGAATATTCGGGGTATTAGTACCTCTGAACAATGCACACCTGATAGGCAAAGAAAGGTTACATGTCAGCAAATCCTGAGCATTACTAGTAAGCTATAATAAAATGAAATGCAGCTGGCCATCGGCCGAACGACAAAACTACGTCGTGGGTATACGGTACCATTAAGGAGAATATCCATGGTGAGAGTTCCATCTTGGAAATGTTGCCACCCTAGAGAATGAATGAGTCACCATTCCAGTTCCCACGTCATTAGGTGTCACATCTCCAGAAACCTTAAATGCCTGTTGGTGTAACAAAACAGTTGCACCACACAGCATTTACACAACAAAACACACTTCACAAAAGCTTACTTCTTCGAAATTCAAATAATGGTTACAAGACATACTGCAGAATATTAAAGAAAATGATATAGACATCAAAGCAAATACATAACAAGAAAAAGTTAATCACACCAGATAACAAAATAAAGGCAATATGGTGAAGGATGAGAGAGGTAGAACCAGCCATGAAGAATTACAATGTCATTGGCAAACCTCAAGGTTTTTATTTCTTCTCCCTGGATTTTAATTCCTATTCCATATTTTTCTTTTGTTTCCTTTACTGCTTGCTCTATATATAGATTGAATAACATGGGGAATAGGCTACAGCCGTGTCTCCCTCCCTTCCCAACCACTACGTCCCCTTCGTGCTCTTCGACTCTTATAACTGCCATCTGGTTTCTGTACAGATTATAAATAACCTTACACTCCCTGTATTTGACCACTGCCATTTTCAGATTTTGAGAGAGAATATTTCAGTCAACATTGTCAAATGCTTTCTCTAAATCTACAAATACTATAAACATAGGTTTATCTTTTCTTAACCATTTCTACGGAATCCAAACTGATCGTCCCCAGTGTCAGTTTTTCCATTCGTCTGTATAGAATTAATGTTTGTATTTTGCAACCATGACTTATTAAACTGATAGTTCAGTGATTTTCACACCTGTTAGCACCTGCTTTCTTTGGAATTGGAATTATTATGTTTCTATTTAAGTCTGAGGATATTTCACCTGTCTCATACATCTTGCTCACTAGATGGAAGAGTTTTGTCACGGCTGACACTCCCAAGACTATCAGTAGTCCTAACGGAATGTTGTCTCCTCCCAGGGCCTTGTTTCGACTTAATTCTTTCAGTGCTCTGTCAAATTCTTCACACAGTATCATATCTCCCATCTCGTCTTCATCTACGCCCTCTTCCATTTCCATAACATTGCCCTCAAGTACATCACCCTCTATATGCTCCTTCCACCTTTCTGCATTCCCATCTTTGCTTAGGACTGGTTTTTCCCTCTGAGCTCTTGATATTCATAGAGGTGATTCTCTTTTCTCCAAAGGTCTCTTTAATTTTCCTGTTGGCGGCATCAATCTTCCCCCTAGTGATACAGGCTTCTACATCCTTACATTTTTCCTGTAGCATTCCTGCTTAGCCATTTTGCATTTCCTGTCGATCTCATTTTTCAGATGTTTGTATTCCTTTTTTCCTGCTTCATTTACTCAATTTTTATATTTTCTCTTTCCGTCAATTAATTTCAATATATCTTGTGTTACCCAAGGATTTCTAATAGCCCTAGTCTTTTTATCTACTTGTCCCTCTGCTGCCTTCACTGTTTCATCTCTCAGAGCTACCCAGTCTTCTTCTACTGTATTCCTTTCCCCTGTTCTTGTCAATCATTCTGTAATGCCCCTTATGAATCTCTGTACAACCTCTGGTTCTTCCAGTTTACCCAGGTCCCATCTCCTTAAATTCCTACCTTTTTAGCACAGTAATGTAAAAACAGGTTTTACTGTAATTATATAGTTGGCTTGTATATTATTATAACATTGACCAGGTACTAAAGGCGCACTGTACAAACCAATAGGAGAAAATAATGAGCTGATAACAATGTCCTCAAAATCAAAATTTGTTAATCACATGTATGGGAAAGATGTTTTGCCCCTACCAACATGAAAATCTATGGTTCACTAGTATCATCTACAAAAAGTACCAATTCTGCTAGTTGATTGTTAAGTGGAAGGTCATTCACATATATAAGGAATAGGAGTGGAACCAAAATTCAACTCTGTGGGACATGCTTTTTGATTTCGCCAGTCACTAAAATTTTCAGCCCTTCCAACATTGCTTGAATTATTCAGCACAACCTTTTGCAAAATGTTTGTTAAGTGTTATTAAAACCAGTTGTGTGTAATGCTATCAATTCCATAAAATCTTAGTTTATCTAAGAGTGTGACGCCTTGGAAAGGTAACAGAAAATTCCATAGGGTGAAATGTTATTATTTAAGACTTGTAATATTTGGTGAGTGAATGAATAAATAGCATTCTGAGTTGATCAAAAATTGTGTAATCCAAATTGTGATATGTTAAGTAAATTGTTTCTACTTCAATGTAAGACTACTCTTGAGTACATTACTTTTTGAATATTTCAGAAAATGATCTCAGTATGGAAACTGTATTATAATTATTTGTCTTTCATGTCACTTTTCTTATGAAGAGGTTTAATAGTTGCATGTTTTAATCTGTCTGTGAAAAATGGCCCAGGACCCATCTGTAGTATGCTGCAGTGTATTAGTGTACACCGTGTGTTTGTAATCGAAGAATGTGATGACAGTGTCCTTACTCATTGACTTCTATACATGGTTCTTTTAGTAGTGATTGGTCATGTTGCACTCACTCTGTGCTACTTTTTCATTTATGGGTCATAACAATACACGCACGTTGTGTCTGCAGAGATATTTTGCCATCCTGTATCACCCTCCTCTTCAACACACTGATTCTCGTAGCAGAAGAAATAAATGATTCTGTTTTTGCTCCAGAGTAACTAATCAGTCTCCGTGCCCAGTAATGGTTGTTGTCCTTGTCAGTCCTGTAATAGGTGCACTTTCTCCTTCTTGCAATTTTCAATGTTCCTGATCATCTTGAAATGCATCATGCGAATGAAAATAGGCTGAACAGGACAAAGCAGGCTCACCAATAACTGGTCTTCGATTTGTCACAAATCACAGAAGCATTTTTATTCAGTTAGACAAAAATTTTGTCATGTAATTATGCTCACTAAATGTAGACATGTTGAAGTTTGAGAGGCCAAAAATCCTCAGCCACTTCCATTTAGTGCTGAAACTTCCGTATTTATCTCATCTAAAAGTATAAGTTATACATGAGGGTCTCTCCTGGCCGTTCTACACTATCAACGATAACTTAAGATGATGTATTAAGTCTCTAAACAAACTGTAGAAAATTAATGTACCTGCCAACAGTCTGTCGGCCCATCTGATGATAACTTGGTTTGTTGTTTAAATAGTGTGCATATCTCTCAACAGTCTGCTTGTTCACCCAAGAACTTTTCATTCAAAGAGTACTTCGTCACTGAACCAACATAGCTATGGTCAAAGTGTGTGTCAAAGACAAATTGTAACAAATGCATACTTTTTGTTATCTTTTAATTTTATATTTTTAAGGTGTAACAACAAAAGTAAATTTAGTTACATTTGAATCTATAAGTTTGTATAATTCACAGAGCATGTTGCAAACTACATGCACCAAATAAACTTGTCATTGTCATCTTCAGTTTGAACACTGATTTAACGCGGTTCTCCATCCCAGTGTATCCCGCACAAGCCTCTCCATCTCTGCATAAATACTGTAAGTCACATCCTTTTAAACCAGCTTGTTATAGCAAAATGTTGGCCCCTCTCTACTATTTTTTTATGCCAAGCACTTCCTTCCACCACCAAATTGACTATTTTGAAATGCCCCAAGATAAGTCCTATCAGCGGATCCTTTCATGTAATCAAGTTGCTCTATAAATTTAATTTTGCAACACTTTCATTCAGTGCCTTCGTTAGTTAAATCTGATCATCCCACCTAATATTCAGTATTCTTCAGTAGCACCATATATTGAAAGCTTATTCTCTCTCCTTATTTGCAGTGTTTATCACCCACATTTCACTTTCATAAAAAGTTACACTTCAGACAGCTTCAGAAAAGACTTCATAACATTTTATGTGTTAAAATACTATTTTTTTTCAGAAATGCTGTTCTTGCTTTCTGCCCTCTCTACGTCTGCCTTCAGTAGTTCTTTTGCTGCCCAAATATTAAAACTCCTCTATTAAATTAATGTCTCATTTACTAATGTAATTCCCTCAGTATTGCCTAGTTTAATTCAACTACATTCTATTACCCTTGCTTTAAAAGAGAATGTTCATTATGTAACCTCTATTCAAGACATTATCCATTATGCAAAACTGATCTTCAGAATTCTTTTCCATCTCTGACAGAATTAAAATTTCAGCACCAAACCTCGAATTTTTATATCTTCTCCCCAAAATTTAGTTCATTTTCCAAATTTCTCTTTGTTTTGCTTCAGTGCTTGCTCAATGTACAGCTTGAGTAATGTGGATAGACTACAACCCTGTCTCACTCCCTTCTCAACTACAGCCACTCTTCAATGCCCTTCGACTTTTGTAACTGGAGTCTCTCTTCTTTTCAAATTGTAGATAACCTTTCACTCCTGGTATTTTATTCCTGCTGCTTAATAATTTGAGGGAGTGTATTCAGTCAAAGTTGTCAAAAGCTTTCTCTGAATCTGTGAATGCTGTAAACATAGGTCTATGTTTCTTCAGTCTGTTTTCTAAGATAAATTGTAATGTCAGTACTGCCTTTTGAGATCCTATATTGGTCCGGAAACCAAACTGATCTTCCCTGGTGTCAGCTTCTGCCAGTCTTTCTAGTCTATGCTAATAATTAGTGTTAGTGTTTTGCAAACCCAATTTATTAAACTTTTTGTTTGGTAATATTCACATTTATTACCACATACAGCAAATTTCTGTATGAAACCATCTTGACAACTGCAGTGTATACAATATTCAGGGACGGGTGTGGGAGAATGCGCTTGTATTTCCAGTCATGCACATGGCATACTGGTGTGTTGTAATTTTTAACGTAACAGTACACCTATTTTACGTTCTCATGAATTTTGATCATAATTAGAGCGTTATAAATGCCACATGGTGCAGAGTATTGTAGTTGCTGAAGGACAGTTGCAGTGCATACACTTTTAATAGGATGAGTAACATTAGCAACAGAAAGAATGGCGTACAAAGGTGACAATAGATATTTAGCATATATGAATTTCATATTGCTGTAAGTAATAAGATATATCCACAGTTGTATAAATTGGTGTATCAGAAAATCTATTCTCATAAAAATCAGATATTAAAAATAAAAAGCCTGAAGAATAGATCTGTGGCTGCCCAGGTACTGATTTGTTGCTTGACTGCAAACGTTTGCAGTTGTGGATACAAATAAACAGTATGTTCAGTGTTTCATGCCTTTACCTAATGAGGACTAGAGTGCCAAAATTTGAACAAAAAGTGTGTATACTATATTGTGGTATTATGTAGTATTAATTTGATGGAGATAACACATTGACATGTGCAGTGGATTTTGTAATGTAGTGTGGTATGGTAGCTCAGTAGTGAAGTGTCAGACTACAAATTCAAAGGTCTGTGGTTCGATCCTCAGTTGATCTTAGGATTTTTATCTCTTACTTGTTACTTCTTACACCAGTGGCAATGTTTGTTGATGCAAAAAATGTCGATTTGCACTATGGTTTGGAGTCTACGATAAACTGTAAGTTCTCTTATAATTGGCTGCTTGAGGAGATTCAAAAGTCAGAGGAAGGGAATATCATACCATATACAATGGGATCTTGCCTAGTAAAGCATTATGATGTTCAAACCAACCTTAGAGTTGATGGCAGCTTTAAGTATTTTAATAATAAAAAAATAATAACCAGAAAATGTGAGCATGATCATCATTTGGGTACCTGACTGCCAAAGATGAGTTGTAAATGTTTTTTTAAGTCTAACAATATTTCTAATGATTACAATATAATTAGAATTCAGTATTTTTTCATAACAATGGAACTGTAGTGATTCTTAAAGCTTTCCTAGCTCATCTGTTCAGTATATAGCTCTAGCATCTGCCACCTGATCACACTTTGTAAATCTGCAGTATTTCTTTGGAGACACTCAACATTATCATGTAGTGCGTAAGGGTTACTGTGACAAGTAGCAGAACTAAGAGTCATTTATTGAACAGAAACAGTAATTAATGTGAGCTTGCAAAAAGTGGCTGTGCCAAATGTCTTTGATAATGTAATGTGTGTATAGTTTTCAGGTGCTTTTATTACATAAATTTTCACTCACAAGGGGAACATGGCAGGTGCCATAATGTGATTTCCCAGAAACTTTGCTCAGTGGAAGGGGGGTGAAAATATGCGAACAATGTGTCTCGGTTTTTTCATAGAGACTCGACCATTTCTCAGAAAATCAAGTTCAAAGTTTTTGACATAATTTAGATGCCTTTTAGCGGCAGTTATCTCGGCCAAAATAATAGAACAGTGGCTAGCATTGCAGCCTCTGACTTTTGTGCCCCGTGTTCGAAACCCAATTATTGTTTATCCTTGTTTTAATTTATTTATTTTTTCATTTATCTACTCATGTCACTATAGGTTTACTGCACATACATGCCTTATCAAGTTAGGTGGAAAGTTGGGCGTTATATTAATTGTAAATGTATAACTGGGTTTCACAATAAGTGCCTCACATTCATTACATAATAAAGGGGCATTCAGTAAGTACTGGAACACACTTTTTTTATGAAAGCAGGTTGGTTTTATTCAGGATTTCAAAACACCATACTATTCCCCACTATTTTGGCTACAAAACCTTATTTTCAAAGATAATCACCATTCAGTGCGACAGCTTTATACCAGCTTGTCTGGGGGGGGGGGGGGGGGGGGGAGGGAGGGGAGTGTCTGTATGCCCACATGGTACCACTCTACTGGTTGATGTTCAAGCCAACATCTTGCTGCATTAAAAACCGCCCCATCATCCATGTTCTGCTTCATGCAGAGTACATCCTTCATTGGGTCAAACAGATGGAAGTCGGAAGGTGCGAGATCCTGGTGTAGGATGGATGAGGAAGAACAGTCGAAGTTTTTTGAGCTCCTCTTGGGTGTACAGACTTGTGTGAGACCATGCATTGTCATGGAAAAGGAGAAGTTTGACTGCATTTTTGTAGCGATGAACACATTGCAAGAGTCACAGCTTTGTGCGGTCAGCCAGCATGTGGGAAATATGACATGTTTGCGTGACCTTCTTGCGATTATTAAAGACACCTTACCCAACAACTCACAGTGCTTTCGTTCATTGCCATGTGTCCATGGACATTCTGCGAGTGCCTATGAACATCTGTGATACTCTGGTTTTCTGCCAACAGAAATTCAGTGACATCACTCTGCTTGGAACGCTCCTCCGTTATAGACGCCATTTTAAAGACTGTGTATAGAACCGTCACCTATCAGAAATTCATAAATCTATAGGAGCTGAAATGGAAATATTCCGTGATGGCCCGCAACAAAATCCGCATTTTTCTGAAGTGAAATTGGTTGTGGAAAAAAAAGTGTTGCATTACTTATCGGAAGTCCCTTCTAGATGTATATATGGCATCTTTAGGCATTACAATCTTTTCAAATTCTCAAATTGTTATATTTCATTCTTACACCAGTTCTTATGTTCTTATATTTTATTCTTATGTTTATTCTTCAGGAAGATTTGATGCATTCCCTTGGTTGCTGATTGTAGAAATATAGAAATTCCAAATATCACAAGTATTGCACTGAAGCAGGTTTGCCACAGTGACATTTCTTCATATAAATCTCACTCAGGAAGGAAAAGTCGATAACATTGCTGAAGGTTTCATGTATTGGCAGTAATTTTGTGGCAACAGAACCGTAACAGACCACTTTATGGAAAACTGGTGCTTGCAATTGGTTATGAATCCAGATACAATACACAAATTTCACCGAAAACAATTTCAAATAATTTTCTCATTTATTTATTTATTTATTTTATTTTCTCTCATCAGACATACAATTAGTAGACAAATAAGGACAACATTATTTCAATATACATTGGAAAAAGATTCACGTAGATGGATAGATAAATGAGAAACAAAAATAAAAATAATAATTGTGTTTAGAGTACGGGATGCAAAATTGCAAAGCTGCGATGCTGGTCACTGTGTGCTACTGTTTGGTTGTACTATTTACTTGCATAAAGGTATATGAAGTACTTCGAAAACCTTGACCGTTGTTTTCTCAGAAACTGCTGAGTGTCTACAGCTAAGCAGAGACCAGTGTTTGCTTATTTTGACTGCTCTTCCGCTCAGCAAAGTTTCTGGGGAATTAGGTTATGGCACTTGCCATGTTCTCTGCATCAGTATTTTCTTCGTGATGTAGACAATGGTGGTAACCTTTGAAACATTTTATGGAAACTCATCATTGCTTTGATTCAGACATAATGACTTTTATGCAGAAAAGTGATTAAAATGCATATAGAACCATCTAAAGATAATTGCTAATGCACTCAAAACTACTTGTGAATATGTAAATGTGACTCGTAATTTTTTAACATTGTTTGTAGTACGTTATGCTCTGTTCTAATAACAAATCAGGAGGTTTTTGCAGATTTATATTTCATCTTTGTTTGGTGGAAATAATCACACTAAGTATTATTCTCTTTTTCTAAGGGCTTGACAGATTAATTAAAATTGAAAAGACATGCAAATTAATACTTATGGGAACATTGTATCTCTTTCCTTTTTTATGACTTTCTGAAGGCGTAAGGCTTTTGGTAATCCATGGATTTTCTCAGTAAGTATTAACAAACATTAACAGCATCTGTTGTTGTATGTTTTAAAGTACTTTCTTTTGCAGTGAAATATCTTGGATTGCTGGCAATGTCAAAAATATTGAAGACTCACCCTAAGTCAGTCCAGGCTCATAAAGATCTAATTATGCAGTGTTTAGATGACAAAGATGAGTCTATAAGGCTTAGGGCTCTCGACCTCCTGTATGGAATGGTAAATTTTACCACTTATCAACCTTTCATAGATAAGTGCATTTTCATCTAGACTTGTTGTTTGCTTCAGAGCTCGGAAATATTTACCTGTGATCAACAATTGCGTATGCAGGAAAATATTTAGTAATTTGTAGCAAGTGGTTTTTCCTTACATAGGAGTTGAATAATTCCAGCAGTCATTCTGATATTTTATTATGAATTTATTGTGCATCCTTGATTTTGTTATCACTTTTGTACCAAATTTGTTATAGGAATCTTCTCATTGCTGAGCACATTCTTTCTTCCCTTAAAGGTTCGAACGCACATGCGCGCGCGCACACACACACACACACACACACACACACACACACACACACACACACACACACACACACACACACACACACACACACAGCCGTGAATCCACAAAGGTATTTACATTGTGTTCCAACATATATCTTGTACTGATCCAACAATGAGCTGCAGAGGTACAGCAGTACACTGTGCAAGCACTCTTCATTGTCCCCAGCTACACAATTAAAACTCTCTTCTGTGGTCAGATTTGTGAGCTGCTGAATGGACATCCATTCAAAAGAATGTTGTTGTGCAATTTCTTGAATTTTAAAAAGTTAAATTTTCTTCTTGTTTCGTTATTCTCTTGAAATAGTTTCCTATTGTGTTTGGAATCTCTCTTGTCAAATAAATGTGTGGTCTAAGAAATGTTTGTAACAGCATATACAATAATTTTTTTCTTGGGCACTAACGACCTCACATCATCTCCACTGTCCACAACAACAAAATATTCAGTTCGTTCCACCATCGCCACCACCATAATCATCATTGTGAGAATAATAATAATAATAATAATAATAATAATAACAACCATCATCATCATGGACAACAACAACAAATGCCAGTTTTCCAGTTTAGAAATATTAGCAGTCACTTTACCTAATGTCCTTAGATGGATTTTTTTTGTTTCTTTTTTTAATCCATCTTATTATGGTTTGTTCAATAACATATTTTGCTACTTCATTAGTGTCATTTTTTTAGATTTTGAAATTGTTGATATAAGAAAAGAAACCTTCTGTTTATAAAATAGCTAAATTTATTAGATTCTAACCAGCTCCTTGTTAATAAATATTGTGTTATGACTTGCAGTAGTTATGAATAGTAATCAAAAAATATGACGATTGATTAATGCAGACTGAAAATAACAAACTACAATATCTTTTTCCCTTAGGTTTCAAAGAAAAATTTGATGGAAATAGTGAAAAAGTTGATGATACATATGGACAAAGCAGAAGGAACAACATACAGAGATGAATTACTGTCCAAAATAATCCAGATATGTTCACAGAACAATTATCAGTACATAACTAACTTCGAATGGTAATGTCTTTTGCTCTTGGTAATGAAAATGCATGAATTTTCTGTTTATGCTGTATATTGTCCAAACTATTTGAAACAAAAGTAATGGGTGTTACGTAGAAGCGTCATATTTTTTGTGTTATACATAGTTATTTGTAAAAATCTGACACATATTGAAGATAAGCATTTTCCCAGTAATATTTTCCATTTTTGTTGCTTTTTAAAGAAGATGGTCTTCAAATTTGCACTTAGCCACAAATATAATGCTAATGTGGGTTACTAATTTAAAACATTAGTCACCAAGAAAGAAAGAAAGAAATGTGATACATGGAGAGTAGAATCCAATAGGATACCCCTTACATGTAATCTTTCTCAATGTGCTGAACAAAATGTGAAAATGTCACACTTTGTGGAATCTTTTGGAGTAGACCAAGAAAGAGAGGCCACACTTTCTTTTTTTCTTTCTTTCGTTCTTTTTTCCTTTCTTTCTTTTTTCCTTTCGTCCTTTCTTTCTTTTTTCCTTTCTTTCTTGGTAATTTAATTCTTTAAACTCCAAGCCTATCAAGCATCCTGTGAAAATCTTGTTGCCTTAAATATGGTAACAAAAGCTGAAGTATTGCAATTTTTATCGTAGCAACTAGTGTCCTCAGTATAAAACTTTATTTGAAAAACAAAATTAATGTTAATGAATGTAGATAAAGCACAAAAATTGAAGCTATGACTGTTTTCTTCTTTGTCTTAATTCTGATAAATTCTGTAAAATGTGTTGCTTCTTGCAAAATGTTTATTACTGAATCATCAGTGTGGTTTCCACCGGATTTTATACTAAGTGACGTCAGAATAGTTTTAACTGTATTTTATGCCAGTGGAAAAACTTGTTTGCTACACTTGTTACTTAGTAATTTTACATATTTAAGAAACGACTGTCTTGAGCAGTTACCTGATCCTATCATTGCCTACAGATGCTGTCTTCCTTCTAACGTAACAATTATTTTTAAAGTAAAGTTGTTTTGAAGCTAATATCTTCAGCTCTAAAAACAGTGGAACAGAAATGACAAATATATTGAAAGAGAGAAGTTGTCTGAAACCAATTATGGACATTCATTCTGACCTGTTCTGTTCATAGAATATTTCAGTATATCTGCAACATGTCTGAGGTAACAAGTAAGGGTAGTCGATGCAAACACAAAACTGCTGTTCAATATTATTGACATCCATGTGTTGCAGAATCCTAGGACGTATTCTGAGTTCAAACATAATGAGATATTTTGAACAGAATTACCTCCTCCTTCCTTTCCATCACAGATTCTGAAAATATTTCTTATGCAAAACCCAACTCTTGCTTTCCTCCCATGAAATCCTGAAACCCATGGGTTAAGGTAGTCACATGGAGGCAATATTTCTTGACTTCCTAAAAAGTGTTTGACGCAGTACTAAACCAATGCTTTTTAATAGAAGTACAATCATATGGGATCAAAACAAAATTTGTGACTAGTTCAGGATTTCTTAGTACAGAGAACACAGCATATTATTTTGGAAGGAGAATCATAGACTGATGTAGAAGTAACTTCAAGCTTTTGCTAAGGGAAGTGATCAGGATCCTTACCATTTGTGTTGTATGTTAGTGACCTGAAAGGCAATACAATGATCAACAATGAAGTATTACTCGAAAAAAGCTTTACAAATACCCGGTCAGCTCTTGATAAGATTTCAAGATGATGCAAAAGCTTTCAACTTGCATTAAATGTTCACAAACATGAAATTGTTAACTTAACCAAATGCAGAAATGTAGTATTGTATGGTAACATTAGAGTGTCACAACTGGAATCGGGGAACTCGTACAAATACCTAGGTGTTAAAAATAATGGGGATATGAAAAGGAATGATCACATAGGCTCATTGCAAGGTAAAGAAGATAGAAGATATTGGTTCAGTAGCAGGATACTGGGAAAATGAACTCAGTCTGTAAAAGGCCTACTTGGAATGTTTCAAGAACCAATGTTATGTAAGCATTCCAGGAGTGTATTACAGCCACCTAAGTGCCACTCCCATTGGGACTACACAGATAATATTAAACAAATTACAGCATTCACAGAGGGATTTAAATAGTCGTTCTTCCCTCACTCCGAACACAAATGGAGTGCAACAATCCATAATATATGATACAGTGAAAAGTGGAAAACATGAATGTCTCGTTGGTTTGCGGAACATAACCATTGTTAATGGTACATGTGTTTGTAAATCTGCAGCAAGTGCATCTGTTTGAAATGATAAATTGTTGAATGAGAAATTAAAGTGACTGGGAAAGGTATGATTGCATTAAAACCCAGCTACATTAAAACAGTCCATTCAGGCTCAAGAGTGTGGGACTGAAGAAGAAGATTGTATGTGTGACTAGGAATGAGGATTGGGGATATAAATTAATCTTTGAAGGATAGTGGAAAATAGATTATAACTAGCTTTTTTGATAAATTCATGGAATAGATGTAGTTTTCTGTACTGTTACAGATAACACTTGCAGTCAAGTGAAGATGAGCTTGTACAATCTGACACATTGCCCTTTATGTGGCCCCCTTGCCCGATCTGTCTCTTCCCCACTCCCTCCCCTGTTTCCAACCTTAACCAATCCCTTTACCCTCCACAAAGAAGAAACCTGTAATTCTGAAAGTCAGGAGTGTTACATTTATATTTTGTGTTATTATATATATTAGGAATATATTAGGAATTCTCTCTTCTTAAGGTAAGTACTGGCCAGCATTTCTGTGTCTGTGTGATTTTATTGTTTTTTGTTGTGTCAGCAGTTTGTGCCATGACTTAGTGGAAATACACTAAAACATGTAACTAAAAATTTCATTTCTTTTTTTCCTCAAACAGGTATGTGAGTGTCTTGGTTGAATTAACACGTATGGAAGGAAGCCAACATGGGTCACTAGTTTCTTCCCAGATGTTAGATGTAGCGATACGTGTGCAGGCAATTCGTCCATTTGCTGTTCAACAGATGGAGTTGCTGTTAGAAAATGCACATTTTTTGACATCTGGTACTGGTCAGAGTTCGACAATGGCAGAAGTACTGACAGCCGCTGCCTGGATCTGTGGAGAGTTTCCAGAGTAAGTGAAATAAAAATTTTGCATGGCACATAATTTAACTTGGCTTGATGCATCATTGTGAGAACACATACTTTCTTGTCAGTGTTAATAGCTGAGTGACTAACCATTTAATGCTGCTATATTATTTCAAAGTGAACCTTATCTCAAAAGTTAAAACTAACAGCAGAACAATTAGGGATTCATAACTAATTATGATTGTACTGTGGAACTACAGTGTGAAAATAGGAATAGGGACATTTGATGCAATAAGGAAAGTTCTCAAAGAACCTCCCCCCTCCCCAAGAATTGGTTGCAAGGTAGCACCCACCCTCATCACCCAGTCCCACCACAGACTGGACCAACTGAACCATGTTATTTGCCAGGTCTTTAATTATGTCATGATTTCCAGAAATGAGGGACATCCTACCGGTGATCCTTCCTGACTCACCTAAAGTGCTAGTCTGTCATCTACCCAGCCTACACAACATCCCAGTCTATCTTTATCCCGCTCCCAATCCCTTGCCACAGGGGCTGTAACCCTGTGGAAGACCCAGGTTAACCCACCCAGGGGGCTCACTGTTCTTAAAGAGTTCGTTCATAGTACACATGGAGCCCTAAGCTGTTTCAACCCATTCTCCCTTACCGGGCTGAGTTTCCTTCTACATGCCCCTTCCTCTCTGTCTTTGCTAGGAGGGGTTGCTTGTCATTCTGGAGCATCGGAGCTCCCAGCAATGGCTGCCATGCCAGACAGCCCTTGCTGTGGCTGGGTGGCGCCCACGGGATGAGCCCCTGATCGCAGTGGGTGGTATCAGGGCAGATGTTTTGTGTCTGAAATGTATCAAGCTCCAAAAAACTGGCTATTCTTCTATGGCCATCTCTTTGGTTGGTAATGGATCATTTAATGCTGCTTCCTCTGACCCTGCAGCCTTCTGTTCCCTTCCCTAGTTACACCATGGGAGGAGGGCTACGCTTGCTGGCTTGGGGTGAAACTCTTTCCCAGCCACCTGGTCTGTACTGGGATGGATGGGGGACATGTTCAGTGCAACAAAGCCGTTATTTTTGTGGAAAGTATGAAAGACAAGTTTGACAAAATGGAGTCTCTCAGTAAGGTGTGCTTGGGTTCACTGTTGATCAAAACTACATCAGCCACCCAGTCTGCAGCCTTTGTGCTTGTGATTATCTTGATCACATCCCAGTGTTCATTACTCCTCATCAGTCTTTGAATATTGTATAGGTAGTCATTTTTCAGAGACCTCGCCTTTCAAACTAATGAGGAACACTGGGCTAATCTGAAACAGTGGCGATATTCATTTTGTTCAGCATGTGCAGAAAAGTCGTAAGGACAATCATACAGATACTTGTGCCTTTATTTTGGCATTTGAGGGAAATACTGTGTTGGAGCAAGTCAAGTTTGTGTGTCACCGGTGCGACTTGAAGCTGTGTGTCCCGCCGCTCATGAGGTGTTTCCAATGCTTGTGTTTTGGCCACATGTCTTGCCACAGTATGATGGACCCTCTATGCAGTGATTGTGGATACCCACTCCATGAGGAGAGTTACTGTGTTCAGCCACCCATATATGTTAACTGTCACAACCGTCACTCCCAGGCTCGCAAGATTGCCTGGCTTATAAGAAGGAAAAGAAGATACAGAAGTATAAGTCCATTGATTGTTTGTCGTACACTGAGGCTTTTCAGAAGTATGACTGACTTCACCCTGTGTCTATGACTTCTACCTTTGCCTCTGTTACGTCTTATCCCTCCTCCCTCTTCCTTACCCCAGTCCCGCCCCCTCTCCTCTCCTCTCCCCCTCCCCCATGGTTTCCACATCCTCCCATCCAGGTGCCACTCCCCATCCCCGGACGGGGAAGTGTTCCCCTTCTCCAGTGCCCACCGACGATGGGGCTCCCCCGCCCCCTCTCCTCATTGTCATTGCACACTGCAGCAACTCCCTGGCTTCAGTGCCCACATGTCACTTACCTTTATTAACTGAAACATCTGAGAAATACATATGAGACATTAAACATTGCAGTTGTAATAACAGTTGGAACACTCATTTTGTGCGTGCCATTTCATAGCGTATAATTTGTATTTTCAAGATTTATCATCTGAAGAATGTGAAAGAATGGTTTTGATTGTAAATGATGTTACTCCATGAATATGTTTAAAAAAAAAACATTGTTCTTGATACCAACAGAGAAGACATTTTATATGCAGCACAACACTGTGTCGTCTTAACCCTTTTAGTGCCAAATACGATCTGATTGTGATCCAGATTTTCGGCGAAAAATGCCAGTAACGATCTGATCGTGATGCCTTTCTCATTCATTCTTTCCGCGCTTGAAGGCAAAGTTGTTAGTATTTCCTAGCGAATGAGAAAGGCATCACGATCAGATCGTTACTGGCATTTTTCACCGAAAATCTGGATCACGATCAGATCGTATTTGGCACTAAAAGGGTTAAAATTTAATTGCAGACCTAGAGTATGGGACCTTTTATTTGCTTGGCATTATATTAGTAACTTAGCCAATCAAATCCAGTATCAAAACTAATTGAGGAAAGTGAAATATTATTTAAAACAATCTATACAATTGGGAATCAATCTTCAGTTTGTAGCAAATAAAACAATTGGTTATCAAGTTGCGTAGCAGAATTCAAACCATTATATGCTCATGGTACTACCACCTGCATTAAATTGTGAAAACAAAGCAGCTTTGCATGTGTAGTGTTCAGATTTTTGAAAAATTTTTGCTTTTCATGCCTTGAAGGATAGTTTAATTTTATTGTGTTATCCAGTTGAAAACAAATATGTGCCCCCACTCCCCCCCACCCCCAACACACACACACACACACACACACACACACACACACACACACACACACACACACAAAGACCATTAAATTTTGAATGCATAATAACCTGTGTCATTGTCTTGCCTAACATAGTGGGAAAACAAGCATAAGCTTCCATACACATTTCCACCATTGTGAGAGCCTTCATACTAAGTCACATTGAAAAATTAGACATTGCAAAGCACACGCTCAGATCTAGATATGTTACTAATATCACACAAAATAGTTTGTCAGTGCAAGTCAGAACTTAGATCTGCTGGAACAAATTGAAATATACTTCCAAAAGAACTGAAATAAATGATAAATGTGCAGCCATTTAGTTACTCGCACAATAACTACAATACAAACGTTGCGTCACCAAATATGAAGCTTCTTCTGCAGTAAGTATTCTGTACCTGAGCTAGAAGATCTGGAACTGGATGTGCAACTTGAAGTGCTGTTCTATTGTTAAAACACAGTTTTCAACATTATTTGCCAGTGGAATATTACACAGTGTACCTCCCAGTGTCCTTGGCAAGTTTCTCAGGCATAGTTATTTTGGTTTCCTTTCATTTTATCAGAATTATGATTTTTAAAAATTAACACACAGCTTTCTAGTGACAGGAACATACTTTACTATGATTTCGTCCAGTTCAAGAGTGAGGAAAATAAATTTGAAAGAATGACCACAGGGAACAAAATATGTTTAACACTACTAAAGTCCACCCCTGGTAGCTGTGTGGTCAGCGTGACGGAATGTCATACCTAACGGCCCGGGTTTGATCCCCGGCTGGGGCAGAGATTTTCTCCGCTCAGGGACTGGATTTTGTGTTGCCCTTATCATAATCATCATTTCATCTCCATTGACAGACAAGTTGCCGAAGTGGCATCAACTCAAAAGACTGGCACCAGGCAAACTGTCTACCTGACGGGAGGCCCTAGCCACACGGCATTTCCATTTACACTACTAAACACAGGTATTTGTAAATGGAGTTGTCATCTGCTATATTTTCATATATTCAATCCATTCATGTGTAAACTTCAAAATATGGTTAAAATTAATTGCTGATAGTGTCAGAAAGCTTAAAGCCATGTCATATCACAGTTTTAAGAATAATAACTGTTAAATAGTTTCAAATTCGTGAAGGTTTGCAGTGATCAGTCAAGTAAAATTATACTGATTCTAAACTCATTTGTTAAAATACATTGATCACTGCACGATGTAAAAAATTAGATTACCCATGCTCCTTGCTCCACTGAGCCATTACCATACCCACTGGATGATGCCACAAGTGCCTACCACACAGGGTGCCTTCACTAGCCTACTCTAACTTAAAATATAATGGTCTACCCTTGTCCACACCAAAGGTAGGTCCCTCTCATCATGGGAACATTCACCAGCCTCTTCTCCCTGAGGAAGAAATCAATAATTACGAAAGCTAGTATAGTGTTGTCACTTTTACTTTTATATGTGTAAATTTTGCCTCCTGAAGGTAAGTAAGTGCAGCAATTCTGTCACATAATGCATTAGTTTTCTTAACAGAATTTTCCTGTTTACACAATATATCTGTAACCACATATTAAACTACAGATTGTAGTAACAAGAAGATTTATCCAAATAAGCACCAAAATTTTGGCACAAATAAAATTAGAGGCAAATTTAAAAAAAGGAAAAGTGACTGCTGCCCACAAGACAATTGATATTGACTAAAAACATAAAAGTTTTAACAAGAGTCAGAAGGAATTAATGAAAACTGAAAATAATGCTCTGTTGTAGGCACTTAACTGCGTAACCATCAACGCAAAAAATGTAAGACAATTAGTATAACTTCATAACTATTCACAAATCAGCCCTTAAAGGAGTCAGTTCACCTGGCTAATGTGAACTGCTTATGTATAGTTTTATTCTGTGACCTATATTTGGTATTCATTTCAATACAGCAAACATTTAAAACTCTGGTAAATCAATCTTGCACGTACAATCAGTTTCAGACAAAAAAGTATGTATGTCCTCCACAGCAAACTAGATATTTTTCCTGTACTATGTAACATACAAGGGTTGGAACTTTAATATTGGCAACTATTTATTCCCAACCGATACAAAAGAGTTACATGTTTGCACCTGTTACTGTCCTTAAAAGTAGTCACCAGTGTTGTGTAGAACCCATTGGCAGCGATGTGGGAGGCGTAGTATACCGTTAGCAGAGCCTATTCTGTTGATGGTGCGAATGGAGTGGTCTAAAGTTATGGTGATTCTCGTGTACGACTGTGATGGTGTTATCCTAACTCATCACGTTCCTCCACAGCAGACCGTCAGTGCACAGTATTACTGTTCATTTTTTGGAGCATCACCTGCAGACAGCCTTGTGAAAGAAGCGGCGACCCACCCATCATTTTGCATGACAGTGCATGGGCGCATACAGTGCAAGCTGTGGCTGCTCTGTCCGGTCAGTGGGTCTGGGGAGTACTGTACCATCCACCATACTCCACCAACTTGAGTCCTTGTGACTTTGATTTGATTCCGAAGATGAAGGAACCACTTTGTGGCATTCACTTTAGAACTGTTCCAGAGATTTGACAGGCAGTAGACTGCTCCATTCGCACCATCAACAAAACAGGCTCTGCTAATGGTATACTACACCTTCCACATCGCTGGCAATGGATTCTACGCAACGCTGGTGCCTTCGTTGAAGGACAGTGACAGGTGCAAACATGTAACTTCTAACAACCCTACCACAACAAAGGTCAGCATTTAATAGTGATTGTGGTGTTGCTCACGCTGCTAAATACTGCATTTTTGGGCAACAACAGTCATATTATGTGGCAGGTGTCATTAGAGCACAGTTAATAAAGTCATTTCATGTAATAATAAAAAAAACTAGGCACTCATATTTTTGTGTTTCCCACACTGGTCTCGTCGTAAAATCATGGCTCAATCGTTGAAAATCTAGGTGGTTATGATTCCAAGCTCGAATGCAAAGAGGCCTAGGTTTTATTCTGCTATATTCAAAAGTTTTGTAGATGCGCTTCTCAAACCATTCTTGGAGATTACACTTTTGCTGGACAGTGATGATGTAAAAAAAATAATCAGCACTCCGAAATTAAGTTACGCTTCCTTTTAATTGCAATTTCACGTGACACACAAACATCACTTCACAATACAAAACCATGACGTCCAAGACTTGACCTTCTCAACATCCGACACTCTAACAAGTTAACAACGAACTAATAATCGCTTATGCGCCCAAAAATCAGAGTTAAAAGTACGTCAAAGATCATAGTGACAAAAGAAAGAATACACATAAGAATAATATCATTGCAATATAAACATATTGATGTATCAAAAGTGAAATCAAATCTGAATGTTGTCTCAGAAATATTGCAACTATTTTGCAGAAATACAGTAGAATATTACTGGTATCGAGAGGTACAGGTGAGGTGCCATAATGGTTGCGTAATTCAAGTACCATTACAAACTCTTTTGTATCGGTTGTGAATAAATAGTTTCCACTGTTTAAGTTCCAACCCTCATAATAAATAATTGTAGGCACTACTGTTTAGTCTTCAAAGCAACTGTTACAGAAACTGTGATTCCATTCCAAACAAAAACAAAATAACAGAAAGAGTCACTGTTGAGATGATAAAAAGAACTTCAGAGAAGCATAGGTTACAATCACAAAATACACACAGTGTTAATAGAGATTCTTTTCCAACAATTTCACTTTCATAAAGGCATGTCCATCACACTGTCTTAACATGTGTTATTCTGTACTTAAATGTGCTACCATAATATACTATAGTCTGTTGTCTTATTTCAAAACTACTCGGTGAACTACTTTAATTTAGTTGAGGACCTCTCCGATTCTACTCTATGTACAAATATCCAAATTAGCATCTAGTCTGCTACATACTTGACTTCACTATAACAGTGAAATAGAAAACAAGCTGCTACAGTTCAAAATAACTGCTGATTATAAAAATAATTGAGAGCTGTACAGAAAATACGAAAAACGGACTGATATTCACAAAACTGAATGCTCATTTCAGTGCTTTAAGGGGACCACACCATGGTTCATGTTGAAAAAAATCGATTTTCAGTTTTCATCATATTTCAGTAGATTAAGGTTTTATTTAAGTACTCTGAAAAGGATTTTGCTGAAAAAAATTTTTTATCATTTAAAGAGCATTTTCCTACGTGTGTTTATGTGCCACACCCACTTTTCTGCATATATTTTAGATCTTTATATCCCCTACATTGCACATTACGGATTTTTTTTATTTTATTATTATTTTTTTTTTTTTTTTATTACTTGGCTATCCTTGCAATGCAACAGTCGGTATTATTTGGTTTCTGCTGTTTGTAAACAACACGCTGTCAAACACCTGGTTAGTTTCGTTCAAGTATGATTGCGAGTAGTTGTTATGCTTACGTTTGCAGTGCTTGCTTACGTGTGTTTTGTTGTGTTTATTGAAGATGACGAAACGTAAAGGCATATGCAAAAAACAACAATTTAGAGGAAACAAGTTTAGAAAGGTTTCTGTACAAGAGGTTATGTAGCCTGGCAACGATGTTTCTAATTGTAATTCTTCAGCAAGTGCATCATCAAAGAAGCTCTTACCATTTCAAGAGTGTTACAGTGAATTTACTGTAAGTGACAAAGGGTGCAGTAACATTATTATAAATTTGAGAATATTATCAAATGTAATTTTTAAATTTGTACAATGTAGACAGTGTGGTGAGTCACAGAGTTGAAAATGTGTGAGTGCCAGTGGGAGAAAAGGCCTAGCAATTGCTTTAGGTTTATTTTGCACTAAATGCTCAGCTGTGATTTCATTTATGAGTCCTTCAAAACCAGATGCAAGTGGCCCCTATAAAATCAATGCTAGATTAGTTTATGCCTTACAATCCATTGGCAAGGGCATGGCTGCAGGGAGAACATTTTGTTCAGTGATGAACGTACCATAAACTACCAAATAAATTTGAAAAACTCACTGCAATATTAGAGAAAACTGTATGTGAGGTCAGTGAGGAAAGCATGAAACTGGCTGCTAGGGAAGCAGTGGAAGAAAATGTTGGATGTTCAGATATTGCAGTTGCACTTGATGGAAGTTGGCAGAAAAGAGGACATACTTCTCTGAATGGAGTAGAAACTGCCACGAGTGTAGATACCGGTAAAGTGTTAGATGTGGAGATAATGTGTAAATATTGCAAATGTTGTAAAGTCAATGAACATAAAGAACACAACTGTGTGGCTAATTTTAGAGGAACAAGTGGTGGTATGGAAGTTCATGGAGTACAACAAATACGTCACCACTCCGTAGAAACGAGGCATACGGTACACCAAATATTTGGGCGATGGTAACAGTAAGGCATACAACAATGTGGTGAACTCTAAGCCGTATGGAGATGCCATTATTAGCAAAATAGAACGTGTAGACCACGTTCAAAAACGTTTGGGAACAAGGCTGAGAAAACTAACTGTTGATATGAGAGGAAAAAAATTAGAAGATTGGAAATTGTTGACCGGACAGGGTCGGTTAACTAAAACTGAAATAGAAAACTTGCAGGTATACTATGGGCAGGCAATTAGGAGAAATAAGGAAAATCTGGAGACAATGAAGAGAGATGTTCGGGCCATATTCTTCCATAAGTCCTCTACTGATGATAAGCCATGTCGTGGATTGTGTCCATCAGGAGAAAATTTGTGGTGCAAATACAATAGGGCTCGGGCAACTGGAGAATCTTACTATCATCAGCATTCTCTTCCTGCTGCTGTTATTACAGCAATTAAACCTATTTTCAGAGACTTGGCTCATCCTGACCGTCTGCATGGGCGGACACAGAACCCAAATGAATGTTTTAACAGCATAATTTGGAACCGCCTTCCTAAAATTGTATTTGTAGGCATGCATACAATGAAACTAGGAGTTCATGATGCTGCTATTACATTAAATTGTGGTGATACTGGAAAGTGTTGGGCACTGAAAAAGCTGAGAATTAATCCTGGTGAAAATATGATCACTGGGCTGCAACATTGCGATAAAATGAGGGTAGCCAATTCAGACAGGTCTGCATCTAATATGGCCAAGGCAGACATCCAGGAAGGTGAAAAAAGAAGCTGGAAGACTTGCTAGAGGCCAAAGAAGGGCCATCATATGCAGCAGGACAGTTTTAATTAAGTGTAAGTAACAAATTTCAAAAGTTTTTTCTTTAAAGCCAATTTCCCACAAACAAAATTTTCAGTACATATGCCCCATTATATCAGAAACTATCATAGATAAACGAATGAAATTTTCAGAGACTCTGCATAACATAAAAAGCTACCTCTGGTACTACATTCATTAATATTCCCCAGTTAGGAAGTTCACAAAAAAATGTTTTCTGCAGAAAAAACTTAATATTTTTTTGTTAATAAATTTAAAAAAGTATTTCTTAAGAACTATGAAATGGATAAAGTAGATTTTAGTACAGTTGACTCTATTAGCTTCATGTAAGATACAGTAAAAATATTAAGGTCCTGCATCAAATATTTTTTTCAGAAATGGGTCAAATACTTGCCTAAATTATCAGGGGTTAGATAGGCAGTGTGTGGTCACCTTAACTCTGGTTTTGATCTACAGAAATGCTAAAATATTCAAATACTTGGCTCATGTCCTAACCATATATGAAGAATTCTATTTTAATTTAAAACAAGTGATTCCAACTAAACAACACAGTGTATTCACTAAAATACACACAACTATCCAGGTGATATCAATGCTACTCATCATACCGAATGGTAAACATTGCCTGTTTTTTATCAGAGCAACCAAATTTTACATAACCAGCACATATTTTTAGTCCTTCCCTCAATATCTAATCAGTAATCATTCGGAAGCCTCATGGTATATTCCCTATTCCCATTAATGAGCACACCTTTCAGAACACTGCAGTATTCACAAATAATTGACAACCATAAAAGTATGAAAACCATAAATGCTAACCCCCAAATTTGCTCAGTAAATTTGCCAAACACAGCAGAAGAAAATCACACAGCTATAAGTCCTGCAACCACACATGAATAATAAAACCCTGTTAATCAGTATGTTTACACATGCCATACATTCACAAATTTTTCATCTTCCTCTCACCTATTATACATCTTCAGTTTAAATGTTCCTTAAACTTGACTGTCTCTTGGACTGAGGATAATTCAATCTATAGATACTGAGGTGGCTAATCTCCACTATTTCAAAAGGTTCATGGTAAATTTCTAAAGAATTCATTATCCAGTTTACAAGGATTTCTTCAGTTCTAACAAATACTATATCTCCAAAGTCAAAGCTAGTCTGTTCTCCTCTTTTATCGTGCCTTTTCTTCCTTTTCTCCATTGCTTGTGTAACCATTACTTTCTTTTTCCTGTTATATGATCATTTTCCATGGGAAACTTGAATTTATTGTCTTTCCAATAATTAACATTTGCTGGTACATACAGGAAAAACCTTCCCAGTACCTCTGATCATACAGATCTGACATTTCCAGTTGGTATATCTAAGACTTGTATATTCTCAATATTATGAGCATCTCTAGCCTTGTCTACTTGACATTTTCCATTGTTTTTTCATTAATGTGCTTCCATTCACTTCATCACAAAGACTAATCAACATCACCACCATCAACACAAAACTCAGCAATACTATCACAAGAAATAAATTTTATTTGCAAAAACATAGAATATTAATCTAAATAAATATGCACATTAGTCACTGCTACATTCACTTTCTCATATTCATTCATATTATCTGGCTGTTTCAGATATTCACCCACTATACTTCCTTCCAGTGACACTATATTCTCAACAACATAAAGATTACTTTTTGTCCACTTAACACTCGACTTCTACCCTGAAACAACTTAAGTCGGTGTTGTTGTTGTATCTGTCAGATACATGACATAAATTGCAATATACTATATCCACTTTTCATGTTAGTATTGTAGGGGGCTTTGGTAAATAAAAACAGGTGAACATTCTTTTGCCCTTTCAATAGCATACAAAACAGCTCCTAAAATGGAATAAAATTTAAGTAGATGTATAATAATAAGTACAAAAATAGTGCAGAAGAAGAATAATAAAGTCTAAAGAACAAAATTAGTCACAGTCATCTTCATTATGTTCATTTCCTGTCACACACCCATCAGCCAAACAATAATGCGATGTTGCAGGTATAAATACTATCCACATGTGTTGTAGTATATTTTGTCAGTCTTGTTATTTTTGTGGCACAGCAGGGCTGGCAATGCTTTCTATTTACACTATCAGTGGTCATGGGATCGGCATGAGTAAAAGACAAGTTGTTGGTTTCCAGATGAAATTTCATGAAGTCTTATAGAAGTTGACAGAGATAAACAAGCCATAAGTACCTGACCAAGGTAAACAAACCATAAGTGATCACCTTATCAAATGATTATCAATAAGTTCTATTCAGATTCTTCGAAGAAACAGTTGGTGGTTGAGTGATTCATTTCCATTTGCCATATGAGTAACTTGAGAATTGATTCCATCAATATTTAAGACAGAAAAGAAAACCACCATCGCCGCATTATAGTACCCCTCGTGATGTTGTAATTAAAGCACGTTTTCTCACCTATTTCTACTTCAATCTTGTGTTTACTGTAGTAAGTTACCATTTCAGGCTTTTTATTTTCACCAGTATCTTCATACTTGAATCATCCTTGTGTAAACTTGAGACGAGCAGTACATTTTTCTTTTTACTTTTAGGGACACTTAAAATTAACCTTCCTTCCTTTACATAATGCAAAAAAAATGGAAAAATTCTCTCAGTTTTCCACCTCTTTCGTCTATTTAGGCATCTACCATTTGTTCTTCTTTAGCTTTCTCCCATAAGACAAGTGACATTTTTCTGATAAGTTTTGAAGAAGAGTGACTTCCTAAACCAATTATCAGCTGTCACATTATGTGTCGGGTGATGCTGAGGGAATTAGATTAGGAAATGAGAAACTTAAAGTAGTAAAGGAGTTTTGCTATTTGGGGAGCAAAATAACTGATGATGGTCGAAGTAGAGAGGATATAAAATGTAGACTGGCAATGGCAAGGAAAGCGTTTCTGAAGAAGAGAAATTTGTTAACATCGAGTATAGATTTAAGTGTCAGGAAGTCGTTTCTGAAAGTATTTGTATGGAATGTAGCCATGTATGGAAGTGAAACATGGACGATAAATAGTTTGGACAGGAATAGAATAGAAGCTTTAGAAATGTGGTGCTACAGAAGAATGCTGAAGATTAGATGGGTAGAGCACATAACTGATGAGGAGGTATTGAATAGAATTGGGGAGAAGAGGAGTTTGTGGCACAACTTGACAAAAAGAAGGGACCGGTTGGTAGGACATGTTCTTAGGCCTCAAGGGATCACAAATTTAGTGTTGGAGGGCAGCGTGGAGGGTAAAAATCATAGAGGGAGACCAAGAGATGAATACACTAAGCAGATTCAGAAGGATGTAGGTTGCAATAAGTACTGGGAGATGAAGGAGCTTGCACAGGATAGAGTAGCATGGAGAGCTGCATCAAACCAGTCTCAGGACTGAAGACGACGACAACAACAACAACAACAACAACAACAACACATTATGTCCAGTGTTAGTTATGGGAGTAACAAATATTTGTACTATGTCTGTGAATTTGTTACTGCACTGGAATGTTCACTCTTGTTAACCATGATAAATTTCCAGGTTGTTGGCATAAAACCTTTTAGAATCTAAAACTGCAAATATTTTGATCCCATATTTTGATGTTTCGGGGGAATATAGTGTGTGAATGGGCATCTGTCCCAAAGGCTTGTAGCTTTTCATCAATTCTTACATCAGCTCCCACACTGTAGCAAGCTCTGCAGTTGTTTACAAACTTTTCAAAGGAAATTATGAATAGCTGTTAAATGGTCTGCTGCTCTCCTTTCTAGTGTACTTTCCCTACCATCAAATCTCACACTCCTCCCCCTCCTCCCCCCACATCAGCAGAGCGCAGATCTGTGCTGTTCTGCTCTGTTTGCAAGTCTTCCTCCCACTCTGCAGAGTTCTTTGATGCATCGATGTCACAATCTTCCTCTTCCAAATTGTATGAAGATTTTCCAGGCTGCACTTCATCCTTATCCATACCATCAAATATTATTTGGTTGATTCTTGCTATTCAGCTGGATTATTCAAATCAAAAAAATGTTTCTGTAGTACCGTTCTGCAACTGTAATGGAAGAAACTAATAATTAGCTCATATTTTACTAAAATAATCAGAGTAAAAGCGTGTAAATAGAATTAAGCATAAAATTATACATTGAGCAAAAATAGTTACAAATTTGCTGTAATTGTATCTGAGACATACACAGGCTTCTGATCATGACCACCTTCATTTCAAAAGTAAGAAATATAACAATTTGTTTGAATGGTACTAATTTTATTCTGAAATAATTAGAATAAAACCAAAATTCGGTTAAGAACAAAACTATAGCGCCACGCTGGGTAACTGCGTGGACTAGGGGCCTTGTCACGGTTCGCACGGCTCTCCCTCGGGCATGGATGTGTGTGTTGTCTGTAGCTTTAAGTTAGATTCAGTAGTGTGTAAGACTAGGGACTGATGACTCAGCAGTTTGGTCCCATGGAAGCTTGCCGCAAATTTGCAAATTTCCAAAAAATCTAGATTGATCAAAAACGTTTACAAACTTGCTGTTGTTGTGCTTGAGAGAGACAAAGGCTGCTGAGAGTGACAACCTTCACTTAACAATGGCTGGCACTACACTGTTGTTTGGTGCCTACTGGGTCAGGAAGGTAGGTAGGGGGAGACCACCAAATCCCTACAGCCGCACTTGCCATTAGACGAAGAAGTTGGTGTGTGTCTCAGAGAGATGAGGATAGCATTTGAGTGTTAAATTAACTAACAATGTGATCTTCTATCAACATATTATTTTTCCTCCTATTGTACTTTTTCCATTATTAACATAAAATCCTTATTAAAATGTCCAACAGTGGAAAATCCGGGATGGATTGTAACAATGTTATGAAAAGGATAGTTGCTACTCACCACATAGCGGAGATGCTGAGTCGCAGATAGGCACAACAAAAGGACTGTCACAAATTAAGCTATCGGCCAACAAGGCCTTTGTCGAAAATAGAACACACACACACACACACACACACACACACACACACACACACACGCAACTCTCTCTCAAACCCAACTGCGGCTGCCAGAGACTGCAGTCGTGTGTGAATTGCGTTTGCGCGCACGTGTGTGTGTGTGTGTGTGTGTGTGTGTGTGTGTGTTTCATCTATTTTTGACAAAGGCCGTGTTGGCCAATAGCTGACTTTGTGACAGTCTTTTTGTTGTGCCTATCTGCAACTCAGCATCTCCATTGTATGGTGGGTAGCAACTATCCATTTCATAATGTTGTTGTTAAAATGTTCCCTATTCAACTATTCAAAATTCTAGCTATAGAAAATAATTCTGTGTGTCTTTGCCGTCTGAACTCAGTTAGTCTGTGCTTCATTCCTGGCCTAACTCTTTCCACCATGGCCTCTGGTGAGATTACTGCGTGTTTCCTTCTGTCTCCTGGAATAAAGTTTTCGCAGTTACTGTCATGCTTTACATCGTTTCTGGTGCCTAAAGCCTTATTTTCTTGCTTGATGTGCGACGGCCTATGCTGCCCATTATACTTTTCTTAATTCTTTCTGTATTTTTCAGTCTCGGACGCATTTATATTCGTGTTCCCATACATTTCTCTTTGCAATTTCTGCCTGCCATTCTTATAAAATGTAGCACATCCATCCTTTCTGTATATTATAGGAAGCTGTACATGTCTTCCTTTGGTTTATTAATCAAATGCTATTGAATATTGTCATTTTACCTCATTTGTAGAGTAGAAATGATTGTTAATGTACGTAAGACTCTATTAAAATGCATTGACTTTTCAATTTCTTCCATACAGAATTCTGTATACTGAACCATTCAAAAACTCATTTTGGACCCTACGCTCCTTTGATTTTTCTCAATAACTTTACAGAAGTGTGTTTTCAGAATCATTGTATTTTTCAAAACTGTCATCAACTTGATTTGCCAGAGACAAAGCCTCACCATCTAACACAAATTGTAAAAGTTTTATTTTATTTTCATCACTAGTACCACTTGGAAGTCTATCCTTACAACCCTGTTAAAAATCTACAGGCACAGATACCCACCACTATTTAAACCTTTCATTCCTGAATTCCAAGTAAAGGCATCAAATGAATATAGTTTGCAACTCATTCTTGTTACATGTTTAGAAGTGATAACACTGTTTATAATTTCTTCTTTACATTAGCCTCCAGTACTGCTATTGGTTTATTTAAAGCTACCATATCTTTCTTTACTTCAGATGAATACATCTCCATCTTGATCATGGCTGTTTCTATGTCTGGCTGATTCACATCTACATCAGTTAAAACATGCTCAGAATTATTTTTGAGCTAGAATGAAGTTTTTATTTCAATGCGGAACATTCAGTTCGCAACTTGTGATATAGTCTATCACTCTCACCCCTAACTTCGCCATTCACCCTTACATATTTGTTTGTTTCATTCTTAGCTTGTTTTCAACATCAACTTCGCTTGATCCCTGATAAACGTGGATGTGATACAGATGTAGAAACTACCATGTAGAGAAACACATTTTACCAAAAAGATCAGACACATGACAGCCAAGAAAAAATCGTTGTATAGTAGGCTTTGCTCCTGCGCATTTTGTAATGCCTTCTACCCACCTTCCACTGGTTTGTCGTCTCGTCCCTTGCTGACTCTTGGCACCCACTAAAGAACTTGATTTGTCCATCACCCTCCATCCACCTGACAACATGGATCCATTTGTTTGCCCTCCTCTTTCTGCTCCTATTTCTCCAAGTTATATGTATCTCTATATTAATCACTGAGCAAACTTCAGTTTTTGAATGTATCTATTGCTTAATTATTCAAAACATTCTACTTACATTAAAGGATAATTTCCATTCAGTGTAATTAAATATAAAATTTATTGCTAATTACACATATTCCCATTGTTGCAGGTACTTAAGAGATCAGCAGAGTACTTTGGAGGCAATGATACGAAGCAGAGTTTTTGGATTACCAGGACATATTCAGGCTGTGTATGTTCAGAATATATTAAAACTTTTTGCAAGTATTTTTGTGCAGGCAGAACAGAAGAAAGATGTGGAAAGAATATCTAAGGTAATTTTCACCATGTTATTAAAAGCTGCTTTAATCAGAATTTTGTGAAATACACTACTTAAAAAAACAGCCACCTGTGTATCTGTGTATGTGGACTTGGGTTTGAGGGGAGCAGGGTGTTAAGAATACACCTTATGTAACTAAAAAAAAAAAAAAAAACAGCTTAGCTTTGGAATTAAAGAAACTAGCTGCCTGAAAGTGTTGATATTTCCTCATCTGTAGAATTACAATCTGCTGCTGGATGACATTCGGTATGGTGTTGCTTCATCCCATGCAATGTAAAATGCTGCGATATTTCTTGGCAGGCCAGTACCAAGGAGTTTGAGACATTACTGCTCAAACTTGTTCCATTGCTTGACAGCAGCTTTTGAGAGGTCCTCCAGTGTGTGACTTGGTGGGGGCTGTATCAATTATTCACTGCAAGATTCAACTGGTCCCAAGCATGCGTGATTGGTGGTGTTTCAGCAGATACTGCACGCTATTCCATTCAGCTTTTTGGAGGTCATCCAGTGTGTGACCGGGTGCGGGGCTGTATCAGTTATTCACTGCAAGGTTCAACTGGCCCCAAGCGTGCGTGATTGGTGTTGTTTCAGCAGATACTGCAGACTATTCCATTCAGTTGTTGCTTCCCATCTGTTGGAGGAGGGTATTCATAGGGTTGGTGCAGTATGCTTGTGCATTATCATCTTAAAAGGCGAACCCATTGCCAAAATGTTGACTGTAAGTCTGGACAATAGATCGGGTAATCTTGTCCTGGCACTTCACAGTCATCAAATTACCCCTGGTAGCTAGGAGAGACGTGTAATATCTGTAAATAATACCAGTTCAAAACAAGATTGATCCACTTCCTGTCTGAACCTGCATTTGTGATATGTGCTTTGAACCCTGGATGCCTCCACGCTCGTCGTGATCGTCATAGGGCATCAGACAAATCCTGCACTTGTCAGTGAACAGTACCCAACATTACTGTACTGTGCTGAAAATTGAAGTTTGCATTTAGCTCCATATACATGTGCCTGTAAATAACAATTTGCTGTGAACAAGAGAGTATTGAGAAAGATATTTTCCATCAAAAAATCACAAACAGTGCAAGTCATGAAGGTGGTGTTAAACTTTTTTGAGTAGTTTATAATGAAAATTCTTTGGTAGAAAAGTTTAATTACTAGTCATTAGAAACAAATTTCTAAAGCACTGATTGTAAAACACTGAAATAAAATTAAGAATATTTAATCAACAAGTTGAGAGAGACTGCTTGAGGTACGATTCCAGCTTTCCCACATTTCTGTAGTGTATGTAGCAGTGTGCCATTTAACATAATCATTTTTTCTACAGGAAGAGCAAATGCCAAACACTGAAATGTGCACAGCACTGAATATTAGACAGTGTGCAAGTTAGTGAAAGATGTGGAAAGGTTTGTGTCAGCCCTTGATTTATTACTGTACACACCAGTGCTACACACCAGTGTGCCATACCAGTACCTCCAACAACAAAAATGAGAACCGCAGACTTTGAGACGAGGTTCAATAGAACTTTTGCTGTGGGAGAAATGATGTAAAACAAGTGTTGTATTCACACTTTTAAAATTCTCAGAAAAGCTTTAAAGTAACACTTTAAGAAGTTTTAAATTTTGAAAGCACACCCCGGGTTACAGTACTGGAAGCTCATTTTTTACAAATCGAGCACCCGTTTGAGTATTCACAGTTGGGAAAGATAGCTTTTATGCTGAAGTGGCTAAAGACAGAGGGAAGATCGGGAAAAGGGGGAGGGGTACTCACAACTCACTACAAGTGAAGGAAAGGAGATACATTAAAGAGAACAAAAGGCATGCAATATTGCACAATGCAGAAAGGAAAAACAAGTTGAAGGAATAAAGCAAAGTATTAGAAGAAATGTGTTGCAGTGTAGTGTGAAAGTGAATAATGCTCTGCATAGGTATTTATTCCCTTTTTGTACTGTATCTTTCTGTATTTGTGGTGGTGCCATTTCTACAGCAGCATGTTTTATTACATACAGTAAGTGCAATGAGTGAATGGAACCTGCTGCAAGTATAGAGTAGGTGGTGCTATGTTTAAGACACTACTTGTATTCCAAATGTGCAGTATTCAAGTTCGTAACCAACTATCCTGATGTAGATGGTCTTCAGATCAATCAAGCATGTGCCAAGTTGGTTCCTAAATAAGGATCTTACTACTTACTCCAATTTTTGTGCAGTATTGAGACAGTAGCATTACATCCAGGAGAACACTTAGGTTAAAGTTCCGATCCAGATACTTAGATTTAGGTTCTCCATGCTTTCCCTAAATTGTTAAGGCAAATTCTAGACTGTCCCTTTGAAAAGGGCATGGCCGAATTCTCTTCCCAATCTGTGAGTGTGCTGCATCTCTAATGTCCTTGTCATCAGTGGGACAATAAAACCTAATCTTCCTTCCTTATCTAACTAAGCAATAGCTCCATTTTTGTGACCTTTGTCAGTATGGTGTCAAAAATATTTTACACAAGTTTCTGTTTTGTATAATGTCATTCCATGTAGTGGATTATATTTGTAGTAGGTTAATGTTATCCTTTGTCTATTTTATAATATTTATGATTGTATATATCAGATTATGCTTGTTAATTGGTGTGTACAAGTTTGGGGGGGGGGGGGGGGGTGTCATTGTGGTGTTAAATTCTTTGTTGTAACTACATACATTAAGTAGCATTGTGTGTGCAGAGCTTGCATTTGAATGCTTTTTGATGTTGTTGTTGTGGATGGTTTTATTCTTGGTGTATGACTATTATAGGTTTATCAATATTTTGTTCATTTTTATGTTTAATAAAGTTTATTTGTCTTCAAACAAATTACAGGAATATAATCTGGTGATACATTAGACAACCACTGATATTTTGACTCTTGTTTACTATGGGGGTGGTGGGGGTGGGATGTCTTTGTGCGTATACCAAATTATGGATCTGGCTTGACAGTAGACCTGCCTGGTGGAGAATGGTGGGTCAAGGATGAGTCAGAAGTCACTTGGACACTTTATAACCCCTTTGTTACACCCCGTACAACTCAGCCCCGCATCAGTTGGTGATGGAAGGCAGGCCACGATGCACGGACCCTGTCAGTGAAGCATTGCATAGCCATTGGTTCCAGCCGTGGCCGAGCAACATCGGCACTTACTGTACGTGGTAGCTGATATGACCCACTGCGTGCGGGACACTGAGTCCTAGAGTCCTGTCCAGTCATTCCAATTGACTGTCTCAGACATCCAGGGAGCAAACCTCAGACCAGTTGGCTGGCTGGCAATGACTGAAACTGGTGTGTGCCCCAGTTGGCTAGGAGGGTTCTCAATTTCACCCTCAGCCCATCAGGAGGCGACTGGGCCCCCTTGGCAGCAGATTCTGTCAGGATGTCAGCAGTACGGCAGCAACTTTGTGGCAGAGGTTGTTACTGTGACTATTGAGGACTTGATGACTCGCCACCTCGACAGTTGCCCAGCCTGGCCAGACAGGTTTCTTGCACTGTTGTGGTTGTAGAAGTCACATATGGTGCGTGCCAAACTTTCCGTGGTTATGGTAACCATTCAGGTCTGATCAGCAGGTGGATCACAACACCCAGTGAGTGCCATAGTGCAATGGCGGGTAAGCATATTGCTGTAAGTGATCCACTTTACAGCATCAATTCTATCTGCCTAGGCTCATGTCGTTGCAGTAGATGTTTTGTTTCAGGAAGCAAAAAAATGTGGTTCTGGGACTGGTAATTTTATTTATATTCCTCTTGTAAATGTGTTGCTCATTCTAAAATGTTGCGACTATTCATGCACTGAAGTTCCTTTCTGCTGTAAATAACTTGTCAGAGACTTAGTTTCTTCTGTGCATGTTAAATGATTATTTTCTTCTGTTTACAGGTTTGCAAAATGATTGCCAGTAATCTCCCCCAGTTTGTTTCCAGTGCAGATTTGGAAGTTCAAGAACGCTCCAGCTCAGCTCTACAGTTGGTGCTTTACATAGAGAAGCTTGTGAACAAAGGAGATTTAGACATAGCTGGTGAAGTAGCAGCTTTATTTATTGGAGAACTAAACCCTGTTGCACCAAAGGCTCAGAGAAAAGTTCAAGTACCAGACGGGTATGAAAATTTATTCTCTCTCACTCACACACACACACACACACACACACACACACACACACACACACACACACACAATATGCCTTTGTTGTAGGATCTGTCACTGGAACTTCATGCTCATCTCCATAATGTTCTTGCACTCAGTAAAGTAACATGTGACAAAATGTACTGTTCTTCTTTGGGTCTTCTTCATCTCTACCATTAACCTTATCAGACAATGGTTCCAGCCTTCTGGTATTGAGGTCTGGCAAATATACAGAGGGCCGAGCGGAGACTCCTCTGCACGAAGTCGGGATAGTAGTTGGTTATCTGTGAAGTGTGTCTGACACTAGTAAAACATTGTCAAAGTTCATTTATTTATTAACCTTGTTTACAGTCATCTTGTTCCACACCGACCTTGTAGCCAATGCCTCATTCAGTTGCGTGTTGAATTCCCACTGACAGATGCCAAGTCAGCTCATTGTCTGTAGACCCAAGCTAAGAGTGAATGATCTCGCACCACGGTGCGCTGCTGCCGTGTCTATGGTCCAGCACGAAGGGTCTCGTACTAGCTGCTGGAGCGTGGTCAATCCCACTCTGATTTCTGTGTTGGCACCGAGCGAGGTGGCGCAGTGGCTAGCACACTGGACTCGCATTCGGGAGAACGACGGTTCAATCCCGCATCCGGCCATCCTGATTTTGGTTTTCCGTGATTTCCCTAAATCGCTCCAGGCAAATTCCGGGATGGTTCCTTTGAAAGGGCACGGGCGACTTCCTGCCCCTTCCTTCCCTAATCCGATGAGACCGATGACCTCGCTGTCTGGTCTCCTCCCCCAAAACCAACCAACCAATTCTGTGTTGGTCCTCGATGACTCATCTGCAATGTGGTATTGGTGGAAGTCGTGTGGTCAGTCGATCTACCAGCCAGGTAGATTTCACCATTCGGAGGTGCCTAGATGTTGAACAGAAATGTGGACCCCACAAGCCCCTGCTACCAAGTTCAGTGCTGTCAGCACTCCATGATGTTTTGTTGTCATAAGGCAGTCAGCTTCTCCATCAGCAATGGGAGGCAGCAAACAGTATAAAGTTCATCAGGCGAAGACCTTCATCTCAGGTACATCTTTGGCTGGTTTGTAGACTGTTCTGGAGTATCAAGGGCATAGATTCACCACAGTATCGTAATTGTGGAATCGAGTGCTATTACTGTGAATGCCATCAGTCCCTATGATCAAGTCTTGAGAGTTGGAGAGCTCAAGTATTTAAAGCAAGCTAACGCGAGGCTATGACACGATGCTCGGTTCATAATCACCACATGTGTTCTCCTTATTCTGCTACATCTGCAGAACAGGCTCTTAACTGCTGTGTAGATTCTCTGATACTGGTTCTTATGAAATAGGTACAGTTTCTTTCGATAACCCTTACGAGCTAATGAATATGCATGGTGCATTTGCATTGGTTTTCTGACCCGTGCTATTTTCTCTCTCTCTCTCTCTCTCTCTCTCTCTCTCTCTCTCTCTCTCTCTCTCTCTCTCTCTCTGTGTGTGTGTGTGTGTGTGTGTGTGTGTGTGTGTGTGTGTGTGTGTGTGTGTTGGCACGGTGTTACAACTCGCTGAGGCCTGACCAACTTGTGACATACTGCTTATTCCCTAGTTCTGTCTCTGCCTCTGGTGTGACTGCACTTTGCTTGTAACAAGGTGAATGAGTTTTAATAAAATTTTCTAACTTTTTAACCCCTTACTATTCTGTACTGTAAAAACTTTGAAAACCTGCTGCAGAGTATGGAGCTGTATCTTGGCCACTAGGTGGAGCTGGTACATCTGCAAGCAATTGTGTAGCGAACTGCAGTGCCCCACGCCATTCCATCAGCAAATTAGAGGTCATGGCCACCCTTTAAGTTCCACCACACAGCGACACAGTATATCTCAGATTTTCTCTCTCTCCCTTTGGACTTAATCTGTAGTGACATGTCCACTTGTCCATTTCTCATTGTTGGTACTCATCAATCCTCTGTTGGTGAGCCCAGGCCAGTTGGCCCAGCCACAGTGGATTTCTGTCAAGTCATTCCTGACTTTTGATTAACTCTGTCCAAATAAGACTGATGAACAACACTAAAGAATCTGTTTAATGAGTGTTTTGCAAGCCAGTTCTTTTCGTGTACGAATTGTGTTTCCTTAGGCTTCTTGCAGTTAATTCCAGTCTGGGATCCACTTTTGCTAAAATTGGTTTTATGTTGCATTTGCCCTTCAGGTCACTTGAGATGCATAATGCGTACTTGTAGATACTTTATAGCTGTTAACATTTCTAGTGATTTAGCTCCACTAGTATAATCATACAGTGATGGATCATTTGGCCTATTTCTGTGCAATACATTACCTTTTTTTAGATTTAGAATCAACTGCTAGTCCCAGCACCAAGCATTGATTCCCTGCAGGCTTCTTGTCTTTTGCTACAGTGTTCTGGCTTTGCATCTTTCATTTGTACAAAAGTATCATCCTCACAGAGCTACTGACATTCTCCAGTTGATTATACAGGGTGATTGTAATTACAGTTAAACTTTCAAACTGCTGTAGAAATAACACCACTGGTCATAATGATGTCAAATTGCAACGGAATATTATCGGAGAAGGGGGAAAACATATGGCAGAAGAAAAATAAACAGTTACAAAATGTAGCAATAGCTGGCATTGTAAGCATCATAATTTGATGACAAATGAATCATACAGCAATGCCTAAAGTGTATGTTTGACGTTAAACAAACTGCACTAATCAGTGTGCGTGGGTGTACAGATGTGATGTTGTGAGTTATCTATGCCCATCCACCACGGCAAGGTCATATCACATCAGATGAGAAAAATCAGTTTTTAATTGTCCTGAGGCCAAAAACTGCATAAAAAGCGTCATCAATCAAAATCAAATTGGATTATCAATTTCCATGTGACTGGCAGAAAACAACTTCAGTATGCTGTCCGCCATTTTATGCAACAAGTTGAAATCAAGAAACAGCATTTTCCACAACTGATCGAAATGTTTCCGGGGTTATGTTCAGACTGTGTTGCACAATGCATTCCGCCAATGCAGCTAAGTTTTCAATTGGAACACATCTTTCAGATAGTCTCACAGCCAGAAGTCATACGGATTAAAATAAGGTGATTGGGACGGCCAGGCTGTAGGGAAATGGCAGCTTATAATTTTCTGGCTTCAGCAGCTGCTTAACTGGATTTGCAATGTACAGAGGTGCGCCACCTTGCTTGAAAATGATCCCACCCTCACATACACACTGTTGGACAGCTGGAATGACGTGGTTGCGCAAAAGACACTCATAGCGCTTACCAATGACAGTACAGGTAAGAGGACTGGAAGTACCTGTCTCTTCGAAAAAATGTGGCCCTATGATAAATGATGCCGTAAACCTGCACCACACTGTGACCTTTTCAGGATGAAGTGCTACTGGTTGATTTGCTTGTGGATTTTCTGTTACCATATTTGACAATTCTGTGTGTTCACATATCCTGTCAGATGCAAGTGGGCTTCGTCTGTCCACAAAATCTTCCACGACCAATCATTGTCCACTTCCATGCAAGCAAGAAATTCTAAAGCAAAGGCCTCTCTTGCTGGCAGGTCAACAAGAAGCTACTCGTGCACATGGGTAATTTAGAATGGATAGCAAATAAGGATGTTTTGTAGGATTTTATGCACTATGCTCATGGGTATGTCCAGTGTTCGGACAATTCTCCATGCACTACACGTTTGCACACCACCACTCATTTCCTCCTGCATTGCTGTGGCCACTGCTTCCACTGACGTCAATTCAGTTCATTTCCTTCCTCTACCAGGTTACACACCAAAAGAACCCATCTTTCCGAACTTCTGAATCATTTTCTCCAAACGCACAACAGTCGTCTGACCAATGCCTTTTTTCAACCCTTCAGTGTCCGGAACTTCTGCAGGGCGACGTGTGCACAGTCTTCATTCTTGTAATACAGCTTTACAAGCAGAGCACGATCCTGTATTGAGGCAGTCATGGCGAACTTTGCAGACGCAAAAGGAGGAAAAGCAGTGTACCCGGCATGTTTATACCAGCTTAAATGGGTTGTGCGCATGATCGGTGTTTCCATTTACATTTTCTGACACATACAGCACCGTTTATAGATCAATTTTCACACTGTTTTTTTTTTTTTTTTTTTCCTTCTGCCATACGTTTTCCCCCTTCTCTGATAATATTTCGTTGCAATTTGACGTCATTCTGACCAGTGGTGTTATTTCTGCAGTGTTTTGGAAGTTTAACTTTAATTATAATCACCTTGTATATATAAATTGTTTATAAATTGGTGTCCATAAGTGTAGGGATGTGTTCCTGACATCAGAACTTTTGGAAAAGTCCTGATGAACAGGCGTCCGAAGAAAATACTTCATTAGTGATTTTCAAAATGAATTCCATATAGTGACCTCTAATTGTGCCACACACGCCAGACTTGCATTTTACACATTCTTCTTTGTAGCTGTTCTTGGCATTTGTATTTCGTTTATGTGATTGTCTTTTGTTCAGCACCAATGTGTGTAGTCATTTCAATGGTACCTATTTCTTCTCACAACATATTACAGGGCAAACTTTCTTCTGGTTTCTCAGAAATGAGATGCTGCCTTTATTTGATAGTGTAATTTTAGGCATCAGCCAAAAGATGTGGTCTATCCACAATTATGAGCCCCTGCACTTTACTCTCGAACATGTCTGTATCTCAGTTAACCAATTTCTGAATCAATGCATTGATCAAGGTAATTCATTTCATGGACTGCCCAATCACTAGATTTGAATCCAGTGGATTTTTACTTGTTGGGTCATTTAATATCCTCGATGTATTCAACTCCTGCAGTTAATATTGATGTTGTGAGGGAGAATATCCATAATGGATTTGACCAAATACAACACACTCCAGGAATTTTCAGCAAAGTAGATCAAAGCGTTGGACACAGGCTCAGAGTACACATCAAAGCAGGATGACGTCATTTCAAGAAATTTTTGAAAATGTATGTTGTTAAATATAGCAGATGGAACATCAGTGATAAGCCCATGTAACTCCTTAAGAAAGGATTTATCAGATGCGCGCACATATGGACTTTCATTATAAACATCCTGTACATCATGAATGGTAATGCCTTATAACACACCCCTAGAGTACTGTTGAAGTTACATTAAAACATTTCAAATGGAACCCGAGTTTACTTATATTTCACACACCATCTGTTATGTATGAATCGCGAGATAACTCTTGTTTTCTAAACACTGTCTAAGATGTCATCTGTTGCTATATATGTTAACTACTTTGTCTATTTACGTGTTCACACCAGTAGTCGATGTATCAAAGTTATTTGCATTCGTGTCCTTTTCGCTTATTTAGCATCTTGATTGTATTTTGTTATTCCAAATAGTTACTGTTTGCTTTTAGAGATGTCCCTATTCAGAAAATAGAAGCAAATGAATGAATCTGAAATACTTCCAGGGTTTATGACAATGATTATTCAGATGTTCCTAGTGAGAATGAATATCTGGATGATTGTGTGAATGAATGTTTTTATAGTTTTGATGATGATTCCAATGCCAGTGACATCATTGGACCTGTAAAGAAGTGTGAGGTGGCAGTATTTTCAAGTGACTTTGACGATAATGATGGTGAATGATACGCTGTGTGGGCACTGGCTATGCCGCATTCCTGTCACTCGAGGCAAAGAATAAGGGTGGGGGCCACCTGTTAGGTCTTGCATGTACACCCTTTGAGTCCACAAGTGGCTGATCCTTCACCAGAGACCAAGCTAGCACATGTGGGGAGGGATTTGCTAATAACTAGGAGCTCCAATGTTAGGTGTGTTATATAGCCCCCTCAGAGATGTGAAGGAGATCCTGCTTGTGGCTATTGAGGGCACAGGGTGCAGTCATCTCTAAGTTGTTGCTTATGATGGCACCAGTGATGGCTTTTGCTTGTGTTCCGATGCCATCCTAAATTCATACCTGTGACTGGAGGAAGTGAAGATAGTGTAGAGAGTGGGATTAGTGTTCATGGTGTCATCATAGTGATGATGGTTTCTGAAGTTAATAAAGCTATCAATATGGCAAGAGGAGTTTTTATATTGAAACGAGCCGATAAGCAGTTGTTAGCACCCTACTTAGACAATGAACAGACGCAATTTAGTTCCAATATGATGATCATAAAGGAATTCTGTACAATGTTTAAATTGCTTGTAAATTAAATTCTAGAGAAGTAGGTACTGAATAAGTGGGTTAATGATGAAAAAGAGCCACTATAATTTAATAAGAAAATTAAAAAAATAGTGAGGAAGCAGAGATTGTTGCACTCTCAATTCAGAAAAGACGCGGAAATGCCAACAGATCATAAATACGTGCATCTATAAAAAGATAAATACCAAAGCATACAATGCAACCACCATCATAGCTTAGCAAAAGAGCTTGTCTGGAACCTGAGAAAATTCTGGTCCTGTGCAAAATCAGTAAATCGGTGGAAGGCTTCTATACAGTCGAGAAATACTGAAGTTTTAAATTTCATGTTTAAAAATTCGTGCATCCAGCAGAATTGTACAGACATACCATTGTCTGACCATCACATAAACTTCAGTATGGATGATGTAGTAATAAGCACCTCTCGAGCTGAGAAGCAAGTGAAAGAGTTCTAGCAGTAGTGGACACCAAAAGATCCCAGCAGAGGGGTCGAAACGTCGAACATTTTAGAAGAAACATGACAGCCTAATAACCCAGAAGATTTTAACCTCAGTGACAACGGCCACGAAAGCCTGCAGACTTACTTAAAACAAATAGTTTGCCAAGTCCGAATGGAATCCCATTTCAATTTTGCAGAGTACTCTTCAGCATTGGCCCCTTACTTAGCCTGCATTTATCACAAATTTCTCGCCCAATACGAAGTCTCAAGTGATTGGAATAAAGTGCAGGTGACTTTTGTATATAAGAAGGGTAAATGAACAGACCTGCAAAATTAGAGACCAGTGTGCTTAATATTGGTTGGCTGCAGTCTTATTGAGCATGTTCCAAGTTAAAAAATAATAAATGTCCTTGAGACATAAATGGGCATGGATTTAGAAAGCATCACTCATGCAGAATTCTGCTTCTCCTTTCCATGTGCAATATCCTGTGAACCGTGCTTGAGCATTTGGAATAGGTTGCCATATATGTAAGTGACTTGAAGACTTCTTTAGTAGGCCCTAGAGGGTGTTTGCCAGAGACATGGTTATATCGAGAAATGCCCCAGAGAACTGTGATAGGACTGCTCTTGATCTCTGTATACGTAAACAGTCTGATGGATAGGATAAACGGCAATCTGCAGCTGTTTGTTGATGGCAATGTAGTTTACAGGAAACTGGCATCATTGAGTGACTGTAAGGGAATATAAGGTGCCTTGGATAGTATTTCTATTTGGTGTGATGAATGGCAGCTTGCTCTAAATGAGGAAGAAGGTACATGTATGTAGATTAGCAGGAAAAACAATTCTGTAATGTTCAAATTCAGTATTGGTTGTTTGCTGCTTGTCACACACAGTCATGTGATTAAATATCTAGGCATAATGTTGCAAAGTGATAGGAGATGGAATGAGCACATGTGTGCTGAATAGCAGCTAGCTCTAAATGAAAATGTAAGTAAGTGCAGATGAGTAGGGAAAACAATCCAGTAATGTTTGAATTCACAATTAGTAATGTACTACTTGACATAGTCACGTCGATTAAATATATAATTTGCAGAATGATATGAAATGGAAAAAGCATGTAACGTTTGTAGTAGAGAAGGCAAATGGTTGAATTTGGTTTATTGGGAGAATTTTAGAAAAGTTTGGGTCATCTGAAAACAAGACTGCATGTAGAACACTAGTGCAACCCGGACTTCAATATTGCTTTAGTATTTGGGATCCCCACCAGTTCGGATTAAGGAAAGAAACTGAAGCAGTTCAGAGGCAGGTTGCTAGATTTGTTACCAGTAGATTCAATCAATACAAAAGTATTACGGACATGCTTGGTGAACTCATATGGGAATTCCTGGAGGAAAGTCACTCTTCTTTTTGTGGAACACCATTGAGAAAATTTAGAGAACCAGCATTTGCAGCTGACTGCAGAATAATGCTGCTGCTGCCAATGTACATTTTGTGTAAGGACAACAAAGATAAGAGAAAGTAGGGCTTGTATAGAGGCAAATAAATGGTCGTTTTACTCTCGCTCTATTTGAAAGTGGAGCAGGAAAGAAAATGGCTAGTAGTGGCACAAGGTACTGTCCACCACGCACCATACAGTGGCTTGCTAAGTGTGTATACAGATGTGGAAGAAGATCTTCTTTGCTTATGCTTTCTTTGTGGAAAATTGACCCCAGTCTCAACAGACCAAGCTTTATGGTAGCTCAGGCAAGCGATGCCTAATATCTGTTGCTAAGGCATAAGGCGACAAGCACGCTGCAAGTAGACTTATCTGTCTTCTGCTTAGTTATATTCAAACCCTTTATTGTCTGACATTCGTCAGCCAAGGACAAATTACCCAGATAATGTTCTTTGGAAAGCACAGGAATATTAGGATTTCCATGGGATTCCAGAAGTATCACAGCTATTGCCAGAGTTGGCCCAACATCACTGCAGCCCCAGTGGTCAACTATTGCAAATGAAACCACTAGCTGTTTTTGGACAGTGATCAGTTTCTCTTTTGTCCACACACACACACACACACACACACACACACACACACACACACACACACACACACACACACACAAGAAGTCCCTGTCTATTTTCCTTTATGCAGAACTGTATAACAACAAGACTGACTGAAATTATGATTAAATGGACACCCTAGCTGCAAAGAGGGGTTGATATACTTCATAGGGGACATGTTGAAAATGTGTGCCCCGACTGGGACTCGAACCCGGGATCTCCTGCTTAGATGGCATACGCTCTATTCATCTGAGCTCATCAACTGTTTAGCAAATGTTGCTGTGTATGGGCCTCCATAGCAGGTGCCTAGTTCGTGCACCCATGCTGACTGCTGTTCATCAGCAACAAAGGCTGGCATTTGCACCCCAGTACTGCAACTGGTGATCCACTTAATAGCAACATGTGGCCTTTCCAGATGAATCATGTTTTATGCTCCATCGGACAGATGGCCTTTGATGGTCAAGGCCGGACATGGCGGTATGGGCTGGGAAATGTTTTCATGGCATTCCCTGGGTGATCTCGTCATTCTGGAAGGCACAAAAGATCAACACAAGTATGCATTTATGCTTGGGAACTGTGTCTGGCCTATATGTAGTTTGTTTTTTCTCAGCATGATACCATCTCCTGGCATGTCAATGCAATGTATCAACCAGCTTGGTATGTATGTGCGTGGTTCAAAGAACACCAGGATTAGTTCACTTTACTCCCCTGGCTACCAGACTCCCTGGATTTCAACTCAATCAAGAATCTGTGGGAATCTTCAACCAAGAAACCTAACACAGCTGCCCACAGCACTATAGCCTGCATGGCTCCACATCCCTGTCTGTACCTTCTCTCTTTTTTTTGCAAGTCTCACAGTGGTCCACACTGCAAGAGGCTCGAGCGTTTGACAGGCAGTTATATTTATGTTACTGGGCAGTGTATTTTAATAGTAGCCTTCTACTGGTCAACACAGCAATTGTTTATGAATGTCACTGCTACCAAGGTAGGGTGGAAGAACAGTCTATCCTCCAGCAGGCTCACAGCTTACTCAACTGCACACATTATATCGCCAGTGTCACCCTGGCGTGCCTACAATGTTAACAAGCCCAGTTAAATGCTCAAAACACCATACAATACTTTCACTATGTCAAATACCAGTGTGATATTGAATATATGGTTTGTACTATGTCATCAGAATGACACTTTACATCACTGCCATTACTGCTTTTCCTCGACATGTCAGGAAAATTTTGTTTTCCTGCCTTGTTCGCAGAGATTTTCATTTTTCATCTTCCACTATGCATTTTAAGTAGAAATTTATAGAAGGTGCTGTAATGAATTCTGTTGTTGCCGTTGAGGGAACACAGTAATTGCTGCATAAGATTAATTTCATTTCTAAATGTATTGTGTCTGCCTTCTGTTGCACACTGTTGAAATCTTGTATCACATCCAGCTATTCAAATTGCAATTTTTGCACAGTTCATTGCTTCTCATTACAGACTTGACCTAGATGCTTGGATCAATGATCCACCATCAGAATCATCGGGAAGTGGTGACGATGAAAATGATGAAGGTTTTGTAAAAGTTACTGATATCTTTGTTAAATCTGATAATTTATCAGAAAGTTATACAAAAGTCATTCGCCCTCAGAAAGAACCGACAGAAGAAGAACTGCAAAAGGTATTTATATTTCTGTTCAGTTTCTATGAATTTAACATATTTAAAATATCTTTGTAAATTGGTCCTTTAACATTACAACTCTGTGCAAAATTTAAAGTATTTCACATTGCTCTCATTTAATTCTGCAGAGGAAAAGTTATTGATAATTTGATTGAAAACCATCTTTACAATTTTGTTTACCAGTAATAAACAGTTGATACATGTAATCATCATTCCTGCATACATATTATTCCTGAAATTAGCAGCTCAAACAGTAAAGTAAAACTGGCAAATTGACACAGCTACAAAATGTAGTATTTCTGTCCAAGATAATTAGAAAATGGTGAACAGTGGTATACTATACAAATATTTTTAAATCAAATAAAAAGGCAAAACAGTACATACCAAATGTCAGCAGACTGATGGCAATGTAAAAATTTTCGGAACACCAGATTTCAGAACAAGGATTCTTTGTATACTGAAAGAGAGGAAATGTTGGAGGAAACTGTATAATTCGAGGATTAGGCAAGAATAAGGAGTGTACAGAGGAACAGGAGAAGAGGCAAATGACTGTGATGTGCCACCATGAGAGAAAGGTTTCAAAAACTGGTGAATGGCAGAGAGAACTACAGTAAGTATGAGATCAAAAATGAAAGACTGGGGGTATGAGGTAGGTTATACTAAAGTGAACAGTAATGGAAGCAGCAACGAGTGGAAATACTAGCACGAGCAGAAGAAAACGGATGTAAAAAATTATTAGCTGCAGAATTTAGAAGAGGGAAGAAGTGAAAAATGGGCAGTGTGTAGCAACAATGAAGAGAGGTGGTAGGAAGATAAATAAAAACAATGATAGCATAGCTTGAGCATAGGTGAATGATGTAACCCAAGCACTTACTGTAGAGGAAATTCTACTTGTTTACTGGCAGTGTGTGCACGAAATACATAGTTGCAGAGATGTTTTTGACTGAATATTTTTTGGTGTCTGTAAAAACTGGGTCCATACATCCATGTTTACAAGTCACTTTTCACTTTACCAATTAGAAAAGTTGATCAGTGTGTAGTGGACACTGAGTGGAATGTGAGTAGGATGGAATAGATGATTGTGTCAGAAGTGATTGAGATACATAAATACAGTCAAAAGAAGTCTGTCTTTACTGAAGAGTATGGGCTACATTGGGACCCTCCAAGAAAGGCATAATTATGTAAAATGCCCATCTCATGGGTAACAGAGGTTTTATGTGAAGATGAAATAGTAGAGAACAGAGGCAACCGGAATAAGCCATCTGCTCTTGAGCAAGAGAATGACAGTCACAATCATCTTTGCCCAGACTGACGTGAGAGGTGAACACATGACCTTTCTCTTGCACCTCCTGATCCGTTGGCCATAGAATACTGAGCTGGTATAAACCTTAAGACTGCTGACCACTCCCCACCCCACACCCCTCCCCGCTGCGTGATACTGTATGCCGCCTGGTGGTGGTGTGGACACATGAATCATTAAGGAAAGTATGTAAGTAGAGCAGAGATGAATGGGGTATCACTGTACTGATGATAAAGGTGAAGAATTGGGGAACTTAAGTGACATAACTGACTTTGACAAAGGGCATGTTCTTATGGCCTGCTGCCTAGTAACGAGCATCTCTGAAAATGCAAAGCTGGTTAACTGTTAGCGTGCTACTGATAAAGGCATCTGTGGAAAGTGGTTGAAGGATGGTGAAACCGTGAGTAGGCAACAAGGAGTTGGGTGTCCATGCTTCATCATGGACTGCAGAGGTTGGAGGCTTGCCCTCTTTGTAAAGCAGGATAGGTGGCAACCTGTTGCAGATGAGGTGACAGATTACGATGCTGGTGTAGGCTCAAGCGTTTTGGAGGATACCATTCAGCGTACATTGTTGAAGACAGAGCTGCACAGCAGATGACTTCTACTTATTCCCATGTTTACCCAATGACATCAATTACAGTTTCAGTGGGTATGAGAGCACTGCGATTGCACTGTGTACCTGGGTCGAATGAGTCACATTTCCTGTTACACCAGGCTGACATTTGTGTCTGGATATGTCATTAGCCACGCAAACACATGCCTGAAACATGGACTGCACCACAGATGCAGTCTGGTAGGGGCAGTAGTGAGCTATTAATGACATTCAGCTGAGCTTCCGTGGAACATGTGATAGTTACAGCAGGCACCACGACAGCTGTGGAATATGGGAAAATTATTGTGTACTGCCTAATCTGTTCATGCTTGATGTCCCCCCAATGGTCAAGGCATCTTCCAGCATGTTACGCCCATGCCAAAAGGCCTGAATTGTGTTGCAGTGGTTAGAGAAGTATGACAGTGATGTCACATTGATGCCTTGACCATCAAATTTGCCTGATCTGAACACAATAGAACATATATGGTACACTATTAGACACCAGCTCTGTGCTCACAAACCACTTGTCCAAAATGTACAGGAATTGTGTGACCTGTGCAGTGATATCTGATGCCACATACCTCCTAAAACCTACTAAGGATTTGTCGAATCCATGGAATGCAGTATTGCTGCTGCACAGTGTTCCAAAGATGGACCAGCATACTGGTGAGGCGGTGCTCAAAATATTTTGGCTCGTCAGTTTATGTAGCAGGATAGAACAACTGGATACAGAAAGTAAAATTGTAACAAGAACATAAACAACGATGTAAAAAGTTATTAATTTTTAGTCGTTCTCCGTGAGACTGACAGCTGGGGTTGATAAAGTGGTAGTGTAGTAATTAGTATATAAAATGGCCCAGCTCACAAATTAGTGCACTTTTAATGAAATCTTCCTGCCCAGTGATGGGGTTTGATTAGGTAAGAAAGTACTTAGCACACATTTTGTTGTAGAAATGTTGTTGGTATATGTATAATATGTCTCAGAAAAGAGTTCAGGAGAGACATATTACGTACAAAGAGGTTACAGAGGTTAGTTTGACGATAAGTTACTCTGTATGATTTGGTTAGAATCGTGGGTAATATGGCCCTCATTTTTGGGAATAACCTTAGAAAAATCTTAGCTCTGCCTGAGGTATTACCCAGTGCTCCCATACTTGGGTAATATTGTCTGGCAAGATATAAATCCCTTGTTGTTTCCAAGATGAGTCAGTCATATTAAGAGTGGAGTGGGCAAAATTACTTGTGAATCTGCCTGGTGGGGCAGTCGTGGCAGTTGAATACAGACAAATTGAACTCTTAACTGATGTGTTTCACGTGAAGTGTAAGAGTTCAGGCTGCATTGTAGCTGTTACCTGTACAAGTATGTCCGTGGTAGCTGCACTTACATCAAAACTGGCTGAAAAGGTGGTGGTGGTGGTGGTGGTGGTGGTGGTGGTGGTGGTGACAATTTACTGCTAATAGTGAGCTATAATTATAGTTCAGTTAACCAAATAGCCACGTACTACAAAGATAGATGTCCAATAATGTATTAGATTGAGTGCAGTAACCTAACACTGCGAAACTATTCACAAAAGTTCACGTGTGGCAAATATATATAGTTAACATAGGCACTGAATAAAGTTCTGAAAACACTGTCCTTGAAGTCCAACAGTCACATCAATACAAATCTGATGTGCGTAGTAAATAAGTGTTGGAAACAACACAGTTCACAGTCTGACCCTATTGTCACAGTTGCTCATGATCATTATGGAAGATTGACACAGTTCATGAAATTAGTTAAAAGTTCACAGTCAGTCATTGAAAACAATCACTGATTCATGAAGTGAACTCTCAGACCTGAAATTTAGATATAGCCAGGTAAATTTTCTGACTTATAATAAATTATACATCATCATCTGCAGTACATTTCCCCATATCTGTGGACATAGGCCTTGGTACTTTGAAAGTCGTGTTCCTTTCTAACTCGCCACAGACCGACTTTAAATGCCTTCCAACAAGGTTCTTGTGTAAGTTGAGAATAATTAAAACTAAAATTAGCCAACATATTTTTGTCATTGGCTGTAGGGATACTTCTCTTATTTATAAATCTTTTCGATCTACAGTATCAGGAAGTCAGTTATCAGACGTGTGTTTACAAATTAATAATGTTGACAAAATCTGAAATTGCTCATGTTTTGTAATTAGCATGATTTTCAGGCAAACATGTTAGCTCATTAACTCCTGATAACCAAAGGATGATAAAGTTAAGCTGGTTAAACCGTGGGCCAATATTCGGAATTTTAGGTCTTTTGCACATGCACTATAAAAATAACATTTTGAAGCTATCACAGAATTTGAAAAAAATGCAGAAGAAAGACATAACAACTGGAAAGACTCTATTTGCTGTCTTATGAGGCCATAAATGTTTCTTAGACATGAGTGGCTGTTGTTAGTGGATTTAACCTCTATGGAAGTGGGGCATTTCAAGAAACACTAAAGTAACTTTTATCTCAAAAAATGAAGTATAATCTTCTAAAAAATTTTGCAGTTGAGATTCACTAGGGGTCCAGATGATTGTTGATTCTATTTATGTATTGAAACAAGCCGAAGAGCAGAAAATCCATGGGTTCTAGGGGAAAAGAAAAAAAAACTCTGAATGACAAGTGTAATGACAGACTAAAGATTAAATGAAAATGGTTGGGTAGTGTTCCTTGTTAAAGCATTAACTTTAACTTTAACTTTGAGTCAGCCAGTTCAGTTCCCAATCAATTCCTTTACTCTTCCTGCTATCTAATATCACCATCTTCCCTATCAGTTTATTTCCATTTATCACATCCTTCGTACCCTTGCCCCTCTTTCCAGCACTTTATGAATCACATGCAGATGTTAGAGGTATTGTAAATGTTCACACAACTTTTGTTTCCAGTCTATATACATTACTCAGACAAAGTACAAAGGTAATCCAGGAAGTAATGAACATTTGATTCCAATAATTTCAAAACATATATATTATATTAACAGAAAGCATGTCACAAAACTGAAACTTGCTTTATTTATCTGCATAATCTACTCCATTATTTTAAGTATTTGTGCTAATTGCCCACAAGTTTCAGCCACATGGTAGTTGGCTACTGCCAGTTGATTAAACCAAATTTTCAATGTATTCTTCACTTTAGCATCACTGCCAAACCATTTCCCACTCAGAAGCTCTTTGAGCTTTATGAAGAGATAAAAATCACAAGAAGAAATATCCAGACTGTAAGATGGGTGGTGAATTTTTCATTCAAATTCATGTAACAACTCCTTTGTTGCAGCAGCCGTGTGACACCAGGCATTGACCCTAAGAAGCCCAATAATACAAGAAAACAATCCATGTGAAAGATTGTGGACTGCTCATTGTTATTTTTTCAGGTGTCACAATATCAATCTACTGATCTTAGTCCTTTCAGCATGGAAAGCATAAAACGAACACATTTACTGTGTGTGTGTGTGTGTGTGTGTGTGTGTGTGTGTGTGTGTGTGTGTTGCCACGACAGCAATTTATATTTACTCAGTGGGGTGAAATGGGACACTGATGTCTCATCACCAATAACAATTCGGACAAGAAAGGCATTTTCATCAGTGTAGTTCTACATCAGAAATATCAGTACTCCGTCCATTCTGTGAGCTTTATATAGTTCACTCATTTGCCAGGGAACCACTGGTGCACTAATTTTGCTATAGCTGAGATATTTAGACACACTTTCACCAACCAAAGAAAGAGAAAAATTCAGGAAAGATATGTGTAGCTCATCTAAGAATATCTTGTGCATCAGTAGTCTTCACTTGATTTTTTAAAAATCATCTATGGTAAGTTAACAGACGTTTGTATAGAGTTTAATCATGCAAATTTGTTTGTACATTTTGATCATTTCACATGAGCTGACATTTCTTTCATTCATTACTGCATCATTTATACTCTTCCTTTTTTGATGGTACATTTCTTCAGGTTTCAACTTCGGACCATTTGAAAATTTTGTAACAGCTCTGACCTCAGTCAGCAGGACTTTGTGTCACACAGTTCAATTTAAACTATTATGTAATGCAGAACAACAATTTATTTTCACTGGAACTCTCACAACACTGTCAAAGAAACCACTTCATAATTTAATACCTAATGTACATGAAGCTACTGTTATTAAGTACCAAAAACTGATCTTGAAACAAAGTTGCTTTTTACTTGTACTTTGTGACCAGTCGTGGTTAAATTACCTACGGACCAAAGTTCATTCAGAGGAAGTTTATACATTATTTCATTGTAAATATAATGTCATAAATAATTAAGGAGTAAAGGTAACAATTCAGTGAATAGTAGAAGTACTGAGTCACTTGCACATCTTTCTGACAAATACTTTTTTCCTTAAATCCAGTAATCCTCCTGGCTGCAATCTCTGTTAGCTGTCTACCCCACACTCACCTCCACCCATGCTCCAGGAGCTTAACTTCACTCATCCTGGAGCCACACTCTCTTCTCTTGCACTCTCCCTTTCCTCATTTCTATCTTCCCCTTCCAAACCGCTCCTCCATGTTGCTGTATACTGCATACTACTACTCCTGCATGTGGCCGTAACAAATTCACCAGTGCTGGTGCCACATTCTTGCGCCCCCCCCCCCTCCCCCCACCTTCTGCTTCTTCTCCATCATTACTATCCCATGCTACCAATACCTCTCCCACCCAGTCACCTTCCACCTTTCCCTGACTCTCCTTTGTCTCCTCTTGCCAATTTTCTCCCCTCACCCTGTCCACCCGACACAACCTGTCACTCCAGTCAAACTGCAGAACTACAGTGTCAGCACAATGTAGTCAGCTGGCACAATGTAGCCATGCAAGCGTGTGTGTGTGTGTGTGTGTGTGTGTGTGTGTGTGTGTGTGAAAGAGAGTAAAGATTAGTCTGAAAGCTAACAATGTTCTCTGTCTTGTTTATGTGCATTTCAATGACCCTGTGTCTCCACTGTTCGGGGAGTTGTTACTTTTAATAGAAGCTTGACATGAACCTGTGCAACAGAAACATATAGTAGATCATTACTTCCTGGCTTACCCTTATTTTGACTCTTTGTTATTTAATTAATTGAGCATAATTTTCCAATAATGGGATGAGCCTTTAATTTATGTTAGGAATTGTTTAACAAAATAAAAAACCTCATTGTTACAGTAAAATACTAAGATTTTCTTCATTATATGTTCTAGTCACGAAGGGCACGAAAATTGGAACAAGAAAATAATCCTCACTACCTCAAGCCTAGAAAATCAAGCATTGGTAAGAAGACTGATGAACTGCTTGACATACCAGTTGCCCAGTTAGATATTCCAGTCACCTTAAGGGTGCCAGGTAAGAAAGAAGAATATGTTTGTGTGTGTGTGTGTGTGTGGGGGGGGGGGGGGGGGGGGGGGGAATTAACACCAAATTATGTCTCCATGAAACCCAGAAATTGGTTAATATGGCTACAACAGTCCAGTAAACAGCTAGTCTCTGCAATAAATTGGTAAAATAAACGAATTTCATAACTAGTGTCAACTAACAAGGTATGGTACATTGTCATCCATCTTCCAGATCAAAATATTGGTGAAGAACCAAATTGCCCAGTAATACAGGTATAAATTCTGCTCCTACAGCATGAACACTAAGAGTTGTTCATTTTGGATATGATCAGTGGGATGGAACAAATGACAAGACGTCTCAGCCCGCTTGGCTACCCCGCACAGATAATTTTACTTGACGAGGCAAAAACTTGTCCTTTGCATTGACTTACTAGGATTTCGTCATTGAGGAACCTTTTGAAATTGGATTGTACAACTATAGGCTATTTTCTTACATTAAAAAGATGGTTTAGATAGTTATTATTTTGACTGATTATAACATTTAAATAGCATTTACAGACAATATTCTGGCAAAATATCTGTTACTTTTATGTAATTAAAGCTTAAAAGTAATTAAGCATCAAGACTAGGTCACGTGATCAAAAACGCTGTGTTATTGGCTGATGCTCTGGTGACATCACAGGCTAGGAGTAAGATGAAGCTATACTTGTGTTATAGGAGTGTTATCTGAAGTTATGAGGTTTTGACATACTTTTACTGCAAAGATTGTAGCTATTTAGTGATTAAAAATGCAATTACAACTTTTAACTAATAATAGAAATGAATTTTGTGAGTGCTAGTAGTGGAAGCCTTGCGAAGGTTGATGCATTTATGCTCCACCCATTCAGAGTGGCAATGTGTGCAACGATAGGCTTTTTTTTTTTTCTGCAACATCATTAAACTTGCTCAAAACTAAGGAACTGTAGAACTTTTGCAAATAGGTTCCTATATTATAACTATATTGTAGATCATCAGTCATGAGCTACAACCCAAAGCACAACAAAATTGGACTTGGTAAAAGTTAGTGCTGATTTCCTGTGTAGAAGGCACTCAGCAGAGACGTGGCATCCATCATGCATTCCATGGTGTAACGAATAGCACATACAATTGCAGTGAAAGAGGTCCCATGTTCGAATCCTGGAAGGGTCATATGTTTTTATAAGTTTTACACATAATTCGAAAATAGTGTTAGGAAGAACTGATTGTAGCAATTGTTTCGATTGTGAGATGTATTATATACAGCTTCACATTAGTCTGTCTGAGAAATGGACAACAGAGGGTAAACGCATTTACTTTGTGACCAAACAATTAACAGTACAATGAGGTGTAGGACAATAAAGTTAGTCCGCCTGAGAAATGGACAACAGAGGATAAATGTGCTTACTTTGCAAATGAACAATTAACTTTTTTGGAAAGCATTGCTAGTAGTGAATAGTGAAGACATAACCATATGTTCACAGTACAGTGAAGTGTAGGACAATAAGATTATACATATAATAGATATAAAGTGGGTAAGCATGCTGGTGACACAAACATTAGGTCTGTGATGTTTGTGAGTGTAAACTAATGTTAGTGTGTGAAGCAGACTTACTTCATCTTTATGTAAGATGATGTAACTGTGGAACTTTAGACAATAAGGATCGTAGCTAGACAGAACAAAGATAAAAACATAGTTTGTAATAAAGTAAAAAGTGTGTCATCACATTAACTAGAAAATATCTTTTTGAACATGACGTGTGGACAATGATTGTAAATTTAAGCACATGTAAACAGTAAGAAAAACAATAATATTCTGTTTATGATTGGTGTGGTCAAGTTCTGTTGTCACATGACAAGACCATTGAATCGATTCCAAATAAGCTAAAATGTTCTTTAGAGTTAGTTTAGGACCAGCAATCTATGGACATCATATTATAAAATTTGACAGATAACTGCTCTAACAACAAAGCTACGAAATAATTGAGGTGTAGTTAGGTAAAACGACAATTTTTATTGGGAGTTAAATTCCGTTGAATGACAATATTCCTCATTGCAACAGTGGGAGACTTTATCTCAGAGATAAGTTAATGTTAACTACACAGTGCCACACATTTTTAATTAAGTTAGTGAACTTGTGTGTCGGCACTCAAAAACAACTTTTCAATATTTTTTGTAGATGTATCTGTGCAGTATGGTACCACACACCATTTGTAACCCATTTTCTGAAACATAAATTCCAAAACAAGACGCCATGTGAATTAGCATTATGACAGTAGGAGCAGTGCCAGCAGAGCCAGTGATGTCACAGGCATCACATGACTCGAATGGAGCATATTAGTGGGCGTTCAGATTATTTGTATTTTATTTCTGTTTTCATAAAAGAATAGTGAAATTGAAGTGGAAAAAAGTATGTTAGGAGCATAAAATGACATAATTATATCATTTAAGACCATTTCCAGAAAACAGTCAAATACCCTATTACTTCAGATAAGATAGCAGCTTCATCTTTAGCAGTGCGTGGAAGCAGGCAGTCGGTGCTGAGAAATTACCATGTTTGCTGATAGGACGTATTGTTCTACTCTAGATAACTTGAACCTACAGGAGTTGTACAGAAACCTTTCCTGTGCATACAGCACCTTTGCTATTGAAAAAAACATTTTATATCATTTAGATTATCCCTTATCATTTAGATTATCCCTTATCATTTAGCTAATCCCTTATCATTTAGCTAATCCCTTATCATTTAGCTACAATATAGCAGGTCAGCAACTGGTAGCAGTTAATTCCATAAATTATCTGGGAGTACGCATTAGGAGTGATTTAAAATGAAATGATGATATAAAGTTGATTGTCAGTAAAGCAGATGCCAGACTGAGATTCATTGGAAGAATCCTAAGGAAATGGAATCCGAAAACAAAGAAAGTAGGTTACAGTACGCTTGTTCGCCCACTACTTGAATATTGCTCAGCCGTGTGGGATCCTTACCAGATAGGGTTGATAGAAGAGATAGAGAAAATCCAATGGAGAGCAGCGCGCCTTGTTACAGGATCATTTAGTAATCGTGAAAGCGTTACGGAGATGATAGATAAACTCCAGTGGAAGACTCTGCAGGAGAGACGCTCAGTAGCTCGGTACGGGCTTTTGTTGAAGTTTCGAGAACACCTTCACCGAGGAGTCAAGCAGTATATTGCTCCCTCCTACGCGTATCTCGCGAAGAGACCATGAAGATAAAATCGGAGAGATTAGAGCCCACACAGAGGCATACCGACAATCCTTCTTTCCACAAACAATACGAGACTGGAATAGAAGGGAGAACCAATAGAGGTACTCAAGGTACCCTCCTCCACACACCGTCAGGTGGCTTGCGGAGTATGGATGTAGATGTAGAAATACAATGCACTCAACTAGCATCTCCGCTATGTGTTGAGTAGCAACTTTCCTTTTCACAAAAATGTACTCAACCAGCTTCACAACTATGTTTTCCAAGGAAGGTTTTCAATTATAATAAAATCTTTCTTCGCAGAGTGACAATTCGATACAAGAGAATGTTGACCTTCAAGGAAGCTTTTTAAATGTCACCCTCTTCACTGTTGCTGTAACCAGCATAAATGACATAGTGAAGAGTTTGTTTAACTTCTTGATTTGTTGACGATTTTATGATTTACTGCTCCTCCTCCTCCTCCTCCTCCTCCTCCTCCTCCTCCCTGATTTGCCTCCAGAATTCCTCAGTATGTCATACTTGATGTTTCAGAGACTGGCGGATTGGGCACGTGAGATAGGTGTTCAATTTTTAACAGATTAAACAATGTATATTCATTTTAATCATGTCTGTTGAACTTCCAATGATACAGACGTGCATTTTAGTGGTATGATACTCCATTTTAATCAGGCAGGTATGTTCCTGTGCCTCATATTTGATCAGAGTCTCTCGTGGCTACCACACTTGTAGAACCTTAAAGTAAGAACATTTACAGCTTTAGATATTTTAAAGTGTCTCAGCAGATATATCTGGGGTGTAGACAAGTTCTGTCTACACCAGTTGCCCAGACTACTGGTGTACCCATAATGATTTAGCCTGAACTTCATAGTTAAAGATGTTGTACGCAGTACACCACGTGAGCTTCAGATTAACTTAAATATCAATCCCCTGTTCCTGTTCTCAAAAGTTTGCTGAAGGTAACCAGGCAGTACTTACCATCCAGCCACAGATCCTGACCATCCAGTATGTTTTTGTAGCTAAGTCAGTCAGAGTCTGCAGGGACCAACATCATTGCTTAGAGCAACTATTCCTGAACCAAATACAAGCCACAGATCTTTAAGGGACCTGGGCAAAACAGTTTGTAAATATATTTTACTTGTGTCCAGAAAGCTTTGCAAATTGACTTCTACCTCGATAGTCATAATTATTTTGTCAATAGCAATAAACATTCCTAAACCTGTGTGTCTAAATTCTCATCCTATGGTGTCTAACCTGTCCTTTCAGTTTGCATTCTATGCCTCATTAAATATTTTAGAGTTTTCTACTTCAGGTTTCATCCAGCTCTCGGTTCCAAGTATAATTTGAGTGTGACAGCCTTCCTGGAGGGTGGTTTTGTTACAAAAGTCTTTGGTATTTTACTGTTCAAATGGTGACATTTGAAGTGTTCTTACTCGATATGTGAGCAGATTTAACCCTCCGTGTTCATCAAAGGTAGTTAATTTCTCTGTGTAGTACACCCGTGACCTATTGAGGGCAACCCTACAATTCTCCACCCTGTAACTCAGATCCAGAAATCAGCAGTCAAGACATACAGAATCAATAGAGCCTATGGTGGAGACCTCCACTCAGTTCCAAACCAAAGGAACCCCATCAATTCTGGGTACAATATTGCAAATTGTGAGCTCTACTTGTACAACGTGAGCAAGGCCAACACAGTTTTCACTACTTCTGCCAGCTGTCCATACATAGTGAGGATGGCCTCAGAACCCAAGCAACAGGCACCATCGCTGCCAACATTAGCCATAACTTCAATAGCTGGAGGCAGGGCCTCCTCCACATCTCAGACAAAGCCACACAGAAAACGTATTGAGTGCACATTGGACTCCTTTCGAGCACTGGACACTATTTTCCTAACAGACTCTATAGCGTGCCTAACATCAGAGTTCCTGATAACTAGCAAACACCTCCCCCCTTTGCCTCCACGGACCCTCGAACCTCTCCCCCATTTTGCCTTTATGGGCCCTGGTGAACAAGTGACCATTTTTCCACTCACAGGTTGAATGGGAAGGCTAGTTGGCTGGTTTCCACATTGACTCTACACCTCAAGAAACACGAACACGTTACAACCTGTCACTCAGTCTGCAGTCAGCACAGTTGCACTGCATCACTTAATGCTGGAGGGTGCTCGACAGCAAAGCCTGTGGATGAAACAAGCAATACCTGAGGTGTCACATGTGACGCACCAGTTTTTCCAACACCATTACACCAAGAGACAGCAGCCTGTAGATGACCGACCACAGCCAATAGCATCTTCAGTGTTTGTAAGCTATGGGCAGTTCCTCCTGCATCCTCACTCAGAATGCACACTCCCTATGCTACCTTAAGGCGGAAATTTGAATGAAAGCAGTAGGTGCAAAAAAAAAAAAGATAAAAATGAACACTGCGTTCTTTTTATGCAAGGATTTGCACTATCATACTTGTTAAAAATACAGGCGCAAATTACTAGGCAATACTGAGCCTGTCACTTACACTAGTTTCACTCCACGCTGCAAGGCATAAAAGATCTATTCTTGCGGCAGTTCACAAACTGAGACCAGCACCTGACAAGGAATTGTGAATGTGGCTGGTTACATTACTATACCATATTTACTCGAATCTAAGCTGCACTCAAATCTAAGGCGCACATGGAAAATGAGACTCGAAATGAAGGGAAAAAAAATTTCCCGAATCTAAGCCACACCTGAAATTTGAGACTCAAAATTCGAGGGGAGAGAGAAGTTTTAGGCCGCACCTCCAAATCGAAACAAAGTTGGTCCATTGTAATATGAGACACAATTTAGGTTGAATGAATGATGATACAGCTACAGTCGTTTGGTTCAAGTCATAAGCTTAGCAGTTAAGCTTTACCAGGTAGCCATTGCTATGCGTCAGGCGATCCATCCGTATTTACACGGGTACCCTTCCTTCTTCACGTACTTTGTCTGGTTTGAATAGATTGTTTATTTTTCTTTGATCTGATAAGTCCAGTTCTTTTTGTTATAGGTGTTTACGTCACTCTAAGCTGAAACTGCATTATTGTACTGTCTCGTGCATTGTTTGTCACATTCTGATAATGAGTGTTTATGGCCTGTCGCCGCTCGCGGCATGGCTTACTTTTGTGCGCGCTACCGCCGCTTGCAATTGAGAGAGAGAGAGAGAGAGAGAGAGAGAGAGAGAGAGAGAGAGAGAGAGAGAGAGAGATCGTCTCGTTAGCGAAACAATGGCAAGAGACTGCTGTTTGTTGTTACTTACACTGCTGCTTTCTTTGATAATGATCAACAAGAGCTAAATAATAGACTGCGTATGATAGAAGGTGTTCTGAATGAGAGTTTAGCGAAAATTTTTCTCCATTTGAAAATCTTTGCAGACGCCTCTTTAGTACATTACATTCTGCATGGAAATTAGTCATCTTAGATTTAAAAATCTAGTCAATTGCTGTGCTTCATTTCTGACTGTATCACTATTAGGCATAAGAATAATACGGATATAAACATGACATGATATGTATATTCTTCCGCGTTTGCTGTTGTCTCACTCTAGTTTCGTAGTTTATTAGGCAGACAGGATTTAAATGAGATAGCAGCAAACGCGAAAGAATACATGGCAAAATGTTTATATTTGTATTATTCTTATGGTGAAGAGAATACTGCATGTGATTCACAATTCAAAAAGTTCCTATTAACAACCATCTCTTCTCACAGGTAGGAAAAAATTCAGAACATAGAGTTGGCCATATTGACAAACATCCCAAACAGTCTCCCCAATCGGGTTTTTGTAGTACATTGAAATGCTGCTACATTCGAAGATGAACAATACTGAATTTGTATTTACTTCGTTGGATAATGTATGAAAATGCAGTAGTTGAAACTCAGGGTGGAGAAAAAAGCTCGTCTTCCACCTCTTTTTATTTATTTATTTACTGACACACAGGTTTTGGCGCCAGTATTTTTCATTGTGCCTGCAAAACATGCCTGTGTAGCGCTACACATATTCGACGGCAGAAGTTAGTTGTGGTGGCACCTACCAACATTTTTCAGAACTTCCGCTTACTTTGCACTCGATTCTAAGCCGCAGGCAGTTTTTTGGATTACAAAAACCGGAACAAAAGTGCGGCTTAGATTCGAGTAAATACGGTATTCAAAACTGCAAGCTACAAAGAATAAAAACAACAAATAAAAATGATTCCTGTTGTCTTTTACACATAGATTTACTCTACCAAACCTCTTAAGACCACAAATTCAAGCTATTAGAAAGCACTGAGACTATTTCACTGAATGTGAAATCACCATTGCAGTGACATTCTTCGACTTTATCAGTCACATTAATCACTGCCAAAGCCAAGATTTGAGTTTGTGATGTTTCAGTGTGTTTGTAAGTACATTTGATTATGACCAAGAGGCTGAAATTGGCCGTTAGTGGAACTGAAATGGAATTAAGTACTTTATTTGTAATGACAAACAACCTATACAGAAAGCATGGGTCCTCTCAACAAGGTTATCATGGCTGCACACCCAGGTTGGAGGAAAAACTTCTTGCACTAAGAGGCTTCGCTCCACCCTAATGTTTATTACTACTACTGCTATTATTATTATTATTATTATTATTTAACTAGCAGCTGTTTCCTTGTCAGTATAAATTAGGACATAGGCAAGTTATTACGGTCTATAACATTGTGCTTGGTTAATGTTCCTTCATATTAAGTTAGTGTTTATGAATTTTCAATAGCAAAAAAACACACAAAAACTGATGATGTATTTGATAATAGGTGATTTTGTCACTATTCTAGGTTTGGCATCCCCCGATAAATATATAATGAAGAACTCAAAAACCCATAGCAGAAAGAAGAAGAAAATGTCCAAAGGTATAGTACAATGTTAATGTCTTTTTGTAACCTATGTAAACCTAATTGCCCCACTTTACAGTAGATTGCATTAATTTGGGCAAATGGTGAATTCATCACACAGCAAGCTGCACTGGTTTTTGATGTGTAGTGAAGATAAATCTCAGTTTTCAAGTTACTCCATGTTTTCTTGAACAGTTCTGTTCTATACTGTAGTGTTATCTGCTACTGTAACTTTCTTTCAATATCTATCTTTTTGGATAACAGTTTACTTATTTAATGTGTGTTGCTTTTGTAGTAAAAGTCAAACAAGTGTTACTTTTTTCAGTTGTTTGTGTAATTTTGTTGCAACTGGTTTTTCGGGGTTGCTTTGATGCAACTAGTACATTTGCCTATGTAACTTTGGTGGAGACAGTTTATTTGCCTGTACACATTTAAACATTTGTAGAAATGGTACTTGTAGCAGTACCTTGGAAGACACACATTATCTGCCGTCCATAGGCAACTGGAAGCTAAACAGCCTTTCTTGACAAGGTCACTGCAAGTGACTTGTTGTGTAGTTGCACACTGCTCCAGTCTGTGCAAATTAGCACCACTTAATCTATTGGTTTGGCCTGCTGAAAACACTAACCTGAACGTAACTGATGGCTTGCGTTCAAGGCATGAAATTTTTTGAATGAGGTAGGCATATGCGAGAACCAGGGAGAAGCTGTGCTGTAAATTTGTCACTTTGAGATACCCCTTAGTTATGAAGGTGTCTCAGACTGACTGAGATGTCCTCCTATTGAAATGCAAACTTATCCCTCATTGAGGTCTGAACAATTGCATAAGCAAAAGGTTGCCGATTATAGTTAATTTTATTGTTACACACACGGTTGGACCACTGTAGAATACAACATAAAGGAGGAAAATGGATTAAGTGTCTCATCTATGTGCATACCAGGTAGAATCTTTGGAGACTTTGAAGAGGTTATCCAGTTGTGTTAAGTAAAACTTGAATGTAAAGTAAATATCATTTGCTATTAATCAGAGAGTGACTATATTGCTGGCACTACCATGATTAAAATAATGTGATAGTTAGTGAGTAGTATGTTAAATACTCAGGCAGTTGACAGTCGCATGCACACTGCAAACAGAAACGAAACATATACTTACAGATTGTTGCTATCATATTCATTAGTAATTGACTGTACAGGGGAGACAACAGTGGCAGTAATAATGGAGGCAGTGTGCATACATAGAAATCTTAATTACACATTTGGGAACAAATAATAGCTACAGGGTAAGTGTTTAAACATGCACATAAACTGCTTTGAAGAAAAAATGAAGTGCAAGAAAATTTTGTAGGGTGTGAACATAACTGACTTTCTTGGAAGAACAAAGTAACCCATCTAACATACACATGAAAATTTCATCATATTATAGGTTACTTTCAATGTCATCTGTGTTGTGTTTAGAACTGGTGCCATAATTTCATGGAGTAGCAAATTTCTGAATGTTGTGCTCAACTACACATTTATTGATAACTTCATTAGCATGCTTCACAACTTTACACCTCTCTAATGATGAAGTTTGACAATACAGTTGACAAACAGTGCTGCAAAGCAGTGTACATTTTTACTGTTCTTTACAAGACAGTGCTTAAGTTAACCCATGTAAGCTGTATGCAATGAAAATGTCAGTAGCGCGGCACACTCAGATTTCGATGGCAATAATTATTAGCCAGTTCATATACTATGTGTAGAGATGCCCGAGATTTTTTCCAAACTTCCGTTCTCCCTTATTACAGTAATCTGTTAGGGGAATATTCTTAGATTTGACCAGTTGGTAATGTCCTATTTGTAGATACGCTTACGATCCAGTGTGGTTTCAGTTATAATTACAAGTGATCTAATTAAATTGTGTCATTGGGAATGCAAAGCCCACTGACACAATGCATTTCCATTTATTTCTTCATGGTTATTGTAGTTTCCTTTTTAAAAAAACAAGAACGACATGCAATACCCACAAACTTCATTTCTGTATTTGCAAGAAGAGGAATCAGTGAACTGCCTTTATCAATGAGTGCCTGAACATTACTGAAACCTTTTATTATGAGTACAAAATCTGTGGTTGTTTCGTAATAGCCTATGAATTCCATCTGCTGAGGATACTGGTATACATGCTTATATGCTATTGATAATGTGTATTTGGAATAAAGTGAACTTTTTTGCAGTATTTCACAACTAATTAGCACATAGTTAAATGTTTCTTTGTGAAACTGTCGATATTATATACAGATTACAAAATGTACTGTAGGTAAAAAACGTCTGTCCAGTGAAGAGGAGGATTTGTCTCACCCAGTTCATCTGGTGAATACCGACAAGGGAGAAATGCCGGAAGGAGCCCAATCATCTGAGGATGACACAGATACAAGGCCAAATGATGATCCCCACAGGGCTCTTGATATCAACTTGGATGAGTGAGTATAAAAACTAACATTCTTAGAATACAGCAAAGTCAGTTTTTTAGTTTACAGATTTGTGATGGTTAAAACAGTATTTCCAGCATGATGCACTATATAGAAGTTTAATACCCAAGCAGCTGTTTTCTCTTATCAATAAAAGAGGCTATGAATGTTTAAATTTACAAAAATATAATATCAGTTTATGATGAGTGGTGAAACTAATGTTGGATGACAAGGCAACTAATCTACTTTAAAAATTAAATTTTGATTGTCTTGTACATAAAATAAGTTTCGAAACATAAGTTACTTGTTCTTACAAGTAGTTACAGAAATAGAAGGTAACACACTGAAAGATACAGGATTGACATTCATTTATGGTAATCTTTTTAATTTAAAATATTCTTAAGGCTGTTAGAATTAGTACCACATTGTGCTTGCTCCAGGCAAGCATCACATGGTGGCTTTATGGTCATGGGAATTGATGTATGTTGCTCCTGTTGCTGAAACTTGGTTTGACTTAGAATATATGTGAAATGTGCAAAATATATGTGTCGATTTGGTATAGTGCAAGAAACAGCAATAAGTTGAATTGAGTGTAATTACCCCTTGACCTCCATTAGCCATAGATATTACCCTTGTGGGGTGTCCTGTGTGTCTCAACAATACAACATGCTGTACCATAGATGTAACCATATCTGAGGGTTATCTGTGGATTGACCAGAATAACATATGGTTCATGAAGAGGGGCAGCAACCTGTTTAGTAGAGCAGGGACAATAGCCTGGTTATTGACTGTGTAACATTGACCATTATGGCCCTGTTATGTTGGTACTGCAAATGGCTTAAAGTAAGGCAAAACCACAGCCATTGCAGCTGCACTGTGTGGTTTGATGATGATGATGATGATGATGATGATGATGATGTCCTCTTGGGAAAATTTTCCAGAGTTAAAGTAAGTGTAATGCTGGTGTAGCTGTAATGATGAATAGGAAAATACGAATGCAAGTGATCAATGAACAGTGTTGCCAAAATAGACACAAAGCCAGCTCCTACCATGGTAGTATACATTTGCATGTCTACAGGTTCCCTAGATAGTGAAGAGATTGAAATTGTTAAAGAACGTGGACTGGGAGAAACGAATGAAAGAGGAAGGTACTTGGTAAATTTTTGCCCAGAGCACAATTTAATCATTACAAACACTGGAATCAAGAAAGAAGGATGTATAAATGGCAGAAAACTGAAGACTCCAGAACGTTTCACATCTATAGTGATAAGGCAGAGATTGAAAAACCATTTTATTAATAGTAAAATGTTTCCAGGAGGAGATGTGGAGTCCAAACATAATAATGGATTTTAATTGCAGATTAAAACTGAAGAAGCTACAGAAAGATAGGAAGTTAAGGTGATGGCACATGAATAAATTTAAGGAAAAAATGGTTGTTTAGAGTTCCAACAAGAGCATAAGGCGTTAATTGAGTGAAATTAGAGATAGGAATACAATTGGAGAGGAATGGATAGCTTTGCGAGATGAAATAGTGAAGACAACAGGGGATCAAAGAGATAAAAAGACAAGACCTAGTAGAAATTCTCCGACAACACAGGAGAGATGGATTCAGTTGA